>NW_012102987.1:678406-684485 GCF_000951045.1 Mandrillus leucophaeus | reverse complement strand
TTTTTTTAAATTTTGGATGGAAGGTGGGAATTATGCAATTTGGTGAGGATGTTACAGAAACTGCTTCAGGCCTTTCTGGTTTTGCGTTAGACAGTATGTTTTGAGGAGCTCCAAGAACTGCACAGGAATTTTTTTCTTTATACAGACCATTTTTTAAAGACACATCAAGTTCTTTATTGTGGCTCTAATTTGGCACATTTTTCAGAGACAGGTTGCTCTTGATATATCAAATTTCTGCTATTAAAAACGAGTTATTTTGAGTTTGGTGAATTCAGGAGTGGGAACCTAGGTAAGTCATCTGTAGGGCATCTTTGCACCTTAAGAGAAGTTTCTGATTAGCCTCAATTCAGTTTAGTAGAATATTAGTGTGGATATCTGGTGGTACAACCTATTCTTGGTGCAGTTTGGCTTTCCGTGGCCTCAGGCGTAGAGCTGACTTGGGAGTGGACCCTCTGTCCACACCCACCCGACCCTTGCGCCTTCCAGCATAAAGCGGTGTGTGAGAGCCACCATCTCCACAGAAAGCACCACGTTTGTTTCATTTGACTTGTTTGAACCCATTTCTCTTGCCTTTGCCTTTTTAAATAAAAATAGCAAAAATTGATTCAAGTGAATCTGTAAGAATTTTTTAAAGTGGAGCCCATTTTACTTTTCAGTCTTGCAGGTAAAGTCTTTAAAACAATTAACCCTCCCAATGATTTAACTGTATTTTCTTACCCCCCTCCCTGAATAATATTTACAAATAAATAATGTGAATTTTTAAAAACACTGTCCTTCAGTTGTTATAAATGATAGTTCATTCTTGGTAAGTATATCTGTAACAAAATACTGGGGAAGGACATGAGGTATGGTGAACACCTACAGTTCTGCCAACCAGCTTAAATACATAATCTATATTTTACCCACGTAACACCTCTTCTAGGTAGACAGCATTCTCCCTATTCTCAGATGAGAAAACTGAGTCAAAGAATAAGTAACTTGCCCGATTGCACAGCTAGTACATAACAGAACTGAGATTCACTCTCCAATCTGTAGACTTCCAGTAACTCCCAACCTCATACTTTTTCTATTATGTTACACTGACTCTGTTGTTGTTTTTGTTGTTTTTTTGGAGACGGAGTTTGGCTCTGTCACCCAGGCTGGAGTGCAGTGGCGCAGTCTCACTGCAAGCTCTGTCTCCCAGGTTCACGCCATTCTCCTGCCTCAGCCTCCCAAGTAGCTGGGACCACAGGCACCCGCCACCATGCCCGGCTAATTTTTTTGTATTTTTTTTTAGTAGAGACGGGGTTTCACCGTGTTAGCCAGAATGGTCTCGATCTCCGTGATCCGCATGCCTCGGCCTCCCAAAGTGCTGGGATTACAGGCTTGAGCCACTGTGCCCGATCGACTCTGTTTTTAATGGAATATTTAAGTGGGAAAGTAATAGACAACCACTGTTACCTGTTAAAATCCAGAGTAATTCTCTGTTTTTTAAATGGAGCACATTTAAAAAACTTTGTGCGCCAGTTTGAGGTACCACTGCAACAGAGAAATACTAGAACATCAGAGTATTCTCTAAACCAGATCATTATTTCATTCACGTTGATTGGTCGAATTAAGTTGTTTATTTTTAAAAAACATGGATGCATGGAAAACATATATTTTGCAGCACTTAGAATCAATAAAAAGTACCTTCAGCCATTTGGTTCAGGTTCTGAAGATTCATGTAATAAACATCCATAGTAGTTTTGAACTCACAGATATCTAATGAGAATGTTTTCTTGATGACTTGACATTTCTCTGTCAGTGTTGGATAATCAAAGAAAAAAATGACTGTTCAGAACAGGTGCTTGATACAATTATGCCAAATACCCTGTTTTTAAAGGGAGTAGCCTAATTCTCAGCATTTGGGAGTTCTTGACTAAATGTGTGGGTACGATTTATATTTCCTATTTGTTAATATATATGTGAAGATATAATACTGACAAGTATTTAGATTTGGAGGTTTTGTGGTACTGAGGGGAGTTGGGGGAAGAATGGAAATACCATTGGCCTCCTAAAAAGTTCAGTTTCTTGCAAAGTTTGTGAAGTGACATCAAAAACTCAACTGCCCTTACAATAGCCATTCTATCTGTCTGTTGCTTATTTGAACTCTTCATTTATTTTTACTTTTTGGCATTAAAATGCAATAAATCTGTTGATTATTTTATGTCTTTTATATTAATAGTAGCTTAAGATTGGGTCACTTCATTTCAGTAGATATAATTGTTAGTATTATCCTTCAGGGCAAAAAGCATCTGCTAACAACCTGTGATTTAAAAATACAGGCCGACTTTATGTTCAAACATTATGTTGATAATATTTTTAGCAGTATTACACAGTGGAGGTCCAAATTGGATTAGACTTTTGCATTGAATTCCAAAGTATTGGTAAGTCTAGCACATACTATAAAGTCTTGCTAAATTCTTGTGGGTACATTATTTTTAAAACCTGTCTGTCAGTATCACATAGAGGTCACTTCTTGAGTAAAACAACATGACCTTAAAAATTCACATAATTCTTGAAAAAGAATATAAGTCACGACGCCTCCACATGAGGCCGCGCCACCCCACCCCCGTGTGATATCCGACACCTCAGCCATTTTACCAAGATAACAGTGGGGCACTTAGTGTGGTTGGATGCGGCATGTGGGGATGATTTTTGGTGGCCTTTTCAGTTCACTGTCAGTCCTTTTGTGTGCATCTGTGTTCGTCTGTGTTTGGTAAATATGAATTGAATAGATGACTTCTTATTTTATGTTTTAGGCCAAGATTGACAGACACCTAATGTTCATGACTTGAGAATATTCTGCAGCTATAAATTTTGAACCATTGATGTGCAAAGCAAGACCTGAAGCCCACTCCGGAAACTGCAGTGAGGCTCGCTAACCCTCTAGACTGCCTCACAGTTGTTTGTTTACAAAGTAAACTTTACATCCAGGGGATGAAGAGCACCCACCAGCAGAAGACTTTGCAGAACCTTTAATTGGATGTGTTAAGTGTTTTTAATGCGTGTATGAAATGTAGAAAGATGTACAAGAAATAAATTAGGAGAGATTACTTTGTATTGTACTGCCATTCCTACTGTATTTTTATACTTTTTGGCAGCATTAAATATTTTTGTTAAATAGTCTTATGTTGGTTTGTGTGCATTATCTTAGGACAGCTCTGCTTCTAATAATGAATATTTTCCTGTGGGTTTATAATTTCTGTAACAAGTAACTGACATATTGCTGAGGCGGGCGGATCACTTGAGATGAGGATTTGAGACCAGCCTGGCCAACATAGCGAAACCCCGTCTCTACTAAAAATAGTAAAAAAATTAGACCTGGTGGCAGGCACCTGTAATCCCAGCTACTCGGGAGGCTGAGGCAGGAGAATCACTTGAACCCAGGAGGCAGAGGTTGCAGTGAGCAAAGATCTCACCACTACATTCCAGCCTGGGCAATGAGTGAAAACTCTGTCTCAAAAAAAAAGGTTTTTTAGTTGCCCTTCAATAGTCTTTCTATTCTTAATCGTACAGGTTAGGTGAAAGCAATAATAGAAGAGTTACGATATTCCTTTGTTACTTGGGAGAATATTAATATGGATAATGGTGTTGCCTTAAGATCGACATTAATTTCAAACCAAGTACAGCAGTTCAGTGCAGTTTTTAGAATCACAGCATCATTCCTGTGTTGGATGTTGTGCTTTCCCCAAACAATTCCCAGCACTTTGGGAGGCCGAGGCGGGCAGATCACAAGGTCAGGAGATCGAGACCATCCTGGCCAACATGGGGAAACCCCCTCTCTACCAAAATACAAAAAATTAGCCAGGCATAGTGGTGCGCGCTCGTAGTCCCAGCTACTCCGGAGGCTGAGGCAGGGGAATCGCTTGAACCCGGGAGGTGGAGATTGCAGTGAGCCAAGATTGTGCCACTGCATTCCAGCCTGGCAACAGAGCCAGACTCTGTCTCAAAAATATATATATAACAATTTTTTTTGTTTTGCCAACTTTGAAATTCATAAAATATTCATAAATACATCTATTTCATATCTTTAAATGACTTAGGTTTCTTTTTGCCTTATATGCCAGGTTTTCTGGGTCTATTTTAGGAGTATGTAAACTATTCCTGCTAGATATTTCCCGAAGGATGCATGAAAAGTTTATTATACTACAAAGTCGTATGGGAAGATGATCTTTCCGTGGTGTCAGCAAAGCTGCTGGCAAGAATCTACACTCCGCGACCTCTGCTCTTCCTGCACACGCTACCCCACTCCCGAAATGACCCAGAAACGCCATTTTAGCTTGTACTGTAGCTTAATAAAGCTACTGCTCTTCAGGTTTCCCTTCTATGACTTCTTGGCAGCATCATTAAGAACTCTGTCTTTGAAAATCTCTCCTTCAACTCAGACTTGTCTCTGGGTTTTCTTCGTCTCAGTTCTTCTGCCTGACTCTGGATTATTGGGGTTTCCGAGGACTCCATTTTTGGTCCTTTTGTTTTAACACACTTAACCTTGGGTGATCTGATGTTTCCGCAAGTCTTTAATACCTGTAAGCTGATTACATGCAACTTCTTCAACTCCAGGCCAGATGTCACTTCAGAGTTATAAACCATATATCCAGTTCCCTAAGTGGTCATTGCATAAGCTCCTTACCCTCTAAAATTCAACATGATTTCCCTCCTTTCGTCTCTTCCTACTGTATTCCATTTATCTGGTGGCACCCCCTGGAAACCTGAAATTCATCTTTAGTTCCTCCACTTAGACTTCATGTCCAGTTTGGTTACAAAGTCCTGTCAGTTCTGCACAGTGACTCTCGCTCCCACTGCCCCTGCCTTGGTTTAAAGTTCCATGCTTGTCCAACCCATGGCCCACGGGCTGCATGCCACCCAGGATGGCTTTAATGCGACCCAACACGAATTTGTAAACCTCCTTAAAACGTGAGGGATTTTTTTGCAATTGTTTTGTTTTGTTTTGTTTTAGCTCACCAGCTATTACTAGTGCATTTTATATGTGGCCCAAGACAATTCTTCCAGTGTGGCCCACGGAAGTCAAAAGATTGGACACCCCTGACTTAAACCTTCCTTGTGTGTGCGGGTCACAGCAGCAGGTTCCTGCCTAGACATGCCTGTTTGTGCCAATCCACTTAGCACAGCTCCCAACTAATTTAAGATCTGTTACCCTCCTTAAAATTCGCTTATGGCCGGGCGCTGTGGCTCACGCCTGTAATCCCAGCTCTCAGGGAGGCAGAGGCGGGAGGATAGCTTGAGCCCACGAGTTTGAGACCTGCCTGGGTAATATAGCGAGACCCCGTTCTCCACAAAAAGGAAAAAAAAAAAAACCACAAAAAAAAATCGCTTATGGCACCTTAGACAATTTCATCTTCATTTTAAATCACAAAGCCTCAGCACCCGCCTGCCCTGATAAGGCACCCTAAGCTGCAGCCATCCCAAACGATTTGGAATTAGTGAAATATTGCTCATTTGCTCAGTGAATATATAGTGAACACACTTATGTGCTTGGCACTATAGGAGACAGTGGATGTTCAGTGATGGGGGAAAACGACTGTAGTCTACTGTGGTCTTATGGGAGAGTTAAAACAACAAACCTGTAAATAAGTGAGATACTAGGAGTAGTTGGCACTGAATGTTCTTTTGGGATGGCCACGTAAGCCCTCAGTTTGGAAAGGGCAGTGGCAAGACAAGACTCGAGCTTTCCGGATCGGATGCGACTCTACCCTGTGGTCTGCAGGACAGGCAGGCATGTATGCCCAAGGCAGCTCTGGAAGCCACGAGAAGCATCTCTGAAATAAGCCGTGTCTGCCATTGCCCTGTGCGGTCACTTATTTTTGATGAAAAGCCAGTATCTTAACCAATAGAATCAGAAACTTATATTCTGCTTGGAAAATAATGGCATCTAAGTAGAAAACTAAAAATTCTTAATTCAGGCCGGACACAGTGGCTCATACCTGTAATCCCAGCACTTTGGGAGGCAGAGGCGGGCGAGTTTACCTGAGGTCAGAAGTTTGAGACCAGCCTGGCTGACATGGTGAAACCCCATCTCTACTAAAAAATACAAAAA
>NW_012102987.1:676638-677166 GCF_000951045.1 Mandrillus leucophaeus | reverse complement strand
AAATAAATAAATAAATAAATAAATAAATACAGGGTTGGGGGAGTCACTCAGTATCGTTTTCGGTTCAGTGTACCAAGAAGCACAAGGAAAAGCGTCTTTTCCCACCCTGTGGAACTCGAGCAATGATCACAGATTGCAAACGCGGAAAAATGGACGAAGCAGTATATCCACGTAAGGATCCAGATTTCTGCGCTGAGTTTTCCATGACTGTCCTGCCCTTTCTCCAACAGCGAAAAGAACGGCTATTTTCTAGCCAGGACTGGAGGTGGGCGCTGGTGAGCAGGCGCAAGGTGGGCATCGTATGGCAGCCTACGGGCGCTACCGTCTCAGCGCAGTGTCTCATGAACCGATGCTCGTGGAACGCAGGCAATACGAAGAAAATTACATGAATGCAAAGAAACCACGCCGCCGGAGTGTCTTTGGATGAAGTGACTAAAGCACCTGAATAATTACTATTAATTTGCTTGTGTTTCTGACAGTCTTAATGGACTTTGAGGAAGTTTGAATAAAAATGACAGATAATGCATA
>NW_012102987.1:661375-671503 GCF_000951045.1 Mandrillus leucophaeus | reverse complement strand
AGGAAGAGGCTCGTTCCCTTCTGGCTCCAGGACTATTCGGGGTGGGCCTGCTGCCCTGAAACCAGCTCCATCTCCCGAAGACCGAAAGCCGGGGTGTCGCTGGGACCAGGGGCCAGACGTCGAACACATGGGGAGGATGAGAAGGCGCTGGAGACGGAGGGTGTGGTCGCGGATGGGAATGTACTGAAGCCACTGAGCTGTGCGAGTAAAAATGGTTGACAGTAAGTTTTATGTATATTTTACCACAGTTGTGTGTGTGTGTGTGTAAAAGTTCTGTTTATCTGTACAATGGGAATAATATTGGTACCTATAGTTCGCAGGGTTGTTGAGAGGAAGAAATAAGATCTCAAGTGCTTATCACAGCATCTAGCGCCTGAATACGCAGGAATAGTAATACAATGAGCAGCTGAAGAATGTGCTATTTCTATTAAAACAAAAACTACATCAGGCCGTCCCTCAGCCAGGCAGCCAAACTTAACACCCAGGCAGTGAGCCATGTCGGTGGTGTGTGCTTTCGCATGGGTGTGGAAAGAACGCCTTACTTCTATGGTCTCCCTCCCCGAACACAAAACCCCATCTAGCCGTGAGAAAAACACCGGACACATCCCCGCTGAGAGGATAGCGGGCCAGGCCTCCTCAAAACTGACAGGCTCGTCAGCAACAAGGAAAGTGTGAGGAGTCTCAGCTCGGGAGGAGCCTACGGAGACGAAATACAACCACCAGCTGCAACGGGCGTCCTGGGTGAGCTCCAGCCCAGAAAATGACATCAGGTTAAAAACTAAGGCCTGACGCGGTGGCTCACGCCTGTAATCCCAGCACTTTGGGAGGCCGAGGCGGGCGGATCACGAGGTCAGGAGATCGAAACCATCCTGGCTAACACGGTGAAAAGCTGTCTCTACTAAACATATTAAAAATTAGCTGGGCGTGGTGGCGGCACCTGTAGTTCCAGCTACTCGGGAGGCTGAGGCAGGAGAATGGCGGGAACCCGGGAGGCGGAGCTTGCAGTGAGCCGAGATGGCGCCACTGCACTCCAGCCTGGGCGACACAGCAAGACGCCATCTCAAAAACAAAACAAACAGAAAAACTAAGGGAAGCTGAATAAATGGTGGGTTTTAGTCATACCAGTGGATCAGCGTTAGTTCATTAATTGTGACAAATTTGCCATTCTAATGTAAAATGTTAACAAGAGGAGAAACCGGGTGTGGGGCATAGAGGAACTCTGTTAGTTCCCCTGTGTTTGCAATTGTTCTGTAAATCTACAACTAATCTAAAATTTAACAGTTACTAGAAAGAAAGAAAGGAAGACTGAAAAAACGATTCAAGAGGAAGTGATGATGTTGAAGACGGGGAAGAAACTGTGACATACAGATAATAGGAGTCCCTGAAGAAGAAATCCAAAGTGAACAGAAGACTGAAATTTGTAAATCAAGAAAAGTTTCCTGAAATAAAGTAATTTGAAACTACATGCTGAGAAACTTTATATATATTTATGTATTTTTAAGAGACAGGGTCTCGCTCTCTTGCCCAGGCTGGAGTACAGTGGCCCCTTCCAAGCTGCTCCCTGAGCCTGGCTCCCAGGCATCTCACAGGCACTTGGTGCTGGCAAAAGTAGTATTTCTTTTTTTTTCAAATGTAATTTATTTTTGTTTGTTTGTTTATTTATTTATTATTTTATTTATTTTAGATGGAGTCTCGCTCTGTCTCCTAGGCTGGAGTGCAGTGGTGTGATCTCGGCTCACTGCAACCTTCACCTCCCGGGTTCAAGTCATTCTCCTACCTCAGCCTCCCGAGTAGCTGGGACTACAGGCGCCCACCATCACACCCAGCTAATTTTTGCATTTTTAGTAGTTACAGAGTTTTGCCTTGTTGGCTGGGCTGGTCTTGAACTCCTGATCTCAGGTGATCCACCTACTTTGGCCTCCGAAAGTGCTGGGATTACAGATGTGAGCCACTGCGCCTGGCCTCAAATGTAATTTAATTTGTTAAACTTACTGTGGAATGCTTCCAATATACACAACGGTGTGGAGAATCGTGTCATGAACCCCGTGGGTTACCCCAGCCTCAAGCGTTTTCAACACTGCTCTTCTTGCAAACTTACCTCCAGGTGTCATGTAATGTCCTACACATTAGTCCGATAAGGGCTCTTTACAACTTTGGCCTGGTGGCAATATCATTATCCCATTCAGCAAGATCTGTATTTATGCATTAACATCTTCTGACACCGGGTCTGTCTTCAGTTTTCCACAGTTATCTAAAAAATGTGTCTTTGCTGTTGATTTGCTTGGATAAGGATCCAAGTTTTGTCCACCTAGTACATTTTCTGGAAATGGCAGCTGAGTGTCTGATCCTCTGTAACAGTGCCCTTTCCCTTTTGGCCCCCATGCTGCTTATTCCTGAGGAAAAACATCGGTCATTTGTCCTATAAAATCTCCCACAATTTGGATGTGGTGATGGTATCTTTGTGGTGACATTTGTCGGTCCCTCTGTCATCTGTTCCCGGAAACGGATCACTATGTCCAGGTGCCCATTAGATTTCAGTGTGACGTTTGTGGCAGGAACCCTCCATGACTGGTGCTGTGCACTTTGGTGTCACATCCGGAGACACTTCATGTCTAGTTGTCCCACTTTTCATAAAACTAAAATTGATTGGTGGACGCAGTTGGTGTCTGACCCAGCCTCACGAAGCGCCACTTCACCCTCTCACCTGGTGGACTTCAGTAGCCGTTGGTGATCATTGCCTCAATCTTTATTTCATTCGAGAAAGCAACATAGGAACTTTCTAATTCCATTTCCCCCTGCATTTACTAGCCATGGTTTCTCTTTCTACAAACAATCTGTCTTGAGCCAGGCATGGTAGCTCACACCTGTAATCCCAACACTTTGGGAGGTCAAAGGTGAGAGAATCACTTGAGGCCAGGAGTTTGAAACCAGCCTGGGCAACACAGAGAGACTCTCTACAAAAACTAAAAAATTAGCAAGGCATGGTGGTGGCGGGCACTGTGATCCCAGCTACTTGGGAGGCTGAGGCAGGAGGATTTCTTGAGCCCAAAAGTTGAGACTGTAGTGAGCTATGATCAGACCACTGCACGCCAGCCTGGGCAACAGAGAGACCCTATGTGTAAAAATCAAAACGTACTTTCCTTCATCAACTACTAAGGTGTTCTGAAATATGGTTTATACTGTCGAAACAGGATAGATAATGCTTGATTTTTTCCTTTTATTTATCAATTTTCAGACTAGTTAGTGTCCTAGAAAGCACCAGTGGCAACCAGTTATTTATTTATTTATTTATTTATAATTTTTAATTTTTTTTTTGAGATGGAGTCTCGCTCTGTCACCAGGCTGGAGTGCAATTGCACAATCTCGGCTCACCACAACCTCCACCTCTCAGGTTCAAGCAATTCTCCTGCCTCAGCCTCCTGAGTAGCTGGGATTACTAGCATGTGCCACCACACCCGGCTAATTTTGTATTTTTAGTAGAGATGGGGTTCACCACGTTAGTCAGGCTGGTCTTCAACTCCCGACCTCAAGTGATCCGCCCCCTCGGCTTCCCAAATTGCTGGGATTACAGGTGTGAGCCACCACGCCTGGCCAATTTTTCATTTTTTAAGATATTATTTGGACTTCATGTATTTTTATGCACCTAAATGCATGTAACAATTGTTATTTTTGATTCTTTCAAATGATACATTTTTGGTACATAGCAGGTGTACCAATCCTTTTGTGACAGGCAAAAGCAAATACTAGAAAGGTGAGGAAAGAGACTCAGCGGGTGGTGCTGGCCAGGTTCAGCACAGGACATGTCAATAACGTGTGGCAGCGACAGGAGGCCCCTTCCAGGAGCTTGGGGGAAAACACTGAATACTGCCTCCCTGTGAAAATGGATAAGGTCATTTAAGGATGAGGTCAGACCTACTGAATGTCGCTTAAAAAGACAAAATGGCTCCCAAACCAAAGTCTAGCTGTCTGCAGTAACATGCCTAAAGAAATAATGTGTCTGTCAGAAGGAGTTTAGTAATGAAGGGAGCATGGTGGCGAAGCACGGAAGGAAGTCTCTATTTTGCACGGCGGAATATTCCTATCTTGGACATCTATCCAGCCAACCAGCCAGCCAGCCAGCCAGAGCAAGGACCCAAGGCAATGAAACATTTGAGTCCAGTGACAGCCCCTCTTGCTTTGATTCCATGCCCACTAGCCAACTTCCAGATAAGCTGTCTGCCTCCTGGCATATAACATTCACGGGCCAGGTTAAGAAGAATGCACAGTCATTTTTTTCAACAAGCAAATTGGCCCAGTTGACTACATGGCTTGGCATTTTGTGAATTTAGTTATCATATGTCAGTAACCCTGAGTTACATCAATCACAAGTCAAGGACAAGGGGACATTTCTGAGATGGCATAGAGACAGACCTAGAGCCAAGGTGACTCCCTTAAGTGACGTTCTGTGGGGCCTTCAGCAGTCTGTGCCCAGCCTTCCCCTGCAGAAACCCTACCTCACTGTGCTTCTTAGAAGCTTCTAGGCCAGGCGAGGTGGCTCACGCCTGTAATCCCAGCACTTTGGGAGGCCAAGGCGGGCAGATCACGAGGTCAGGAGTTCGAGACCAGCCTGACTAACATGGTGAAACCCCCGTGTCTACTAAAAATATAAAAAGTTAGCCGGAAGTGGTGACGGGCACCTGTAGTCCCAGCTACTCGGGAGGCTGAGGCAGGAGAATCACTTGAACCCGGGAGGCAGAGATTGCAGTGAGCCAGATCGCACTACTGCACTCCAGCCTGGGCGACAGAGCGAGACTCCCTCTCAAAAAATAAAAAGAAGCTTCTAGCCCAGTTTTAGTGAAACAAACCCTAGCACCCAGTCTCCAAACACTACTTAATTTATAGTCAGAGTTTGCCTAACTAATGTCTGTATTATTTGAATCAGAGCCCGATTTGCTGTTGATATTTGTGACATGACCAAAAAAAGGACTGGAATTTAATTTCCTTATTGCTCCTATTATGCCTAAAATTCTCACCATTGTTGTGGGTTAAGAGGATTAGTGTCTAGGAGTCCCCATGTGAAATCCAAATCCAAGTGGAAGCACAATTAAGTCAGGACCGTGTTGCTAGGTGTTTTAGAGGAACTCATTGCTAGCCTGAGGGGCATGATGGAGGCTGCAGATGGAGACAGATACGGCTCCTGGACCTCCTCGCGGGAGTGCAGTAGAGTCACCTGAGAGTGCCCCAGGTGAGAGATCGACAGATCCTGTAGGACACACTAACGTCAGGGCAGGCATCAACAGACCCCAGTTTTAGAAAGCAAGACTGAATATTAATTCCTACTACGTTAGGTGACCACCAGCCAAAGTGAGTTTAAAATATGAATGAAATTCAAGGTCATAGGGAATCCCCATAAGGCCACAGGCATGGGAGGGACAGCGAGATGGCCACGTGGTAGGAGCACGGGCCCAAGCATCTGGGCTACTTCCTCATGCAACTTGTTCCTTCTTGACCTGCTCGAGCCCGATCCCGTGTATTCCACTGAAGATGGAGTGTGGCTGTGCACATCCAGTGGCTAGCTCGTGAGTCAGACAGCACCCATTCATGATGGGCAGCTCAGGCCACAGGAGGACATGGTGGCCCATGGTCGTTCAATCTCTACTAGAGCCTGGTAGCAAGCCAAAAACTGTTTCTCGAAAGGAGAGTGTTCACTGAGGATAGCATATTCTAACAATCTGAGGGTTTGCACTGTCTTCACCCGTGGAGGCCTGCCAAAGGCTCCATGCTGCTTCCCTATCATAACATCACTGGCAGTTTAAGCCCCATCAGTTCTGCAGGGTCACCCAGGCCAAATGCAAAGCAGCTGGTACAGCTGACCTGTTGCAGAGACATCTCTCACTCTGAGCCCTACTCAAAGCTGGCGGCTGGAACGGCCGCTGGGTCAGTGGGCTGGAGTAGCAGGCCTAGGTGAGTCACATATTGCCTCCAAGATCCCGTGAGGCCCACTCAGTGCTGTTCCTCTTCCTTGGCAGTAGGAGGGACCAGTTGCCGAAACTTGTCCTTCACTTGGAAGAGACATATTGACATGCCCCAGACGACTGGACCCTTTAACATTTTTGGAGGGCTGATTTCTCAGTGTCTGGCACAAGTAGCGGCTACTCCATGTATCAAGTAGTTGTTACGTCCTGCTCAGGTTTCCCAACTGCATGTTTTGCTCGATATAATGTACTAGTGGAAGGGAAAGGTGATCAGGGTTCCTGGTGACTACATTATGGCACAGGGCTAGAAAGCTGGTATAGCCAGACTTGGGGCAGTGAAGGTATATTATTGGCCTTACCAGGTGAAAGGAAACTGCTTCTGATGATATTTATTAAAGGTATAAAGAGGCATCTGTCAAATCAATAGCTCCATATAGATGCCAAGGAATATGTTAATTGCTCCAGTAATGAAACTACATCTGGAATAGCAGCTGCAAGTGGAGTCACCACCTGACTGAGGGACAATCCATTGTCATCCCCAAAGATACATCAGTCTATGTGCAGGCCAAGTAAGTGACTTGCATGAGGATATGGTAGGAATCACCACGCTTGCATCTTTGACTACTTTGATGGTGGCACAATTTCTGCAGTCCTTCCAGAAATGTGATACTGCTTTTGGTTTTAAGATTTTTTTTTTTTTTAGGTAGAGGCAGTCAGTGGCTTCCTCTGGGCCTCTCCTGCCATAATTGCCTTGTACCACAGGTCAGGGAACTAACGTGTGGGTTCTCCAAGTTCCTGAGCACATCTCTTCCAGATATTATGCATTCCGAAACTGGGACACCACTGTGAGAAGAACATGAGCCAAAATGCCATTGGTCACCTGCCCTCCACAAGCTCCTGCTCTGACTGGGGAACATCGGTGGTGTTTTGCATCTCCAGGAACTGGTGCCAATTCTGAGCCAGCTTCTAGTCCTTTCACATCTGATTCTTTTGCCTTCTCCAGCGCACAGTCACACTAGAAAATGGGTGCAGTCCCCTTTAGGGAAGGCTGAGATAAAGACCAACAGAGACAGGGTCTCTCTCTGTTGCCCAAGCTGGAGTGCAGTGGCATGATCATGGCTCACTGCAGCCTTGGCCTCCCGGGCTAAGGTGATCCTCCACCTCAGCCTCCAGAGTAACTGGGACTACTGGCGCCCACCACCTCCAGCTAATTTTTACATTTTTTTGTAGAGACGGGGTTATGCCGTGTTGCCCAGGCTGGTCTTGAACTCCTGAGCTCAATCGATCCACTCGGCTCAGCTTCCCCAAGTGCTGAGATTACAGGCATGAGCCACGGCATCCAGCCAGAATCATTAGATTGTAAGCCTAATCAAATCAGACAACCAATTCCTGAAAACCCAGAATCAATTCAGAGAATTCATCTTTAAGATTCCGTTTCTATAGGACCAGCCCGCTTCCAGTACCAAATTCTACTGTCAGTCAGGAATGAATCAGAGAAGCAGAGCGCCTTGGAGGTGGGGGTATGGACTGGTGCACGTGATGTTATTTGTCGCAGGGACTTGACCTTCTGCAGCTGTGGGAGCTGGGTAAGCCACCTGTCCAAGGCTGTCTCCAAGGGCAGGCAGAGGTGAGGGGGATGGAAGGTGAGGGGGCAGGGCCGCAGGGATAGACTGAGGCGGCAGCTCTCGCGGCACCACCGGGCCGAGTGTCCTGCAGGAGGAGCTGGCGCTGTTTGTCACTGAGCTGACCTTTACACCTGACCCAGGGCTTGGCTCAGGGAAGGTGGAGCCCTGCGGCCGCTGCCTTCCGGTACTCCCGAGGAGAGCCCACTGGCAGGTGGCAGAGTGTGTGTGACACACATGACACCTTCTGCTTCACTTCTGCCCTCCGATCTCCCACAAGTTTGCCCTTATGACCACCCTAATGGAAACATACAAGAAAGCAAAGCCAGGAAATGTCGTTCAGCCTTGCCTAGACCACATATTCCAGAGCCACCACCACGCCTTTATTTACATACTAGGATTAGATATCACAAAGGACTTTTGGGAGCCAGATCAACAAAACCCTAAGAAAATAGACCAGTGTCTGGAGAGAGTGGAAATGACTTATTTCCTCGGAGTCCCTCCTTGCAGGGGTATCCCTGTAAGGGAGCGTATCTGTAGCTGGTCAGGCTGCTTCACAGGTGGTGCAGACTGGGCTGTGAGCCTCCAGGACTGCCTTCAGCTGAAACTCGTCAGATTCGGGAAGGCGCAGGACTGCAGGTGCTGCGTGATGTGTCGGGTGGCCTCCTGCTGAAACGTCCTTGCTCTGATGATCCTCTGATCTACAGGGGAAGGGAAGGACTTCAGCTTTTGATGGTCTGCTCGCTAGCTCCTTTCACAGGAAAATAATCTATCTTGGGTTTTCCAGAATCCAAATCTAAACGGTTTGTAAAGTAGAAGAACTGCAGATAGGTGGGAAGATGTGTTCAGGTGTGGGCACACACACACATGCGCACACACAGACACATATACAGATGCACACACACCCACACACAGACACATGCATACACACATGCACACCTGTCTCTTATACACATCTAGATGTGTATAAGAGACAGCCTGTAATCCCAGCACTTTGGGAGGCTGAGGCGGGAGGATCACCTGAGCTTGGGAGTTCAAGACCAGCCTGACCAACATAGAGAAACCTCATCTCTACTAAAAATACAAAAAGTTAGCCAGGTGTGGTGGTGCATGCCTGTCATCCCAGCTGCTCAGGAGGCTGAGGCAGGAGAATCGCTTGAACCTGGGTGGCGGAGGTTGCGGTGAGCCAAGATCAAGTCATTGCACTCCAGGATGGGCAACAAGAGTGAAACTCCATCTAAAATAAATAAATAAATAACTGTTACATGTTTTCCAATATTGTGGTGAAATTTTGCCTTAAGCATTCGGCCTGCCTGACAAGTGGGAAACACCAGATAGCCTTTTTCTGGTAAATGTGGCTCGTCGGGGACATTTAAGGCTGAGAAGTGAAGGTTCTGCAGTGCTGGAGGATGTGAACCTCCTCCTCTCCAAAGCGGCCTCTGCATTTGCACCTGTGTCTCGGCACAGGAGGTGCTGTGGGGCGGCCCGAACTCCAGGCGACCCTCTTCTGCTGCGTCTCCCACGGGAGTCCGTGGTCCTGTCTGGTGCCCTGTTTGGCCTGCGGTGCATAGAATCAAACCCCCCGCTCTGAGGCCCCTGCAGTTCTCCCTCAGCCTCTAGGAGCCTGGGAAAAGTCAGCGTGCGGTGGGAACCCCGGGGGCTCCTTGCACTGCCCTCCTCGTGCCTGCTGTGTGGTGCCAGGGCGTCTCTGGGAGGCTTAAACTCTCCCGCTCGGTAATCTAGAGAGAAGGCACGGGCCTCTTGCCCTAAGACCCTGGTCTTAGTCTGTTCAGGCTGCTATAATAAAATGCCACAGATGGGATGGCTTATAACAGAAGTTTATTTCTCACAGTTCTGGAGGCTGGATGTCCAAGATGAAGGCAGTGCCAAACTCCACATCTGGAGAGGGTGGTTTCCTGACTCGCAGACGACGTCTCCTCCCTGTGTCCTCACATGGCCTCTGCTCTGTGCGCACCTGGAGAGAGAGCTCCCCTGTCCCCCCCTCTTCTGATGAGGTTACCAGCTCTATCAGGTAAGGGCCCTGGCCTTCGGCTTTCATTTAACTTTAATCACCTCTCTAGAGGCTCTGGCACACTGGCACACGGGGCCAGGCTGGCACACGGGGCCAGGGGCCAGCACACTCCACAATGCCTGCCCGTCCCCTTCTTGGAAGCAGGGTGCAGGGTGGGTGGAGTGTGTCTTCTGAGAGAACTTCTTTTCTCCCAGAAAAAAATTTTGTCTCCTTGAGAAACATTTTAATCTATAAATGTTATGCTTTAATCCTTTTGGATTCTTAGCCTGTTGGAACTCAAAACCTTGTTTCTTTCTCAAAAGCTTACCTTCTTTCCAGATGTCTGGAAATGTTTCATACTTTAATGTGGGTAGGGGTTTTATGAATGTTCACATGTGTAAACATTAATCAAGCTACAGATTGAAGATTTTTGCACTTCACTAGCCCTATATGTTACTACTCAATAACGTATAGTTTTTTGTTTGTTTGTTTGTTTTTGAGACAGAGTCTTGCTCTGTCGCCCAGGCTGGAGTGCAGTGGC
>NW_012102987.1:657129-659295 GCF_000951045.1 Mandrillus leucophaeus | reverse complement strand
GGAATGGAATGGGAGGCAGGTTTGCCCCAAGCAGTTCCCGGCTTGACTTTACCCTTTGGCTTAGTGACTTTGGGGTCCCAAGATTTATTTTCCTTTTACACTTTTATAATTACAAACCCTACCTAGCAAAAATATTTTGCCAGCATAGTGATTCTGGGTTCTGAACTTTTTCTGCCATGCTACATTTCACTCATAATTTTAAGCTCAATTTCATAGGTCATCCAAACCCTTTTAGAGTTGAGGAAATTGCAACAGTGAAGCCACACATGGGGGTGTATTAAAGAATCCGACACATGGGCACAAAAGAGAACACGTGTCACTGAGGTCGGGATGTGGAATGGAGTGCGGAGTGGCGCTTCCTGGAGCTGCAGTTCAGATTTATTCCTTTAAGAACATGTATGGGGTTCTTCTTCACTTTCAGGAAAATTCAAGCTGTAGATGTTTAGAGCAGATTATTTAATGAGACTCAGCTAGGGAGTCTCATTAATGGGAGAAAGGGAGAATGGCAGTAACTCATAATGATAAAATATCATTTCACAGAAAATCATCATTTCACAGAAATCACTTTGTGTCGGATACCAGCTGTGGAGACAGACATAGGCATTTTAAAGGAAAGCTAATGAAATGTTTAAACGATGTCCAGCAGATTTGAAAGGAAAAGACGTTCTGTATTCTGATGCATTGCCTTAGAACTGACACTGAGGCTGTTTCCTGACATCTCATAGTTTCTCGTTTTTTTCATTCCTCTTCAGCGTCTCTATCTGTATTTGTGCGTTCTGAAGCTCAGTTTAGTGCATTATGCTAATATTCTGTTAATTGGGTGGTGTGACCTTGGGGCTGTGACCAAGGTGTGGTTCCTCTGCGTCTGCTTAGGGAGTCGACGTTAGATCACAGAGAAGCAGCCACACACCACAGCCCGTCCAGTCCTCACAGGGCGCGCCGGGGACATGTGCGGGTCACACCCATGCACGTACGTGCTCAGTGCACTGTGTTACTGGAAAGAAAAATGCATGGCTCATCTGGTGTCTTCTGTTCTTTCTTCATACAATTTTTGGTAGCTTTTCTTTTTTTTAAAAAAGTGGTTTTAACTAGTCAAGTGAAGCAATGGGAATGGAGAAAGAACAAAAGTATCTGTTACTTGTCATCAATTAATTGTAAACACCACTGCACTCGGGCAAGCCTGTGGCTTTTTATGTATTTATGTTTTATTTATTTTTATTTACTCATTTTGAGACAGGGTCTTACTCCATCACCCAGGCGAGATTGCAGAGGCGCGATCCCGGTTCATTGCAGCCTCGACCTCTTGGGCTTAAACAGTCCTCCCACCTCAGCCTCCCAAGTAGCTGGGACCACAGGTGTGTACCACCATCCCTGGCTAATTTTTTTAAAAAATTTCTTGCAGAGACAAGATTTCACTATGTTTCCTAGGCTGGTCTGGAACTCCCAAACTCAGGCGATCCACTCGCTTCAGCCTCTGAAAGTGCTGGGATTACAGTCATGAGTCACTGTGCTCGACTCAGCTTGTAGCTATTAAAAAAGGCCATGACTTACATCTCTAGGCCCACCTAAAACATAGAGGAAACCTGCATGCCGAGGAAGAAAGGAGTTCTTGAGAGAGGCCGGGCGCGGTGGCTCATGCCTGTAATCCCAGCACTTTCGGAGGCCAAGGCAGGCGGATCACAAGGTCAGGAGATCAAGACCAAGGTGAAACCTCGTCTCTACTAAAAATACAAAAAATTAGCCGGATGTGGTGGTGGGCGCCTGTAGTCCCAGCCACTCAGGAGGCTGAGGCAGGAGAACGGCGTGAACCCGGGAGGCGGAGCTTGCAGTGAGCCGAGATTGTGACACTGCACTCCAGCCTGAGGTGACAGAGTGAGACTCTGTCTCAAAAAAAAAATAATAATAACTTCTTTTTATTTATTTACTTGTTTTTTTGGAGGCAGAGTCACTCTGTTGCCCAGGCTGGAGTGCAGTGACACAATCTTGGCTCACTGCAGGCTCTGTCTCCCGGGTTCAAGCGATTCTCATTCCTCAGCCTCCCAAGTAGCTGTGACTACAGGTGTACGCCATCATGCCTGTTATGCCCAGCTAATTTTTGTCTTTCTAGTAGCCATGTGGTTTCGAATGTCGGCCAGGATGGTCTTGAACTCGTGACCTCAAGTGATC
>NW_012102987.1:655245-657079 GCF_000951045.1 Mandrillus leucophaeus | reverse complement strand
GGATCACAAGGTCAGGAGATCAAGACCAAGGTGAAACCTCGTCTCTACTAAAAATACAAAAAATTAGCCGGATGTGGTGGTGGGCGCCTGTAGTCCCAGCCACTCAGGAGGCTGAGGCAGGAGAACGGCGTGAACCCGGGAGGCGGAGCTTGCAGTGAGCCGAGATTGTGACACTGCACTCCAGCCTGAGGTGACAGAGTGAGACTCTGTCTCAAAAAAAAAATAATAATAACTTCTTTTTATTTATTTACTTGTTTTTTTGGAGGCAGAGTCACTCTGTTGCCCAGGCTGGAGTGCAGTGACACAATCTTGGCTCACTGCAGGCTCTGTCTCCCGGGTTCAAGCGATTCTCATTCCTCAGCCTCCCAAGTAGCTGAGACTACAGGTGTACGCCATCATGCCTGTTATGCCCAGCTAATTTTTGTCTTTCTAGTAGCCATGTGGTTTCGAATGTCGGCCAGGATGGTCTTGAACTCGTGACCTCAAGTGATCAGCCCCCTCAGCCTCCTAAAGTGCTGGGATTACGGGCCTGAGCCACCGCACCTGGCCTCTCTCAAAAACTTCTTTTAACATTTCCTACAAGGCAGGCCTACTGGCAACAATTTCCATCAAATTTCATTTGTCTAAGAAAGTCTTGTTTCTACTTTCAATTTTTCTATTTTTTGTTCTAGTAAAATGTACACAACATAAAATTTACCATCTTCAGCATTTTAAGTGTAGAGTTCAGTGGTGTCAAGTACATTCATATTGTCGTGCAACTGTCACCACCACCATCCATCCCCAGAACTCTCTTACTAAGCTCTGTACCCCTTAAATAATTCCCCATTCCCCCTTCTCCCCAGCCAGTGCCAACCACCATTCTACTTTTGCCTCTGTAATTTTCACTATTCAAGGTACCTCATTGTATTAGTCCTTTCTCACATTGCTATAAAGAAATACCTGAGACTGGGTAATTTATAAAGAAAAGAGGTTTAATTGGCTCACGGTTCTACAGTCTGTACAGGAAGCACAGTGCTGGCATCTGCTTAGCTTCTGAAGAGGCCTCAGAAAACTTACAATGATGGTGAAGGCAAAGTGGGAGCAGGCATCTTACACAGGGCAGGGCAGGAGGGGAAAGGGAGGTACTACACACTTTTAAACAACCAGATCTCACGGGAACTCACTCACTATTTTGAGAACAGCTTCAAGGGGATGGCACTGAACCATTCATGAGAAATGGCCTCCCAATCTAATCACCTCCCATCAGGACCCACCTCCGACACTGGAGATTACAATTCGACATGAGATTTGGGCAGGGACAAGATTCACAACGTATCACTCATATACATGGAATCAAACAGTATTCGACTTATTGTGACTGGCTTATTTCATTTAGCATAATGTCCTCAAGCTTCATCTATGTGGTAGCACATCTCAGAATTTCTTTTTCTTTTGTGTGTGTGTGTGTGTGTGTGTGTGTGTATATATACACACACACATTTTTTTTTTTTTTTTTTGAGACAGAGTTGAGTCTGTCAGCCAGGCTGGAGTGTAGTGGCATGATCTCAGCTCACTGCAACCTCCATCTCCTGGGTGCAAGCGATTCTCCCATCTCAGCTTCCTGAGTAGCTGGGATTACAGGCATGTGTCACCACGCCTGGCTAACTTTTTGTATGTTTAGTAAAGATGGAGTCTCGCCATGTTGGCCAGGCAGGTCTTGAACTCCTGGCCTCAAGTGATCCACCCACCTTGGCCTCCCAAAGTGCTGGGATTACTGGTGTGAGCCACCACACCCGGCCAGAATTTCTTTCCTTTTTCGTTTTTAAGGCTGAATAATATTCCATTGCATGCATAG
>NW_012102987.1:647247-649909 GCF_000951045.1 Mandrillus leucophaeus | reverse complement strand
TCTTTTCATGTGCTTATTGGCCATTAATATATATTCTGTTTTTAGTTTTGCTTTTCTTTTTCTGGTGTGTGTGTGTGTGTGTGTGTGTGTGTGTGTGTGTTTTACAGTAGTCATCCTAATGGGTTTGAGGGAATATCTTGTAGTTTGAATTTGCATTTCCCTAATGATTAGTGAAGTTCAGCATCTTTTCATGTGCTTATTGGCCATTAATATATATATCTTCTTTGGAGTAATATCTATTCAAGTCTTTTGCCCATTTTAAAATTTTGGGTTTTTTTTTAGTTTTTGGAATTCATGTTCTGAAAATTAATTCCTTATCAGATACAAGATTTACAAATATTTTCTCCCATTTTGCACATTATCTTTCTACTCTGTTGATAGTGTCTTTGATGTACAAAATTTTAAAATTTTTATGAAGTCCAATTTATTTTTTCTTTTGTTGGCTATGCTTTTGGTGCCATATTCAAGAAATAATTGCCAAATCAAATGTCATGAAGCTCTTGTCCTGTGTTCTCTTGTAAAATTGTACCATTTGGCGTCTTAGGTTTAGGCCTATGATCCATTTTTTTTTTCTTGACACGGAGTCTTTCTCTGTTGCCCAGGCTGGACTGCAACCTCTGCCTCCCAGGTTCAAACGATTCTCCTGCCTCAGCCTCCCAAGTAGCTGAGATTACAGGCGTGCACCACCACACCCAGCTAATTTTTGTGTTTTTAGTAGAGATGGGGTTTCACTATATGTTGGCCAGGCTGATCTTGAACTCCTGACCTCAGGTGATCTACCTGCCTTGGCCTCCCAAAGTGCTGGTATTACGGGCGTGAGCCACCGTGCCCAGTCTATGATCCATTTTCAGTTAATTTTATATATGGTGTGACGTAAGAATCCAACTTTTTTTTTTTCCCTTGTGGGTATCCAATTTTCCCAATGTCAGTGGTTGAAAAGACTGTTTTTCCCCACATTGAATCATGTTGGCCCCACTTGTCGAAAGTCACATGACCACACGTGATTTCTGTGCTCTAAATTCTATTTCATTGGTCTATATGTCTGTCTTTATGACAATACTATTTTGGTTACTCTAGCTTTGTAGGATATTTTGAAATCAGAATGTGAGTCCTCCAGCTCTGTTCTTCTTTTCCAAAGTGGTTTTGGTTATTTGAGGTCTCTTGACAATCCATATACATTTTAGAATTGACTTTTCTATTTCTACAAAAAATGTCATTGGGATTTTGATAGAGAGTGCATTAATCTGTAGGTTGCTTTCAGCAGTGTTGACATCCCAACAATATTAAGTATTCCAATTCATGAACATGAGATGTCTTTAAATTTGTTTGTGTCTTTTTACATTTCCTTCAACAATGTTTTGTAGTCTTTTTGTGTAAGTCTTTTACCTTCTTGTTATCCCTGGTTATTTTATTTTTGATACTATTGTAAATGGAATTGTTTTCTTAATTTCTCTTTTTGGATTATTTATTGTTTTGTTTTGTTTGTAGAGATGGGGTCTTGCTATGTTGCCCAGGCTGGTTTTGAATCCTTGGGCTCAAGAGATCCTCCTACCTCAGCCTCCCCAGTGGTTAAGACTACAGGCGTGTGCCACCATGCCTGGCTAATTTAAAAAACAATTTTTTTCTTTTGTAGAGATGGGGTCTTGCTCTTGACCAGGCTGGTTTCAAACTCCTGGCCTCAAGGGATCTTTCCTCCTAAGCTTCCCAAAGTGCTGGGATTATAGGTGTGAGCCACTGCACTCGGCGTATTTATTGTTATTTAATAGAAATGCAACTGTGTTTATTTATTGACTTTGTATCTTTCTAGTTTGGTGAATTTTTTTATTAATTTTAACTTTTTTGTTAAATCTTTAGGGTTTTCTACATATAAGACCATATGGTCTATGAACAGAGATCATTTTACATCTTTTTTTCCAATTTGTATGCCTTTTATTTCTTTTTCTTGCTCTGGTCAGAGCTTCCAGTACTGTGTTAAATAGAAGTGGCAAGAGTGGGCATCCTTGCCTTGTTCCCATTTTTAGAGGAAAAGCTTTCAGTCTTCCACCAGTGAGAATAATGTTCATCGTGGGTGTGTCATTATGGCTTTTATTATATTGAAGTAATTTCTTCTATTTCTAGTGTGTTGAGTGTTTTTATTGTGAAATGTGTTGAATTTTGTCAAACGCTTTTTCTGCATCACTTTTTTTTCTTCATTCTTTTAATATGATGTATTACATTAGTTTCTATGTTGAACCATCCTTGCAATCCAGGGTTAAAAAAAAATCCCACTTGGTTTTGGTGTATAATCCTTATAATGTGCTGCTGAATTCATTTTGCTAGTATTTTGTCAAGGGTTTTTGAGTCAATGTTCATAAGGAATATTGGTCTGTAGTTTTCTTTTGTTTTGTTTCCTAATAGTATCTATCTGGATTTGGTATCAGTAATGCTGGCCTCATAGAATGAGTTAGAAAGTGTTAGCTTCTCTTAAATTTCTTTGAAACATTTGAGAAGGATTGTTGTTAATTTTTCTTTGGGTGTTTGGTAGAATTATTCACCAGGGAAGTCATCAGGTCCAGGGCTCTTCCTCCTCAGAAGATTTTCATTAGTGATTCAGTTTCCTTACTAGTTATACATTTAATCAGATTTTCTATTTCTTCAGGATTTAGTCTTGGTAGGTTTTGTG
>NW_012102987.1:641471-642942 GCF_000951045.1 Mandrillus leucophaeus | reverse complement strand
CTAAGTGACGAAGTGAGATCTCAAAAAAAAAAAAAGAGTATTGTTTAGTTTTTATTGATTTGTATATTTTCCAGTTTTCTTTCTGTTATTACTTATTTTTTTCTAGTTCTTTTTAATTTTTTATTATTTTTTCTGATTACAAATTTTACACCATTATGATCAAATAAGACACTTTTATGATATCTGTCAAAATCTACTGAGGCCGGGTGCGGTCGCTCATGCCTGTAATCCCAGCACTTTGGGAGGTCAAGGTGAGCAGGTCACCTGAGGTCAGGAGTTCAAGACCAGCCTGGCCAATGTGGCTAAACCCCATCTCTACAAAAATAAAAAAATTAGCCAGGCATGATGGCGAGTGCCCGTAATCCTAGCTACTCGGGAGGCTGAAGCGGGAGAATCACTTGAACCTGGGAGGCAGAGGTTGCAGTGAGCTGAGATCGTGCCATTGCACTTCTGCTAGGGCGACAGAGTGAGAATTGCCTCGGAAAACAAAAAAAAATTCTTTTGAGACTTACTTTGTGGTCTAATGTATGGTCTATCTTGGAAAATGCTTCAGGCATACTTGGGAATAACGTGTATGCTATTGTTATTGGATAGAGTGTCCTGTATATGTTTGTTATATCTAGTTGGCTTATTATGTTTTTCAAGTCCTCTTTTTCCTTATCTCCTTTTGGATTGTTCAATCCATTATGAAAACAGAGTACTGAAATCTCCAACTATTTTTGTAGAACTGCCTATTTATCCCTTCAATTCTGTGCATTTTTGCTTTATATATATTAATTGTCTGTTATTAGGTACATAAATGTTTATAATTGTTATATCTTCTTGTAGTGAAACTTTTATTAATATATAAGGTCCTTCTTTGTCTCTTATGACAGTTTTTTACTTAAAGTCTATTTTTCTGTTGGTATAGCCACTCCTCCATTCTTTTGGTTACTGTTCATGAGGAATATCTTTTTCCGTCCTTCACTTTCAACCTATTTGTGTCTTTGGACCTAAAATGAGTCTGTTAGTGCTAGGCACTGTGGCTCACATCTATAATCCCGCACTTTGGGAAACTGAGGTGGGAGGATTGCTTGGGGCCAGGTGTTTGAGACCAGCTGGGGAAACATAATGAGACACTGTGGTCTATGAAGGATTTTTTAAAATTAGCCAGGCATAGTGGTGCATGCCTGGAGTCCCAGCTACTCAGGAGGCTGAGGCAAGAGGATCTCTCTCTCTTTTTTTCTTTTTGAGACAGGGTCTCACTGTCACCAGGCTGGAGTGCAGTGGCATAATCTCAGCTCACTGCAACTTCTGCCTCCCGGGTTCAAGTGATTCTCCTGCCTCAGCCTCCCAGGTAGCTGGGACTACAGGTGCCTGCCACCATGTCCGGCTAATTTTTATATTTTTAGTAGAGAGGGGGTTTCACCATGTTGGCCAGCCTGGTCTCGATCTCCTGACCTTGTGATCCACCCACCTCAGCCTCCCAAAG
>NW_012102987.1:634582-637181 GCF_000951045.1 Mandrillus leucophaeus | reverse complement strand
TGGTTTTGGTTATTTGAGGTCTCTTGACAATCCATATACATTTTAGAATTGACTTTTCTATTTCTACAAAAAATGTCATTGGGATTTTGATAGAGAGTGCATTAATCTGTAGGTTGCTTTCAGCAGTGTTGACATCCCAACAATATTAAGTATTCCAATTCATGAACATGAGATGTCTTTAAATTTGTTTGTGTCTTTTTACATTTCCTTCAACAATGTTTTGTAGTCTTTTTGTGTAAGTCTTTTACCTTCTTGTTATCCCTGGTTATTTTATTTTTGATACTATTGTAAATGGAATTGTTTTCTTAATTTCTCTTTTTGGATTATTTATTGTTTTGTTTTGTTTGTAGAGATGGGGTCTTGCTATGTTGCCCAGGCTGGTTTTGAATCCTTGGGCTCAAGAGATCCTCCTACCTCAGCCTCCCCAGTGGTTAAGACTACAGGCGTGTGCCACCATGCCTGGCTAATTTAAAAAACAATTTTTTTCTTTTGTAGAGATGGGGTCTTGCTCTTGACCAGGCTGGTTTCAAACTCCTGGCCTCAAGGGATCTTTCCTCCTAAGCTTCCCAAAGTGCTGGGATTATAGGTGTGAGCCACTGCACTCGGCGTATTTATTGTTATTTAATAGAAATGCAACTGTGTTTATTTATTGACTTTGTATCTTTCTAGTTTGGTGAATTTTTTTATTAATTTTAACTTTTTTGTTAAATCTTTAGGGTTTTCTACATATAAGACCATATGGTCTATGAACAGAGATCATTTTACATCTTTTTTTCCAATTTGTATGCCTTTTATTTCTTTTTCTTGCTCTGGTCAGAGCTTCCAGTACTGTGTTAAATAGAAGTGGCAAGAGTGGGCATCCTTGCCTTGTTCCCATTTTTAGAGGAAAAGCTTTCAGTCTTCCACCAGTGAGAATAATGTTCATCGTGGGTGTGTCATTATGGCTTTTATTATATTGAAGTAATTTCTTCTATTTCTAGTGTGTTGAGTGTTTTTATTGTGAAATGTGTTGAATTTTGTCAAACGCTTTTTCTGCATCACTTTTTTTTCTTCATTCTTTTAATATGATGTATTACATTAGTTTCTATGTTGAACCATCCTTGCAATCCAGGGTTAAAAAAAAATCCCACTTGGTTTTGGTGTATAATCCTTATAATGTGCTGCTGAATTCATTTTGCTAGTATTTTGTCAAGGGTTTTTGAGTCAATGTTCATAAGGAATATTGGTCTGTAGTTTTCTTTTGTTTTGTTTCCTAATAGTATCTATCTGGATTTGGTATCAGTAATGCTGGCCTCATAGAATGAGTTAGAAAGTGTTAGCTTCTCTTAAATTTCTTTGAAACATTTGAGAAGGATTGTTGTTAATTTTTCTTCGGGTGTTTGGTAGAATTATTCACCAGGGAAGTCATCAGGTCCAGGGCTCTTCCTCCTCAGAAGATTTTCATTAGTGATTCAGTTTCCTTACTAGTTATACATTTAATCAGATTTTCTATTTCTTCAGGATTTAGTCTTGGTAGGTTTTGTGTTTCTAGGAATTTGTTAATCTCATTTGGGTTATCCAATCTCTTGTCATACAATTGTTCATAGTACTCTCTTTTCTTTTTCTTTTTTTTTTTTTTGAGATGGAGTCTTGTCCTGTAGCCCAGGCTGGAGTGCAATGGTGCAATCTTCGCTCACTGTAACCTCCGCCTCCCAGGTCCTGGTTCAAGCAGTTATCCTGCCTCAGCCTCCCGAGTAGCTGGGATTACAGGCACGTGCCACCAACCCAGCTAATTTTTGTAATTTTAGTAGAGACAGGGTTTTACCGTGTTGGCCAGGCTGGTCTTGAACTCCTGACCGCGTGATCCACCCACCGCGGACTCCCAAAGTGCTGGGACTACAGGTGTGAGCCTCCGTGCCCAGCCTAGTCATTTTTATTTTAGTACAATTGGTAGTAATTTTCCCATTTTCCTTTCTGATTTTAGCAATTTAGTAATTTAAGTCTTCTCCCTTTTTTCTTAATCTAGTTGAAGGTTTGTCAATTTTTTGTTGATATTTTTGAAGAACCAACTTTTGATTTCATTGATTTTCTCTGTTTTTTTTTTTAATGTTTCAGTTTTGTTTGTCTCAGCTCTAATCTTCTTATTTCCTCCCTTTTGTTAGCTTTGAATTTTAGTTTGTTCTTTTCCTAGTGTCTTAAGTTTTAAAGATAGGTTATTGATTTGAGATATCTCTTATTGTTTAACATAATTGTTTATAGCTATAAGTTTCCCCCTCAGCATTGCTTCTCTGTGTCCTGTTATTTTGGGTATGTGATTTCTCCTTTGATCCTATTGGTTGTTCAGAAGTGCATTGTTTAAGCTGAGTGTGGTGGCTCATACTTGTAATCTTAGCACTTTGGGAGGCTGAGGTGGGAGGATCACTTGAGCCCAGGAGGCTGAAACTGCATTGAGCTGAGGTCTCACCGCTGCACTCCAGCCTAAGTGACGAAGTGAGATCTCAAAAAAAAAAAAAGAGTATTGTTTAGTTTTTATTGATTTGTATATTTTCCAGTTTTCTTTCTGTTATTACTTATTTTTTTCTAGTTCTTTTTAATTTTTTATTATTTTTTCTGATTACAA
>NW_012102987.1:628180-629392 GCF_000951045.1 Mandrillus leucophaeus | reverse complement strand
TGTTAGCCAGGATGGTCTCGATCTCCTGACCTCGTGATCCGCCCGTCTCGGCCTCCCAAAGTGCTGGGATTACAGGCTTGAGCCACCGCGCCCGGCCCAGAAGGATCTCTTGAGCCCAGCAGTTTGAGGTGGCAGTAAGCTATGGTCACACCCCTGCATTCCAGCTTGGGTGGCCGCTGTCTCTTAAAAAAGAAATAAATAAGAGTCTCTTCTAGATAGCATATGGTTGGATCAAGATTTTTTTTTTCATGTATTCTGCCAATCTCTGACTTTTGATTGAAGAGTTTATTCCATTTATATTTAAAGTAAGTCTTGTTAAGGATGGATTTATTTCTGTCAGTTGTGGGGTTTTTTTTCTATATGCCCTATAACCTTTTTGTTCTTCACATTCTACATTACTATCTTCTTTTGTAATTAGTTGATTTTTTATAGTGGAATGTTTAAATTCCCTCCTCATTTCCTTTTGTGTATATCCTATAGCCCTATTCTTTGTGGTTACCATGGGGATAAGTGTGGGTTTAACTAATTTAACACCCTAAAGTTACCACTGTAACTTGAGAGTATACCTCCTTAGCTTTAATAACATATTAAAAGAAGAAACCTCCTTTATAGCTCTGTCCTCATCTCTTTCAGTTGTTGATGTCACAAAAAGACATGTTCAGAAATTGTGTATAATATGTACAGCATAAATAATCATTTTCGAATGCATTAGTCTCTTAAATTATGTAGAAAACAAAAAGTGTAGTTACAAACCAAAGCTTCTACGAATGCCCATGTATTAACTTTTACTGTGATCTTGATTTCTTCTGTTGGCTTTGAGTTACTGTCTGTTTCTCCTTTCAACCTGCTGTACTCCCGTTAACATTTCTTGCAGACAAAGTCTAGTGGTAATGAGCCTCTCTCAGCTTTTGTTTATCTGGGAGTGTTTTAATTTCTCCTCATTTTTGAAGGACAGTTTACCTAGATACAGAATACTTGGTTGAAGGTTTTTTTTCTTTTAGCACTTTAAATACATCAGTCACTGCCTTCTAGCCTCCTAAGTACCTAATGAAAAATCTGCAGATAATCTTTTGGATGATCTCTTGTGTGTGATGAGTCATTTTTCTCTTGCTGATTTCAAATATCTCAGTTTTTTTTTTTTTTTTTTTTTTGAGATGGTTTCACTCTTGTCAACCAGGTTGGAGTGCAATGGTGCGATCTTGGCTCACTGCA
>NW_012102987.1:625853-626974 GCF_000951045.1 Mandrillus leucophaeus | reverse complement strand
TCCAGAATTTCTTTTTGGTTTCTCTTTAGGTTTTCTATCTTGTTACTGATACTTCCATTTTCTTCATACATTGTTTCTCAACTTTCTCCATATCTTATGTTAGTTCTTTAAGCATCTTTGAAACTGTTGTTTTAAAGTCTTTGTCTAGTGGATGTGCCACTGGGTTCTTCTCAGAGACCGTGTCTTAGTCTGTTTGAGATGTTGTAAGAAAATACTATAAATTAAGTGGCTTATAAACAACAGAAATTTGTTTTTCAGTTCTAGAGACGGGAAGTCCAAGATCAAAGCACTGGAAGATTCACTGTCTGGTGAGAGCTTTGCCTCCTGGTTCATAAACAGCTGTCTTCTACCTTCTATTGTTCTCGCTGGATAAAAGGAATGAGGGGGCTCCCTGGGGTCCCTTTTAAGGGCACTAATCCCATTCATGAGGGCTCCATCCCCATGACCTAGTCACCCCCCAAGATTTCACCTCCAAATTCCACCACACTGGGCATTAGATTTCAAGATATAAATTTTGGGGGACACAAACATTCAGTCTATAGCAATTTCTACTGGCTCATTTTTTCATTTGGATGGGCCACATTTTCTTACTTCTTTGTATGCTTTGTGATTTTTTTGTTGAAAACTGGACCTTAAATTGTCTTTTCTTTTCTTTTTTTTTTTTTTTTGTTGGAGATAGGGTTAGGTTCTGGTTAATTAGTTTCTCCTGAGAACAGACCTTGTTAAGAACAGAATGCTCTGGTGTGTTTCAAAATGGTTTCTTTTCCCTTCTCTCTGCTAGAAGCATGAGAGGGTTTTTCTCCAATATTTACTGTAGGAAGCTGATCAAGCTTGTGGGGGTAAAACTTATAAAAGTGTGGGGCCCTCCCTGTGACTGGGCCCCTCTGTACTTTTAATCCTCAGACCTCTTTAACTGCAGGCCTTCCTGTTCCAGTCCCGGTTCCTGTGGGGGCTTCTGCTCCGGTGAGTTGTGGTTCTTTGCATCCGCCCATCTGTCTCTCCAATTCTGGGGGCAGCAGTTTGCCCTGTGACCTCACTTGTTCGATGGATCTAAGAGGAGTTGTTGCTTTTTCCATTTATTCAGCTTTTCCGTTGTTAGGATGGAGTGATGATTTCCAGGC
>NW_012102987.1:621184-622448 GCF_000951045.1 Mandrillus leucophaeus | reverse complement strand
CCACATCCAGATAATTTTTTTTTTTTTTTTAGTCAAGACAAGGTCTTACTGTGTTGTCCAGGTTGGTCTCAAACTCCTGAGCTCAAGCAGTCCTCCTGCCTTGGCCTCCAAAAGTGCCTGGATTGTAACTGTGAATCATTGCACCTGACCTGTCTTTGGCTTTTGACAATTTGATTATAATGAGATTAATTATAGATCTACTTGCATTAGTCTTACTTGGAGTTTTTTGAGCTTCTTGAGTGTTCAAATTTGACTTTCATCAAATTTGGGAAATTTTTTGCCATTAGTTCTTCAAATATTCTCCCTGCCCTTTTCTTTCTTCTCCTTCTAGGACTCTCACAATGCATATGCTGGTCCACTTGATTGTGTCTCACCTGTTCGTTTAGTTTCTGTTTACTTTTCTGTATTATTATTATTATTATTATTATTTTGAGACAGAGTTTCACTCTGTCACCCAGGCTGGAGTGCAGTGGTATAATCTTGGCTCACTGCATCGTCTACCAAGAAATCCTCCCACCTCAGCCTCCCAAGTAGCTGTGACTACACGTGCATGCTGCACATCCAGCTAATTTTTTGTATTTTGTAGAGATGGAGTTTCACTGTGTCATCCCTAGGCTCAAGTGATCCATCTGCCTCAGCCTCCCAAAGTGCTGAGATTACAGGCATGCACACGAGCCACAGTGTCCAGCCTCTTTTTTATTATTTTTTTGAACAGAGATGAGCTTTTGCCATTTTCTCACTGTGCTGTCCTGGCTGGTCTTGAACTCCTGGACTCAAGCAATTTGTGCACCTCAGCCTCCAAAAGTGCTGGAATTACAGGCATGAGCCACCATGCCCAGCCTACTTTTCTTTAATTTTTTTTTCTCTATAGCTATCTTTAAGATCACTGATTCAGGCCAGGTGTAGTGGCTCATGCCTGTAATCCCAGCGCTTTGGGAGGCCAAGATGGATGGGTCACTTGAGGTCAGGAGTTCAAGACCAGCCTGGCCAACATGACGAAACCCTACCTCTACTCATAACACAAAAAATTAGCCGGGTGTGGTGGCACATACCTGTAATCCCAGCTACTCAAGAGGCTGAGGCACAAGAATCACTTGAACCCAGAAGGCGGAGGTTGCAGTGAGCCGAGATTGCACCACTTCACTCCAGCCTGAGCAACCGAGTGAAATGGTCTCAAAAAAAAAAAAAAAGATTCTTCTGCCTGCTCAAATTTGCCTTTGAATCCATCTAGTTAATTTTTCATGTCACTTATTGTACTTTTCAG
>NW_012102987.1:602627-616768 GCF_000951045.1 Mandrillus leucophaeus | reverse complement strand
TCAGACCTCTTTAACTGCAGGCCTTCCTGTTCCAGTCCCGGTTCCTGTGGGGGCTTCTGCTCCGGTGAGTTGTGGTTCTTTGCATCCGCCCATCTGTCTCTCCAATTCTGGGGGCAGCAGTTTGCCCTGTGACCTCACTTGTTCGATGGATCTAAGAGGAGTTGTTGCTTTTTCCATTTATTCAGCTTTTCCGTTGTTAGGATGGAGTGATGATTTCCAGGCTTCTTACATGCAAGGCCAGAAACCAGAAGTTCCCTTTGGTTTTCCTCTCTAATATTTTGTTGATTTTAGTGTCAGTGATAAAACTAAAGAAGAAAAAAAAGCTGGAAAATCTGCATATTCCTTTAACTAACTGGTTTGTTTCTGCATTCCAACCTTTTTTTCCCCAAATTCATTTAATGAACTTGTATCAAAACTACTGCTAATGAAAGAGTATTGACAGCTGAGAACTCTCTGATAAAATGAAGCTTTCCAAAACTGAAGACAACTTAAGTGTTTCTTAAGAACAGCATGACCTGGCCAGGCACAGTGACTCACGCCAGTAATTCCAGCACGTTGGGAGGCTGAGACAGGAGGATTGTTTGAGCCCAGGAGTTTGAGACCAGTCTGGGCAACATGGCAAGACTCATCTTTAAAAAAAGGAAAAAAAAATAAGAAAGCAAACCATTAACTACTCAGTTTCATAAATGGATGCATTTTTTTCTCAGTCTTAAAACCAAATGCATGTGCAATGTCTGATCTGTTCTATCTTAGCTGGTCCCAAGGATGGCTCAATTCTGACTCCTTTCCAGACAGTTCAGCAAATACATTCTAAAACCAAAAATGCTTTGTATTTGAAAAGTTATAAAACCCTCTAGACTTTCTTGACTTGAAACCCTGATATGATGAAGTAGGAAAAAAGTAATAGTCCAGGGAATATCTTCTTGGTAGATCTGATACAAACCTGGAATTTGCATCTGTGGTCTGATATTGAGCCATTCTGTTTAAATCTTATTTCAACATTTCCAAGGACAATTTAGCCCTTCAGAAACTCTGCAAGACAACCAGAGAATTGCCTGCTGGGAAATGCCTGGCCTAAGGTATCAGTGTAAGCTGTGCAAAGCTCTTAAGACCACGTGTACTGGGTGAAAGAGTGCCTCCCCCCAAAATTCACGTCCTTCCCAGTACCTTAGAATGGAAACTTACTTAGGAATAGGGTCACTGTGGATGTAGTTAAGATGAGGTCACACTGGAGTAAGGTGGGTGCTTCATCCAATATGACTGGTATCCTTGTGAAAAGAGGAGGAGAGAAAAGGAGGAACAGGTGCACGCCACCACACCCAGCTAATTCTATTTATTTTTTATAGAGATGAGGTCTCACTATGTTTCCCAGGCTGGTGGAACTCCTGGGCTTAAGCAGTTCACCTGCCTCTGCCTCCCAAAGTTCCAGGATTACAGGTGTGACCCACGGTGCCTGGCCTTAATTTTCTTAACATATGAATAATTTTAGTATAGAGAATATTTTACAAATATACACCCATCAACTAGATTCATGAATTATTACTTTCCCATATTTGCTGTATCTGTTTTTATAAACTACTGTGAAAATAAATTCCATACATCACATATATACTCCTAAATACTTCAGTGTGCGGCTCTAAAAAAATACAAAAATTCTACATAACCACAATACTATTATAAGATCTAACAAGATCAAAAGTTCCTTAATACCATCTAACACCCAATCTATGTTAAAATTTCTTCAGTTGTTCCCAAAATATCTTTTATAACTGGGTTGTTAAAACTGGGATCCAAATAAGGACCACACATCGCATTTGGGTGTTCCGTCTCTTAGGCATCTTTTAGTCTTCCCGTCACCTTCATGAAATATCATTGACTTATTGAAGAGACTTATTGTTGTGAACTGAATTGTATCTTCCCAAAATTCATGTCTTGAATCCCTAACCTCTCATTGTGACTGGATTTGGAGATAGGGCCTTTAGGGAGGTATATGGTTAATACTGAGTATCAACTTGACTGGATTGAAGGAGACAAAATATTGATCCTGGGTGTGTCTGTGAGGGTGTTGCCAAAAGAGATTGGCATTTGAGTCAGTGGGCTGGGGAAGGCAGATCCACCCTTAATCTGGTGGGCACAATCTAATCAGCTTCCAGCAGGCAGAAAAACGTGAAAATGAGACACTGGCCCAGCCTCCCAGCCTACATCGTTCTCCTGTGCTGGATGCTTCCTCCCCTCGAACATTGGACTCCAAGTTCTTCAGTTTGGGGACTCGGACTGGCTCTCCTTGCTCCTCAGCTTGCAGACAGCTATTGTGGGACCTTGTGATCGTGATCATGTGAGTTAATACTTAACAAACTCCCCTTTATATATATAGAAATGTGTACATAGCGGCAAATCCCCTCCCCGACCCTGAGGCAGCAGTGATGGCTCCCCTGAGGCAGTCGCCAGGCAGGATCATGTTGATTCTCCTTGGAAGCCACCCCCAACACCCCTGTTCGCTTCTAGACCTCTAAAGTCCCGGTGGGCCCCTGGAGCTGAGGCTGAGTGTGGCCCATGAGGAGGTGCACTACAGGCTCGAAAAGAACCGTTTGAGTTCTCTAATTTGTATCAACAGAAATCTGGAGAACAGACGTGGGAATGGATATTAAGGGCATGGGATAATGGTCGAAGGAACATAGAGCTAGATCCGGCTGAATTTATTGATTTGGGCCTACTAAGTAGGGACTCTGCTTTTAATGTTGCAGCTCAAGGAGTTAAAAATGTTCTAATAGTTTATTTACTTGCTTGGCTGAAATATGGATGAAAAGATGGCGCACTGTGAACGAGCTGGAAGTGCCTGATCTCCCTTGGGTTAATGTAGAGGAAGGATCCAAAGGCTGAGGGAGAGTGGGATGCTGGAGTGGATTAGTCGCTTTAGACCTCTCCCTTGGGTTAATGTAGAGGAAGGGATCAAAGGCTGAGGGAGAGTGGGGTGGTGGAGTGGATTAGTCACTTTAGACCTACTCATTCCAGCTGGGAGGATCCAGAACATACAATACCCTTGACCAATGCCTTGCAAAATAGATTTGTGAAGGCAGCACCTGCATCTTTGAAGAGCCCTGTAATTGCTCTTCTCTGTATATCAGGTCTAGCGGTGGGAACTGTGGTTACTCAACTACAAAATTTAAATACAACGGGAATAATTGGATCCTGAGGTGGCAGGGGCCAAGTGGCAGCACCCAGTCATCAGAGGCAAGGTGGGCGTAGCTGCCATAATGGGCAGCAGAGGCAAAGCGGCAGTCAGAATAGTCTCACTTGTATAGAGCTCTGGCATTGGTTAATCACGGTGTTCCTAGAAGTGAAACTGATAGGAAGCCTACGCATTCCTACTTAATTTATACAAACAGAAACCTTCTAGGTCGAATGGACAAAGGACTAATTTGAATTATAAAAACAGAGAATCATGGCCTCTCAATCAATTCCGAGATTTGAGCCAGTTTAAAGACCCAGAACCCTTTGAATGAAGGGGAGGCTGGGTCCCCTTGAGCAAGAACCCCACTACATCACCTACAATTTATACAGCGAATCTTTCCCCCATCCTTCCCCAAGGAGACCTCCGGCTTTCACCAGGGTAACTGTGCATTGGGGAAAGGGAAATGATCAGACATTTCAGGGATTACTGGCATGGCTCTGAGCCGACGGTGGATCCAGGGAACCTAAAGTGTCATTGTGGTCCTCCAGTTAAGTAGGGGCTTATGGAGGTCAGGTAATTAATGGAGTTTTAGCTCAGGGCCGACTTATAGTGGGTCCAGTGGGTCCCCAGCCTCATCCTGTGGTCTTTTCCCCAATGCCAGAATGCAGAATTGGCATAGACATACTCAGCGGCTGGCAGAACCCCGACACTGGCTCCCTGACTAGTAGGGCGAGGGCTACTATGGTGGGGAAGGCCAAACGGAAGCCATTAGAGCTGCCTCTACCTAGAAAGCTAGTCAATCAAAAACAACGTCAAATCCCTGGAGGGACTGCGGAGATTAGTGCCACCATCAAGGACTTGAAGGACACAGGGGTGGTGATCCCCACGTCCCCATTCAACTCTCCCATTTGGCCTGTGCAGAAGACAGGTGGATCGTGGAGAATGAAAGTGGATTATCTTAAGCCTAACCAAGTGGTGACCCCAATTGCAGCTGCCATACCAGATATGGTTTAATTGATTGAACAAATTAACCCATCTCCTGGTACCTGGTATGCAGCCCTTGACTTGGCAAAATGCCTTTGTCTCCATTCCTGTCCATTAGCCCACCAGAAGCAATTTGCTTTCAGCTGGCAAGGCCAGCAATATACCTTTCCTGTCCTACCTCAGGGATGTATCAACTCTCTGGCTTTGTGTCGTAATCTTATTTGGAGAGAACTTGATCGCTTTTCGCTTCTGCAAGATATCACACTGGTCCGTTACTCTGATGACATTATGCTGATTGCATCCAGTGAGCAAGGAGTAGCAAACACACTGGACTTATTTGTGAGGCATTTGCATGCCAGGGGACGGGAAATAAATCCAACTAAAATTCAGAGACCTTCTGCCTCAGTCAGATTTCTAGGGGTCTAGTAGTGTGGGACTTGTCAAGTTATTCCTTCAAAGTTGAAGGATAAGTTGCTGCATTTGGCCCCTCCTACAACCAAGAAAGAGGCACAACGCCTAGTGGGCCTATTTAGATTTTGGAGGCAATGCATTCCTCATTTGGGTGTGTTACTGCAGTCCATTTATCGAGTGACCCGAAAGGCTGCCATTTTGAGTTGGGTCCAGAACAGGAGAAGGCTCTGCAACAGGTCCAGGCTGCTGTGCAAGCTGCTCTGACACTTGAGCCATGTGACCCAGCAGGTCCAATGGTGCTTGAGGTGTCCGTGGCAGATAGGGATGCTGTTTGGAGCCTTTGGCAGGCCCCCATAGGTGAATCACAGCAAAGGCCTCTAGGATTTTGGAGCAAGGCTCTGACATCTTATGCAGATAACTACTCCCCTTTGGAGAGACAGCTGTTGACCTGTTACTGGAGTTTGGTGGAAACTGAGCATTTGATTATTGGTCATCAAGTCACCATGGGACCTGAACTGCCTGTCATGAACTGGGTGCTTTCTGACCCATCTAGCCATAAAGTGGGTCATGCAGAGCAGCATCCGTCATCAGATGGAAGTGGTATGTACATGACTGGGCTCGAGCAGGTCCTGAAGGCACAAGTAAGTTACATGAGGAAGTGGCTCAGATGCCCATGGTCTCCACTCCTGCCACCTGCCTTCTCTCCTCTCCCCAGCCTGCACCGAGGCCTCATGGGGAGTTCCCTATTATCAGCTGACAGAGGAAGGGAAGACAAGGGCCTGGTTCACAGACGGTTCTGCACGACATGCAGGCACCATGTGAAAATGGACAGCTGCAGCCCTCCAGCCCCTTTCTAGGACATCCCTGAAGGACGGCGGTGAAGGGAAATCTTCCCAGTGGGCAGAACTCCAAGCCGTGCACCTGGCTAGCATGTTGCATGGAAGGAGAAATGGCCAGATGTGTGATTATATACTGATTCATGGGCTGTAGCCAGTGGTTTGGCTGGATGGTCAAGGACTTGGAAGTAGCGTGATTGGAAAATTGGTGACAAAGAAATCTGGGGAAGAGATATGTGGATAGACCTCTTTGAGTGGTCAAAAACTGTGAAGATATTTGTATCCCATGTGAGTGCTCACCACCGGGTGACCTCAGCGGAGGAGGAATTTTTTTTTTTTTGAGACGGAATCTCTCTCTGTCACCCAGGCTGGAGCACAGCGGCACGATCTCGGTTCCCTGCAAACTCCACCTCCTGGGTTCACACCATTCTCCTACCTCAGCCTCCTGAGTAGCAGGGACTACAGACACCCACCACCACGCCCGGCTAACTTTTTCCATTTTTTAAGAGACAGGGTTTCACCACATTAGCCAGGATGGTCTCAATCTCTTGACCTTGTGATCCACCCACCTTGGCCTCCCAAAGTGCTGGGATTACAGGCGTGAGCCACCACACCCAACCTACTCTTAGCAATTTTCAATTATACTATCCACTGTTATTAGCTACGGCCACCAGAGCACACTTTCCCCATCCTTGTTTATCACCTGTCTAAAATGTAAGCTCCCAGGAGGGCAGGGGCCTGCCGTGCCTAGAACCATGTCTGTCATGTTGTAGGTGCTGAGTCAACATGTGCTGAATAATGGCTCTCTTCACACTTCTCTCAAGACCAAAAAATGTTAAAAATGCCAAATACTGAAAAGGGAGATATTGAAAAGTAAGGGTGAGTTTCTCTCTATTGAAACTCATCTGCCTGAATTTATCTGTTTTTTAAAAAGTCCTGACAGTGGGAAGGGTGGTCTGGCTGGGGAGATCCTGGCCACAGCTGCACCAGGAGGAGTCACTTTGCAGTTGAAGGGAAGTGGGAAACCATCCTGGGGTGGGAGTGAAAGTTCCCTGGGGTGCTGGAAGAAACCGCGGTGCTGGCCTCTATTCAGGAACCACTAATTATTTTTTCCCCAAATAAAAGCTCTGTGAAGAATGGCCACTCAGCATGTTGAATTTAGTTTCAAACGCTGGTCATTCAGCACAGAACAAAACAGCCTTCAAAGATGCCTACCTACTGGAAACTCAGTGTATCATCTTAAATTTATTTACTGATTTTTTATTTTTTTTGTTTTTTTGAGAGGGTCTCACTGTTTTGCCCAGTCTGGAGTGCAGTGGCGCAATCTCAGCTCACTGCAGCTAGGACCTCCTGGGCTCAAGCGATCCTCCCACCTCAGCCTCCTGAGTATCTGGGACTACCAGTGCACCACCACCCCTGACTGATTTTTGTATTTTTTGTAGAGATGGGGTCTTGCTATGTTGCCCAGGCTGGTCTCAAACTCCTGGGCTCAAGCGATCTGCCCACCTCGGCCTCCCACGGTCCCGGGATTACAGGCGTGCTCTACCGCACTTGACCTCCTCTTACATTTAAACTCTGAGACACACTGTGTGTGCACATTTATATTGTGTGACATGTGACACTGTCACTGACTTTATTTGTTTTTGAGACCGAGTTTCGCTCTGTTGCCCAGGCTGGAGTGCAGTGGCACTGTCTTGGCTCACTGTAACGTCCACCTCCCAGGTTCAAACAATTCTCCTGCCTCAGCCTCCCAAGTAGCTGGGATTACAGGTGCCTACCACCATACCAGGCTAATTTTAGTATCCTTAGTAGAGACTGGGTTTCACCATGTTGGCCAGGCTGGTCTCAAACCCCTGACCTCAGTTGATTCACAGCTTCTCCCTTCCCACCACACATAGGAATGCCGGGTGTGTCCTGTTAAGTAACAATCTTCCCAGTGGTTTTTTTTTTTTTTTTTTTTTTTTTTTTTTTGAGACGGAGTCCCACTCTGTCGCCCAGGGTGGAGTGCAGTGGTGCGATCTTGGCTCACTGCACTCCCCACCCCCTGGGTTCCCGCCATTCTCCTGCCTCAGCCTCCCGAGTAGCTGGGACTACAGGCTTGAGCCACCTCGCCCGGCTAATTTTTCGTATTTTTAATAGAGATGTGGTTTCACCGTGTTAGCAAGGATGGTCTCAAACTCCTGGCCTCAAGCAGTCTGCCCACCTCGGCCTCCCAAAGTGCTGGGATTACAGGCGTGAGCCACCCCACCCAGCCCAATCTTCCCAGTATTAAGTGGGAAATGGTCTTGTGCACTTCAAATGCATAGCACAAGTTTTATAAGAAATTAAAGCAATGACAGTCTGACTGAGGATGACAGTTTATACATTGAAAAATCCCACATTATGAAGCAAGTGACCACATTCAGGCGTGCAATGCAGGGCCCAGCCCCTAGTGTCTGCTGGCGGCCCTGGGTCTCTCTCCACCTGCCCTCACCCTGTGTCTGCCCAGTGACTGCCCTGCAGGGACCAGGTTTGCAGGCTCCGTCGCCCTCTCCTTTCCAGGCAGCTCTAGCCTTTGAGGTCCCCCACAGGAGACCAGAGGGGAGCCAGGGCCAGGAGACAATTCTGATAAGAGATGATGGTGGCTTGGACCAGGCGACAATGACAATGATGAGACAGGGTCATATTCAGGAGATGCTTGGAAGTGGCATCAGGCTCAGGTGATTCTCGCACCTCAGCCTCCCAGGTAGCTGGGACTACAGTTGTCCACCACCACACTTTGTGAATATTTTGTAGTTTTTGTAGAGACAGGGTCTCGTCATGTTGCCCAGGCTGGCCTTGAACTCCTGGGCTCAAATGACCCTCCTACCTTGGGCTCTCAAAGTGCTGGGATTACAGGTGTGAGCCATCACACCCAGCCTAATACCTTGCTTACAATATCCTTGTAAGGATATTGTAAGTTACACACACATTTCAAAAAGCAATGACCGGTCTCAGGCTGTCTGCTTCAGAAGGATGAATCTATTTTAGAAACAGCCATGGCTGACAGAGGCTCCTAAGGCCAGGTTTCTTAGGCCCCCATTTTGAGCTCCACTTTTCATTAACTCTTAATACAATTTTAATAAATACACTTGGCTATTTTGGTTTTCTACATAGCAGATTATATGTGACAAACTAAGAGGTGGGGGACTCAGGAGGGGAGGGGAGCTGGGAGAATATGAGGCCTGAATGGCCAAGTGGGCAGGGCCTGGTGCTACATGCAAAACGACAGTTGGAGAGCAGCAGTCTGGTCATCGTCATTCATGTATTCATCAAATATTCATTAAGTAAGTGATACATACAGGCACTGTGCAAACACAGCTGGCCAGCTAGGGAGAGAAAAACTGATCGAAGAGCACACACACGATCCCCATAGGGGTTAAAATACAACACAGTCAACAATGCGAAAACATAGGTTTCAATATCCCCTACTTTAGAAGCTGAATCTCAGGAGAGAGATTTCCTTCCAGTGGTTAAAAATTAAAAGTGTTGGCATTTAAATGCGTGTCAGTTATTTGGAAAGTTCTCCTAACTAGGATATTTCATTGCGTAACTACACAATTTCAGGGTATTTTAGTTAATATGCAAATTGCTAACAGCTGTGAGAACAAACCCACCACTGCATTATCACAATAGACCCGGTTTTGCTGAGCTCTCTAATTAAGAACTGCTGTGGAATTAAAAAAAAAAAAGATTATGTATACATATATAAAATTTACATAAAATATTGTTGAAAATACTTATATTCACATAATTTATTATGTTGGAAAAACAAATATTTTCAGAGCATCTAAATACAGAGCATCTCCATTCAAAGAAACTTTAAAAAAATTGTCGGCTGGGCGCGGTGGCTCACGCCTGTAATCATAGCACTTCAGGGGGTATCAAGGTGGGTGGATCACCTGAGGTCAGGAGTTTGAGACCAGCCTGGCCAACATGGTGAAACCCCGTCTCTACTAAAAATACAAAAAATTAGCTGGGCGTGGTGGCGGGCGCCTGTAATCCCAGCTACTTGGGAGGCGGAGGCAGGAGAATCATTCGAACCTGGGAAGTGGAGGTTGCAGTGAGCTGAGATGGTGCCACTGCACTCCAGCCTGGGCAACAAAAGCAAAACTCCATCTCAGAAAAAAATGCTCGTTTTGTTTGTTTCAGTATGGTTTTAATCTGTTAAGAATTTTAAATTGAATTACTGCCAGATAAATTAAGCTTCGTCTTCACCTCTTATTTCCTTTTATCTGATTTACCTTTTCTCAAAGGAAAAAGAAAATTATATTTCTGCCATCAGTCATGATTTTTTTCCCTGTGACTATATAATATCCTTTAAAAACCATGTCATCTCAAGGTCAAAGAAAACAAAAACCAGTTAAAAAGTGGAAGAGGGAATGTAAGATGTAAAAATGTTACTTAGGTTAGAAACTGCTCAACAGAGCTAACTTTATAATCTGATACCCCATTCTGCATTGTGGAAATGACATACAAGATGCTTAGACTTTCATAAAGAAAAAAGAAATAGAACTTACACATCAAAAGAGAAAACAGTCAAACAGTTCCCTCTACTGGAAGGTTTAATAGGAAGCCGGACATACCATCTTCTTTCACACTGTGAATGCACAGAAAAGTCGGACAGCATTCGGCAATCTGGAAACGGGCACTCAGGAGGAGGGCACAGGGCGGGAAGGACCGGCTAGGAAGCAGTTTATAGTGGGACTGTATTCATCACTTATATAATTAAATAATTTTCAAAAGCAACACACACAATTCTATATAATTTTGTTTTTGAATGCATACATATGCATTTATATATGTATTTTCAAACGTTTGGGTAGTATCACACCAGAAGGTTAACAATTTTTAACTCTGGCTGTAAGGATTATGGGTGATATTTGTATTCTTTTTATATTATTTTGAACTATATTTTCTGAATATCTTATAATAAGCATGCATGCATCTCTCTCTCTCCCTCTCTCTGTCTCCCCCATCTCTCTCTCTCTCCCCCCCATCTCTATCTCTCTCTCTATCTCTCTCTCTCTCTCTCTCTCTGTCTCTCTTTTTGAGCCAGAGTCTTGCTATAACCTTGAACGCCTGGGCTCAAGCAGTCCTCCCATCTCTGCCTTCCGAGTAGCTAAGGATTATAGGCGTGCATGACCATGTCCAGCTACTTTTTTATTTTATTTTACTTTTTGTAGAATGGGTCTCACCATGTTGCCCAGGCTGGTCTAGAACTCCTGGTCTCAAGCAATCCTCCCACCTTGGTCTTCCAAAGTACTGGGATTACAGGTGTGAGCCACCACACCAACCTCAGGCTTATAATTAGAAATTGATTCTATTTATCCAGAAAAAGTGTTAAAAGTCTGGTAAAAAATTAGAACATAAAAGTATTTTCTTTCAATGAAAAGAATCTTGTTTCAATTATTGCTAACATACTCATTATCGCTTTTCACAGTTATTTAGATAAGAGTTTATTCCCTAAGAAACAAATATTGCAGACCAGGCACAATGGCTCACACCTGTAATCCCAGCACTTTGGGAGGCCCAGGCAGGCAGATCATTTGAGATCAGGAGTTCGAGACCAGCCTGGCCAACATGGCAAAACTCCATCTCTACTAAAAATACAAAAATTAGCTGGGAGTGGTGGAGGGCGCCTGTAATCCCAGCTACTTACTCGGGAGGCTGAGTCATGAGAATCACTTAAACCCAGGGGACGGAGGTTGCAGTGAGCCGAGATCACGCCACTGCACTCCAGCTTGGGCGACAGAGTGAAACTGTGTCTCAAAAAAAAAAAAAAAAAGGAAAAGAAACATATATTACAAAGATGAAAATTTGATTACTCAAAATCTGCCAAACGGAATTACTGAGATAACTAATGAAATCATATGTAGGAAGTTCCCAATTTATTTGTGGATTGTGTGTTTCTGTTATGTGGTTATTTAGAACTTGAAACATCATGCCATAGGCATAATGCTTTAAATGTGCTTCTTAAGTTGTGCTTCTCAAAAGTCTATCTTACCCAAATTTAGCTAAACTAGTGTGTTATTACAATAAAAGTAGTAAATAATGTTTGCAATGAATAATAGTGAATCATATTTCCTTAATAGTGGCATAACTCAAATTCATTGGAGCCCCTTGGCCTGTGCTGAAATAAAGTTCCTCAAACCCCATTTCTACAGTGTGGGGAAGCCCACGTTCTGCTAGATTTCTGTGAATTCCCAGGCACACATTCTCTCACGGACTCAATATCAAAGAATGTAATCACATTAACACGTTAATGAGGAATGTGGGTTTGACTCAAGCTTCTTTAGGGGAAGGGAAGCAGGGCTTGTATTACTCAACTCAAAGATCCATTGTAGCTGTGCACTGTGGCTCATGCCTGAAATCCCAACACTTTGGGAGGCCGAGGCAGGCAGATCATTTGAGGTTAGGAGTTCGAGACCAGCCTGGCCAACATGGTGAAATCTGTCTCTACTAAAAATACAAAAATTAACCAGATGTGGTGGTGGGCGCCTGTAATCCCAGCTACGCTGGAGGCTGAGGCAGGAGAATTGCTTGAACGTGGGAGGCAGAGGCTGCAGTGAGCCAAGATTGTGCCATTGCACTGCAGCCTGGGCAACAGAGCAAGACTGTCTTAAATAATAATAATAATAAAAATAATAAAAAATATCCATTGTAGATTTTAAACTTTTGTGCACCAAATGATACTATCAAGAAAGTAAAAAGACAAGTCACAGAATGGGAGAAATACTTGAAAATTATATATCTGATAAGATTCTATTATCCAGAAGGTAAAAATAATTCTTACAACTTAAAAATAAAAAGATAAATAACCCAATTAAAAAATGGGCATAGGGCCAGGTACAGTGGCTCACGCCTGTGACCCCAACACTTTGGGAGACTGAGGCAGGCTGATCACGAGGTCAGGAGATCGAGACCATCCTGGCTAACATGGTGAAACCCCGTCTCTACTGAAAATACAAAAAAATTAGCCGGGCATGGTGGCGGGCACCTGTAGTCCCAGCTACTCGGGAGACTGAGGCAGGAGAATGGCATTAACCCAGGAGGCGGAGTTTGCAGTGAGCTAAGATCGTGCCACTGCACTCCAGCCTGGGCGACAGAGCGAGATTCCATCTCAAAAAAAAATGGGCATAGGATCTGAATAGACATTTCTCCAAAGAAGATATACAAATGGCCAATAAGCATATCAAAAGATGCTCAACATTCTTAGTCTTTACAAAGAAAATGCAAATCAAAATTACACTTCCCACCACAAAGAGATGCCGCATCCCAGCAGGATGGCATGGCAAGGTAGGGGAGATTAGAGCCTTCAGCCGTTGCTGGTGATAATGTCAAACGGTGCTGCCACTGTAGAAAAAGAGTTTGGCAGGTTTTCAAAAAGGGAAGCGTAGGGTGGTCATGTGGCCCATCAGTTCCACTCCTGCCAGTGTAGCTGTGGTGATTAATTTTGTGTCAACATGTGTAACCACCAGATGTTTGGTGAAACATGTTTCTGGCTGTCTGTGCAGGTGCTTCTAGATGAGACTCATGTTTGAATCAGTACACAAAGTAAAACGGGTTGGCTTCCCCACAGCCAGCGGGCCTCATTCAACCCACTGAAGGCCTGCAAAGAAAAAAAAAGGTGATGGCGAAGCCCTGTAGCCCCCTTACCCAGGAAGCTGAGGCAGGAGGGTCCCTTGAGCCCAGGAGTTCGAGGCTGCAGTGAGCTATGATTGCCCCAGCCTGGGTGACAGAGTGAGACCCTGTCTCAAAAAGACAAAACAACAACAAAAAAACAAAACAAAAAAGAAAAATAAGAATCAGACTCAGACTGGAACTTACAGCACTGGCTCTCCTGGTTTTCAGCCCATGGACTTGGACTAGAACTTACAGCACTGGCTCTCCTGGTTTTCAGCCCATGGACTTGGACTAGAACTTACAGCACTGGCTCTCCTGAGTCTCCAGTTTGCTGACTGAAGATCTCGGACTTCTCAGCCTCCATAATCACACAAGCCAATTCCTGATAGTAAATCGTGTGTGTGTGTACTGTATAGATGTGTATACGCACACACCTATATGTGTGTGTGTATATACACAGTGTGTGTGTGCATCCTATAAGTCCTGTTTTTGTTCTCCGGAGAACCCAGCCTAATACAGCATCTAAGACAAATGAAACCATATGTTCACACACGAACTTAGAAGTGTTCATAGCAGCCTTATTCATAATAGCTAAAAAGTAGGAACAACTCAAATGTCCATCAACTGAAGAATGGATCAACAAATTATGGTGTATCCATAAATGGAGTATTCTTTGGCAGGAAAGAGGAATAAAGTGCTGACATGTGCTACAACATGGATGGAAGTTGAAAATACGGTCAATGAAAGAAGCCAGCCACAAAAAGCCACAGATTCCACAACTTCACATATTCCACAACCTCTTTTCTATGGATTGCTCAGAATAAGCAAATACATAGTGTGTCAGAGAGCAGATTTGTTGTTGGCAGGGGTTGGGGAGAGGAGAAGAGTTTTATAACAGCTTATAAAGTTTACCAGCTAGGCCAGGTGCAGTGGCTCATGCCTGTAATCCCAGCACTTTGGGAGGCGGAGGCAGGTGGATTACTTGATGTCAGGAGTTCGAGAGAAGCCTGGGAAACATGGTGAAACCCTGTCACTACCAAAAATAAACAAACTTAGCCAGGCGTGGTGGTATGCGCCTATAATCCCAGCTACTC
>NW_012102987.1:599832-602577 GCF_000951045.1 Mandrillus leucophaeus | reverse complement strand
ATATTCCACAACCTCTTTTCTATGGATTGCTCAGAATAAGCAAATACATAGTGTGTCAGAGAGCAGATTTGTTGTTGGCAGGGGTTGGGGAGAGGAGAAGAGTTTTATAACAGCTTATAAAGTTTACCAGCTAGGCCAGGTGCAGTGGCTCATGCCTGTAATCCCAGCACTTTGGGAGGCCAAGCCCAGCAGATCACTTGAGGTCAGAAGTTTGAGACCAGCCTGGCCAACATGGTGAAACCCTGTCTGCACTAAAAATACAAAAATTAGCCGGACGTGGTGGTGCAGGCCTGTAATCCCAGCTACTTGGGAGGCTGAGGCGGGAGAATCACTTGAACCCAGGAGGTGGAGGTTGCAGTGAGCCGAGATCGCGCCACTGCACTCCAGACTGGGCAACAGAGCGAGACTCCATCTCAAAATAAATAAATACATAAAGTTTACCAGGTTAATGAGTAAAGGAGGTTTTTTTTTTTTTTTGAGATAAAAAATATAAAATTGATTGTGGTAATGGTTGCACAACTCTGAATGTACTAAAAAAAACCCCACTGAGTTATGTATTTAAAAATGATAAATTTATGGTATGCAAATTGTAAAATTAAAAAGAGAAAAAGTGCACAGTTTAGACCCCAAATCATCCCCTTTCGCTTCTTAGAAATGCAGGAAGATGGACCCAGGGCTGGGGAAGTACAGTGAAAGGCCAAATGGATGGTCTGTTCTGTGTGGATCAGCTCCCCATGAACACTTTTACTCCTGAGGACTCATCCAACAATAATAAGAGAATGCTCTTGTTTTTGAAGAATTTTCTGAAAGCCATCCTGAAAAATTAAGTAGAGTACGCTGAAGATAGTCAGACTTTGCTTTTAAGAATTGCATATTCTGGAAGAGGCTCTTCAGTCCAATCTTTAGGTCTCTCCACAGAGTAAATGAAGTAAACTGCCGAAGGCCTGGAGCCCGAGCTGTTCCCACATGGGCTCCAGCACAGAGTCTCACAGGGTTGCCTCAACTAAATCTCTGATAACTGTTTCTTCTTTCTCCTAAAAATGGAATGCAGGCCGTCTGTTCCAGGGAAATAAAGGATTCTGGTTACGTGAATCCAGGAGCTTTTTTTTGAGACAGAGTGTTGCTCCGTCTCCCAGGCTGGAGAGCAATGGCGCCATCTCAGCTCACTGCAATCTCCGCCACCCAGGTTCAAGCGATTCTCCTGCCTCAGCCTCCCGAGTAGCTGCGATGACAGGTGCCCGCCACCACTCCCAGCTAATTTTTGTATTTTTAGTAAGGGCGGGATTTCACCATGTTGGCCAGTCTGGTCTTGAACTCCTGACCTCAGGTGATCCACCCACCTCGGCCTCCCAAAATGCTGGGATTCTAGGTGTGAGCCACCATGCCCAGCCGATAACTGACCTTTTATTTGACATTAACATCTAAGAAACAGCTTGTGTCCTCTTTAACCTCACTCATCCTCAGGTATCTACTGGGCAGTTGGGTGCTTTTATTCTCTAAAATATGCACTCAGGGCCAGGCGCAGTGGCTCACACCTGTAATCCCAGCACTTTGGGAGGCCGAGGTGGGCAGATTGCTTGAGGCCAGGAGTTTGAGACCAACCTGGCCAACATGGCGAAACCCTGTCTACAAACTTAGCCAGGCGTGGTGGTATGCGCCTATAATCCCAGCTACTCAGGAGGCTGAGGCAAGAGAATCACTTGAACCTGGGAGGCAGAGGCTGCAGGGAGCTGAGATTTTGCCATTGCACTCCAGCCTGGGCGACAGAGTGAGACCCTATCTCAGGAAGAAAAAAAAATATATATATATGCATTCAGGACAATTGAAATGAATATATTGTATAATAAGCCTGGGACCAACAAGAATGGTTTCCTGCCTCAGCCTCCTGAGTAGCTGGGATTATAGGTGCCTGCCACCATGTCCGGCTAATTTTTGTACTTTTAGTAGAAGTGGGGTTTTGCCATGTTGGCCAGGCTGGTCTTGAACTCCTGACCTCAGGTGATCCGCCTACCTCAGCCTCCCAAAGTGCTGGGATTACAGGCGTGAGCCACCCCACCCAGCCCATTAAAAAAATTTTTTTAATTTTTATGGATACATAGTAGATATCCTACGATACGAGAATACAATGTATAATAATATCAGGGTAAACGAGGTATCGAGGTATCATTTGAACATTTAAAAAATTTATTGTTGCTGTTGTTATTGAGTTGTAGGGGTTCTTCATATATTCTGGATGTTAGCCCTTTATCAGATAAATGATTTTCAGGTATTTTCTCCCATTCTGTAGGTTTCCTTTTCACTGTGTTGTTTTCTTTGCTGTGCAGAAGTTTTTGACGTCCCATTTGTCTATTTTATATTTTGTTACCTGTGCCTTTGGTGTCATAGCCAAGAAATCATTGCCCTTCTCCTAATGTTATGAAGTTTCTCCCCTATGTTTTTTTTTAGTTTCATAGTTTCAGGTCTTAGGTTTAGGTCTTTAATTCATTTTGAATTAATTTTTGTATATGGTGTAGAATAAGGGCCCATTTTCATTCTTTCCTACATGGATATGCAATTTTCCTGGCACCATTTGTTGAAGAGCTGTCCTTTCTTCGTTGTGTAGTCTTGGCATCTTTGTTGAAGATCTTTGACAGTAAACATGAGGGTTTATTTCTGGGCTCTGTATTTTGTTCCACTGGTCTATATGTCTGTCTTTATGCCAATTCCATATTGTTTCAATTACTGCAGCTTTGTAATATGCCTTGT
>NW_012102987.1:595407-597697 GCF_000951045.1 Mandrillus leucophaeus | reverse complement strand
CTAGCCAAGTTGTGAATGCAAAGAAAAAGTTTTTGAAGGAAATTAAAAGTGCTACTCTAGGCTGGGCGTGGTGGCGCATGCCTGTAATCCCAGCACCTTGGGAGGCCGAGGTGGGAGGATCACCTGAGGTCAGGATTTCAAGACCAGCCTGGCTAAAATGGCCGAACTCCATCTCTACTAAAAATACAAAAAAATTAGCCGGGCCTGGTGGTGCATGCCTGCAGTCCCAGCTACTCAGGAGGCTGAGGTAGGAGAATCGATTGAACCCGGGAGGTGGAGGTTGCCATGAGCCAAGATTGTGCCATTGCACTCCAGCCTGGGCAACAAAGCAAGACTCTGTCTCAGAAACAAAAAAAAAAACAAAAAAAAACAAAAAAACAAAAAACAGTGCTCCTCCAGTGAACGCAAATGATAAGAGAGCAAGACAGCCTCACTGCTGATACGGAGAGTTTAGTGGCCTGAATAGAAGAGCAAACCATCCACAGCGTTCTCTGAAGCTAACGCCTACCCCAGAGCAAGGCTGTACCTCTTCTTCAATTCTGAGAGAGGTGAGGAAGCTGAAGAAGAAAAGCTGGAAGCTAGCAGAGGTAGGTTCATGAGATTTAAGGAAAAAAAGCTGTTTTCATACCGTAAACATGCAGGTAAAGCAGCAACTACTGATACAGAAGCTGCAGCAAGTTATCCAGAAGATCCAGCTAATTGGTGAAGGCGGCTACACTAAACAAGATTTTCAATGTAGATGAACCATTATTCTACTGGAAGAAGATGCCATCTAGGACTTTCGTAGCTAGAAAGCAGAAGTCAATGCCTAGCTTCAAAGCTTCAAAGGACAGGCTGGCTTACTTATTAGGGGCTAAAGCAGCTGGTGACTTTAAGCTGAAGCCAATATTTACCATTCCAAAAATTCCAGGGCCCTTAGAATTATGCTAAATCTACTCTTCCGGTACTCTATCCATGGAACATCAAAGCCTGAATGGTAGCACATTTGTGGACAGCATAGCTCACGGAATATTTTAATCCCACTGTTGAGACCTACCGCTCAGAAAAAAAGATTCCTTTCAAAATCCTACCAGTCATTGACAATACACCTGGTCCCAAGAGCTCTGATGGAAATGTACAAGGAGATAAATGTTGTTTTCATGCCTATTAATATAACATCCATTCTGCAGCCCAGGCGTCAAGGAGTAATTTCAGCTTTCAAGTCTTCTTATTTCAGACATACATTTCCTAAGGCTATAGCTGCCATAAACAGTGATTCCTCTGATGGATCTGAGCAAAGTAAATTGAAAACTTTCTGAAAAGGATTCCCCATTCTAGATGACACTAAGTATATTTTGATTCATGGGAGGAGGTCAAAATATCAACATTAAGATAAGTCAATTCCAACCTTCATGGATGACTTTGAGCAGTTCAAGACTTCGGTGAAAGCAGTAACTGGAAGATGTGATGGAAATAGCAGAAAAATTAATTTAGAAGTGGACCCTAAAGATGTGAGTAAGTTGCTGCAATCTCATGATAAAACTTGAAGAGATCAGGAGTGGCTTCTTATGGATGAGCAAAGAAGGTGGTTTCTTGAGATGGAATCTACTCCTGGTGAAGATGCTGTGTACATTGTTGAAATGACAACAAAGGATTTGGAATATTCCATAAACTTAGTTGACAGAGCAGCAGCAGGGTTGCAGAGGATTGATTTCAATTTTGAAAGAATATAGGTATTTACTTTGTGGTTATCAATGAGACATCTTATACTTGTAACTATCTATTGTAAGCTGATAACAACTTAACCTCAATCATATACAAAAACCACTTTTACAACTCTACTTTTAAATTATTGATGTAGGGCCAGGTGCAGTGGCTCATGCCTGTAACCCCAGCACATTTGAAGGCCAAGGTGGGAGGATGGCTTGAGCTCAGGAGTTCAAAACCAGCCCAGGCAACATAGCAAGACCTCATCTTAAAAAATGATTTTTAGATTTTTTATTTCAATAGTTTTTGGGGTACAGGTGGTTTTCGGTTACATAGTAAGTTCTTCAGTGGTGGTTTCTGAGATTTTAGTGCACCCATCACCCGAGCAGTGTACGTTATAACCAACGTGTGGTATTTTATTCCTCACCCGCCTCTAAACCTCCCTGGCTAAGTCCTCAAAGTCCATTATATCTTTTTTTTTTGCCTGAGACAGAGTCTTGTTTTGTTGCCTAGACTGGAGTGCAGTGGTGCAATCTTGGCTCACTGCAACCTCCACCTCCTGGGTTCGAGTGATTCTTGTGCCTCACCCTCCCTAGCAGGTGAG
>NW_012102987.1:589662-592812 GCF_000951045.1 Mandrillus leucophaeus | reverse complement strand
TATTGTTTCAATTACTGCAGCTTTGTAATATGCCTTGTATTTTGTTCTGGGCTCTGTATTTTGTTCCACTGGTCTATATGTCTGTCTTTATGCCAGTACCATATTGTTTCAATTACTCTAATTTTGTAATATGCTTTGAAATCAGGAAGTGTGAGGTCTTCAGGTTTTGTTCTTTTTCAAGGTTGTTATTTGGGGTCCTTTTAGATTCAATGTGAATTTAGGATTTTTTTTTCTGTGTCTGCAAAAAAATGCCATTGAGATTTTGATACAGGTGGCATTGAATCTGTAGACTGCTTTGGGTAGTATGGACATCTTACCAATACTACGTCTTCCAATCCATAAACATGGGATGTATTTCCATTTATTTGTGTCTTCTTTAATCTCTCTCAGCAGTGTGTTACCATTTTCCTTACATAACTCTTTTGCCTCCTTGGTTTAGTTTATTACTATTTTATTCTCTCTCTCTCTCTCTCTTTTTTTTTTTTTGAGATGGAGTCTTGCTCTGTTGCCAGGCGGAGTGCAGTGGCGCGATCTTGGACATGGCAATCTCCACCTCCCGGGTTCAAGTGGTTCTTTGCCTCAGCCTCCCAAATAGCTGGGACTACAGGCACGCACCACCACGCCCAGCTAATTTTTGTATTTTTAGTAGAGACGGGTTTTCACCATGTTGGCCAGGATGGTCTCAATCTCTTGACCTCATGATCTGCCTGCCTTGGACTCCCAGAGTCCTGGGATTACAGGCGTGAGCCACCATGCCCAGCTTATTTTATTCTCTTCTATGCTATTGTAAATGGGATGTTCTTTATTTATTGGATTGTTCACTGTTTACGGAAACACAACTGATGCTGGAATGTTGATTTTGTATCTTGCAATTTTGCTGAATTCATTTATTAGTGTTAACATTTTGTGGAATTTTGAGGGTTTCTTAACATATGAGTTCATGTTCTCTGCTAACAGGTAACATTTTGCTTCTTTTCCAGTCTGGATGGCTTTTTATTTCTTTTTCTTGCATATTTTTCTGGCTAGGACTTAAGAACTATGTTGAATAAAAGTGGTAAGAGTGGGCTTCCTTGCCTCATTCCTGATCTTGCAAGAAAAGCATTCAGTTTTTCACCATTGAGTATGACTTTAGCTGTGTGAATTTCATATATAACCTTGACTACCTAGATTGAAGTGATTTCCCTGGAGTCCTAGTTCATTGAGTGTTTTGCATTGAAAGGGAGTTGAGTTTTGTCAAGTGCTTGTTCTGCATCAATTGACGTAATCGTATGATTTTTGTCCTTTTTCTGTTAATGTGTTGTAGTACATTTATTCATTTTCATATGTTGAACCATCCTCACATCCAGGGATGGATTCCTTTTGGTCATGGTGTATGATCCTGTTAATGTGCTGTTGAATTTGGGTTGCTAGTACAGGCACACCTCATTTTATTGCCCCTCAACTTCATTGTGTTTCACAGCTATTGTGCTTTTTCACAAATTGAAGGTTTGTGGCAACCCTGTGTCAAGCAAGTTCTATTGCACCATTTTTTCAACACCATGTACTTACTTTGGGTCTCTGTGTCACATCTTGGTAATTCTCAAGATATTTCAAACTTTTTCATTATTATTATATGTTATGGTAATCTGCGATCAGTGATCTTTGATGTTACTTATTGTAATTGGTTTAGAGCACCACAGTTTGCACCCACATAAGATAAAGAACTTAACTGATAAATGTATGTGTTCTGACTGCACCACCAAGCAGCCATTTGTTCTCCCTTTTCTTTCCCTCTCCTTGGGCCTCCCTATTTCCTGAGATACAGCAATATTGAAATGAGGCCTATTAATAACCCTACAGTGGCCTTTGTGTTCAAGTGAAAGGAAGAGTCACAAGTCTCTCACTTTGAATCAAAAGCTAGAAATGATTAAGCTTAGTGAGGAAGGCATTCAAAAGCTCAGACAGGCCCAAAACTAAGCCTCTTGTATCAAACAGCTAGCCAAGTTGTGAATGCAAAGAAAAAGTTTTTGAAGGAAATTAAAAGTGCTACTCTAGGCTGGGCGTGGTGGCGCATGCCTGTAATCCCAGCACCTTGGGAGGCCGAGGTGGGAGGATCACCTGAGGTCAGGATTTCAAGACCAGCCTGGCTAAAATGGCCGAACTCCATCTCTACTAAAAATACAAAAAAATTAGCCGGGCCTGGTGGTGCATGCCTGCAGTCCCAGCTACTCAGGAGGCTGAGGTAGGAGAATCGATTGAACCCGGGAGGTGGAGGTTGCCATGAGCCAAGATTGTGCCATTGCACTCCAGCCTGGGCAACAAAGCAAGACTCTGTCTCAGAAACAAAAAAAAAAACAAAAAAAAACAAAAAAACAAAAAACAGTGCTCCTCCAGTGAACGCAAATGATAAGAGAGCAAGACAGCCTCACTGCTGATACGGAGAGTTTAGTGGCCTGAATAGAAGAGCAAACCATCCACAGCGTTCTCTGAAGCTAACGCCTACCCCAGAGCAAGGCTGTACCTCTTCTTCAATTCTGAGAGAGGTGAGGAAGCTGAAGAAGAAAAGCTGGAAGCTAGCAGAGGTAGGTTCATGAGATTTAAGGAAAAAAAGCTGTTTTCATACCGTAAACATGCAGGTAAAGCAGCAACTACTGATACAGAAGCTGCAGCAAGTTATCCAGAAGATCCAGCTAATTGGTGAAGGCGGCTACACTAAACAAGATTTTCAATGTAGATGAACCATTATTCTACTGGAAGAAGATGCCATCTAGGACTTTCGTAGCTAGAAAGCAGAAGTCAATGCCTAGCTTCAAAGCTTCAAAGGACAGGCTGGCTTACTTATTAGGGGCTAAAGCAGCTGGTGACTTTAAGCTGAAGCCAATATTTACCATTCCAAAAATTCCAGGGCCCTTAGAATTATGCTAAATCTACTCTTCCGGTACTCTATCCATGGAACATCAAAGCCTGAATGGTAGCACATTTGTGGACAGCATAGCTCACGGAATATTTTAATCCCACTGTTGAGACCTACCGCTCAGAAAAAAAGATTCCTTTCAAAATCCTACCAGTCATTGACAATACACCTGGTCCCAAGAGCTCTGATGGAAATGTACAAGGAGATAAATGTTGTTTTCATGCCTATTAATATAACATCCATTCTGCAGCCCAGGC
>NW_012102987.1:571548-588267 GCF_000951045.1 Mandrillus leucophaeus | reverse complement strand
ACCCATCTTGACATCCGAAAGTGCTGGGATTACAGGTGTGAGCCAGCGTGCCCGGCCTGCTAAAGTCCATTATACCATTCTTATGCCTTTGAGCCCTCATAGCTTAGCTCCCACTTACAAGTGAGAGGTACAATATTTGGTTTTCCGTTTCTGAGCTACTTTGCTTAGAATAACGGCCTCCGGCTCCATCCAAGTTGCTGCAAAAGACATTATTTCATTCCTCTTTTATGGCTGAAGAGTAGTCCTCCGTGATGAATATACCACATTTTCTCTATCCACTCGGTTCATGGTCACTTAGGTTGGTTCTGTATCTTTGCAACTGTGAATTGTGCTACTGTAAACGTGTGTACATGTGTCTTTTTCATATAATGACTTATTTTCCTTTGGGTAGATACCCAGTAGTGGGATTGCTGGATCAGATGGTGTTCTACTTTTTGTTCTTTAAGTAATCTCCGCACTGTTTCCCCTAGTGGTTGTACTAATTGACATTCCCACCAGCAGTGCAGAAGTGTTCCTTTTTCACCACATCCATGCCAACATCTATTGGTTTTTTTTTACTTTTTAATTATGATCATTCTTGCAGGAGTAAGGTGTTCTCAGTGCGGTTTTAATGAACATTTCCCTCATGATTAGTGATGTTGAGCATTTTTTCGTGTTTGTTGGCTGCTTGTATATCTTCTTTTGAGAATTGTCTATTTATGTTCTTTGCCACTTTGTGATGGGATTATTTTTTCTAGCTCATTTGAGTTCCTTATAGATTCTGGATATTATTCCTTTGTCAGATGCATCGTTGCGAATTTCTCTCACTTTGTGGGTTGTCTGCTTAGCCTGCTGGTTGTTTTGCTGTGCAAAAGCTAAAAGTTATTGATGTCCCAAGTTACACCTTTACATAGTGTGTATCCATTAAGATATTTTAACATATTTTTACAGTTATAGTTTTTGTTTTGATTTTTAGAGATGGGGCTTCACTTTGTTGCTCAGGCTGGTCTTAAACTCCTGGCTTCAAGTTATCTTCCCCAGGTGCTGGGATGACATGTGTGGGTCACTGTGCCTGGCCAGTTACAGTTATTTTTATGCTTTGTCTTGTAAATTCTGTACCAGAATTAAAAGTGCACTACCATTATAGTCCTGAAGGATTCTGCATTTGTCTGTATTTACTTTGCCAGTGAGCTTCATGTTTTCTTTTTCTTTTTGAGACAGAGTCTCGCTCTGTTGCCTGGGCTAGAGTGCAGTGACATGATCTCGGCTCACTGCAGCCTCTGCCTTCTGGGTTCGAGCAATTCTGCCTCAGCCTCCCGAATAGCTGGGATTACAGGTGCGCGCCACCACGCCTGGTTAATTTGTGTGTGTGTGTGTGTGTGTGTTTTTAGTAGAGATGGGGTTTCACCGTATTGGTGAGGCTGGTCTTGAACTCCTGACCTCAGGTGATCCTCCCGCCTCAGCCTCCCAAAGTGCTGGGACTACAGGTGTGAGTCACTGCACTCGGCCACTCCCAATCTTCGCATACTGGCTTTGTACCGGGGAGACCTTCACCAACTAGCCCAGGTACAGATTCTGGAACCTCTTAAATGTTTTTCCAAGTTCAACTTTTTAGGACTGTGTTATTTTCCAACTAAAGGTTGCTGGTTTTTCATCTTGTAATCTCTTGCTCCCTCTGGTGTCTGTCTTCAGAACTGCACGTTCTCTGGAGCTGCAGCTGCAAGTTGCCCCTTTGTTCTCAGTGGCTCTCTGGCAAAGCACGACAGCTTCCTATAAGCTCCCGAGTTAGATGAGACGGGCAACAGTCCCTTGGGCAGCACTACAAAAAGCCGGAATGCTGGTGTGTAAGTTCCATTTCTCCTGGGAGAGAAAATGCAAATTGGGTGATCTCTCTTGATGGCGTCCAGCCACCCTGGCCTGTATGTGGTACTACAGGCTCTGGTGGCACGGCAAGCTATCCTCCACTCTCATGTGCTTTTAGCAGACCCCAGGCATCCAAAGGATGCCAGTTCTGTCAGTATTCTAAGTCAGACAAGACGAAAGAGCCAGAATCTTGGTCATATGCTCCAACCTTCTCCACTTCTCTCCCCCTCCGCCCCGAGTCTGCCCCCTTCAACCCAGGGAAAAGCCAGGAGCTGGTGTACTCTCGCCATCATGCTGGGCTGTCATCCTTGGTGGGGTAAAGTGAAATGACTCTTCCTACTCATTTCAACGTGGCTGTTCTTAATTTTGCACTCACCAGGTGGGGATACTGCAACTTAACTGGTTTCTGGCATCTTGGTCTATAAATTGATGTCTCTGTGGGGTAACGAGGACTGGTACTTCCTATTTTGCCATCTTGCTGATGTCAACCCCCATTTCATATTTTAACCAAAATGGAAACAGATAAAGGTCACAGAATCCAGAATGATTTACATAACAAAAGGAAACCTTTACGGAGTGCTGGGTAGCGCCTGTGCTACAGATGAGAAAGCCAAGGCACAGAGGTCAGTGAAATCGTGCATCCCAAAGATTAGGGGTGAACAGTGACTGGTATGCAGCAGGCACTTGAAAGTGAAAACCATTTTTATTATTTTGATTAAAATTCTTCTAAAATGGGGAAATTATCCTGGATTATTGGGGTGGGCCCAGGGCAATCACAGGGTCCTTTTATATGTGAGAGATCTGAAGATGCTAAGCTGCTGGCTTTGAAGATGCAAGGGCCCATGAGCCAAAGAATATGGCAACCTCTAGAAGCTGGTAACAGCAGAACACAAATTCTCCCTAAAGCCTTCCTCAGGAGCACTGCCCTGCTATCACCTCGACTTTAGCCTTGTCAGACCCATTTTTGGATTTCTGACTCCAGAACTCAGAAGTCAGAATTTAAAAGCAAATTTGTGGCTGGGCATGGTGGTGTAACGCCTGTAATCTCAGCACTTTGGCAGGCCACGGCAGGAGGATTGCCTGAGCCCAGGAGTTTGAGACCAGCCTGGGCAACATGGCAAGACCTCGTCTCATTTTACCTAACATACACAATGAAAATTAATTAGTTAATTAATTAAAAAATTAAACTGGTGTGTCACTAAGTTTGTGGTGATTAGAGCCGAACTAGGAAGCTAATACAGCGTCTGAAATTTTAAAAAAAATACATTTAAGAGAAAATTACTTAGGAAATAAAATTTTATTGTACAAAATTCACATTTGTTGCATAGGATGAAAAGCATGGCAAAGAGATCCTTAATCTTTTCCTTTGACATTTAGTGAAGGTAATTTCCTAATACATTCTCGGATCATACGATTTTTTTGTCTAGAATGTTTAACAGTTGTGTTGGTAGTAAGTGTTCTGGGTATAAGGTATAAAACGGAAAACAGATCAAAAAAGTGCCGGGGGAAGACCACTGCCAAACAGTAATCTCCAAGAACTTGGTATTTTCCACCGTGAGGTAGATGCTGTGGGGTCATCGCTCTGTAATTGAAGAACAAAATATTTTTATCTTTAAACTTTTACCATCAGATCTCCTTTTAAAGTGAATTATAAAACTCTCCTTTTGTGTTCCTTTTGGTTGACACTTTTATAGCCCGGTTTTATTGTTAAGGAAAAATAAAGTTTGTCTTCATGTCAACTGAAGATAAATTTCTTTAAGTTCCAAATTATAAAGATATGCCAGAAAGGCTGCAGATGAAGTTTATTATGGAAAATCACATTCAAAAAGAATACGGTATTAAAAAAAAAATCAGTGTCATGTGATTTGTATCAATTTGTTCTTGCAAAAGCATGAATTAAAAAGCTAGTTACCCACCTTATAAAGCAGCCTTATGAGGTGTTCTGTTATGCCTACAGGCTGACTCACTTCCCTGGGTGTAATGCTCTCATTTCACAATAGAGAAAAACATCAACTGTAGTATTTATTCAATAGCCAGAGTATTGCTCATGTAGCAGTACTTTTTACTTTCCTAAAAAAATTCCTGAATTCCACAGAAGGCTTGTTTATTATTGCAAGACTGTGTCTGGCATAATTAATCTAACATGAATAGTAAGTACAATGAAGAACTAAGGATTTTCCTTTTTGGAAAGTCAGCTTTAATGAAACAACTGTAAATAATAGGTTGGTTAACTGTCCTCTAATTTTCAAAAGTTCACCTTAAACTAAATTTTATGTAAAGGTGTGTCTATATTTAATATGAACCTTCACTCATTTGGTCTACTTTGGTAGTATATAAAATGCAAGTTAATGAATACACACAACCAAAGAAGAGGCTTAGGCTATAATAAAACTTACGAGTGGTTTGATTATCTGAAGCCACTCATTAAGGTACTCAACGAGACCTAATGCATCTGGGATGTTGTCCCCTTCTGAAACAAATTTCAGCAGAACTGCCATTTGGATTTCTTTAGAACAGCTACAAGAAATAAAAATAAGAATCAGTATTTTTTCACAGGTACAAGGGTTGATTCTAGTGTGTCTGTTTTCACAGCTATGATAACCTGCCTGGTTTGGGTAAGGAAAAGACGCCACATTGTAAGATAACTTCCCATCTCCCTTTGCCCTACATACAGTTTTCCACTTGGGAGAGCACGCCCCTGTAGCACCCACTGGGGAACACGCATGATCATGCCTCGCCCCACGGCTGCATGAAAAAGCTGCCTTTGTGTCCTTGGCCACAGCAGATAAGGTATGTTCTGATCTCCTCCCCAAACCTACTTCAGAAGACAGTAATTTTCAGAAGCACCACAGCAGAGACTGAAAGAAAGTAACACCTAGTGACTATCTAAAGCAGTGAGGGAAAGTGTGGGAGAGAATGGAATCATTAAAGGAAAGAAAAGTTCCTACTTCTTCCAAAAACGTTGAGTGATTATTATGTGTTAAGCATTATCTGCAAATTTTATGACAATCCCTGTAGTAATCCTGAGGAAGCTCTAATTAGCTCCATTTTATAAAAGAACCAGTTTGGAATAACAGGAACAAGGACAGACACCAGCATTCAGATTCTAGCTCTTCAACTTACCAGATACGTTGGGCAAGTTACTTTAACCAGGGGTGTTCCTCATCTATAAAAGGGGGATGATAATGGAACCTACTTCACAGGTTGTTGAGAGGTTGAAAGGAGGTAGTGAAGGCAAAATGCTTAAAACAGTGACCACACAGTAAATATGACAGAAGTATTAGCTACTCTTATGAGGTAACAGGTTTAAAGATACTGAATACAGGCCAGGCGCGCTGGCTCATGCCTGTAATTCCAGCATTTTGGGAGGCCGAGGCGGGCAGATCACCTGAGGTCAGGAGTTCGAGAGCAGCCTGGCCAACATGGTGAAACCCCGTCTCTACTAAAAATACAAAAATTAGCCGGGCGTGGTGGCGTGCACCTGTAGCTACTCAGGAGGCTGAGGCAGGAGAACCGCGTGGGACACAGCAAGATTCTGTCTCAAAAAAACAAACAAAAACAAAACAACAACCAAAAAAATCGAATACATAGTTAACATGCCCAAAGTTCTGTATCTAGTAAGTGGCAGAGACGGGACATGAACTTAGGTCTCTCTAACTCCAAAACACAGTCTCCTATCATACTATAAACACCTCAAGCTAGTGATGAGATGGAGATATACCAATGCAAAGTTTCCTGCTTGCCAATAAACACAAAAATTATTCCTAACACCCTAAAACCAAGAACTCTGAGAAAAATGCCATGCCAAAACTTGAAAGCATGAGACTGACAGAGAAGAGAGCTACAGAAATAAAAGTGAGCAGAGTTCTAAGGAAGGGATTTAAGACACCGAGGAGACTCTGATGTGTGCGTTCGGAAGTCGCAGGTGATACCAGGCTAACTTACCACAGTTATCTGTCTCTAGAAACTACAAAGGAGAAATTGTTAGCCCCACTCACACTAGCCCAGTACTTGGTTCTCAAATACCTTAGGGGCTCTCAATCTTTGTATGGAACCACCATGAGCTCTGATGGCTCAGAAAATTCCAGTTCCTAAATGCCTCTGCTGTGATGGCCTTAGGCAAGGCTCTCGCCTGGAGAAGGCTGGCTCCCAGGTATGCCTGCATTTTCAAGGCTTTAACTTGGAAAGTGCAGGGGTATGCTCTTCACTTATCTCGCCTCTTACTAGTTTGTAACACACTGTGGGATAATCATTTCAATATCACCCCCCGGTCTTCTGTTAAAAAGGAAGGCAGAGGATGACTATTTTATTACTTTTTTATTTGGAACTATTTTATTCTGGTTGATACAACTGAATATTTTAATATTGTTTCTTTAGGGTAAAATCTCCATTTCCCGAATGTCTGATGCTGAGTAGGCCTAACTCTTATAGTATTTTCTGTTTATCACTGCTAACTTTGTGGGCAAGCTTATAGCTATCCAGAAGCTGCTCTTTGCCTGGACTCAGTTTCACCCTATACCTATGGCTCAGAATTCAGAAAAAGACCCACAAAGACAGACCCCCGGACTCTAATGAGCACCACCCCTGCCCTCTGATTCTCTGCCCTGTATTTCGAGTTGCCTCAGCCTCCCTGTAGTCTGAACTCATTTCCTCCACTCAGCAAGACCACTGTGCTCTGCCTGGGTTCCGCTCCCTGTGCTGCAGTCCGGAAAGTATCTCCAAGCAGAAAGCTGGGCAACTGTAGACTTTTAAAATTTGCCTTCTCTTAGGGATAACAGCTGTGTGCTGCCTGTAGTCCGATGTCTGGACAACAGTTGTTTCATAAATTCTGTCAGGTTCCAGTTTTTTTTACAGCAGGAGGGCAAGTCTGATATCAGTTACTCTGTCATGGTCAGAAGCAAAAGTTTAGGAGGACTGATTTGTAAAGTAAGTGCAACAAAGTACAGAAGAGGTGGAGCGCAGTGGGAGTGCAGAGGGGCAACTTCCTTGTCTAGAAGACAGGAACAGGCAAGGCTGCAGACGGGAGGTGAAGCGTGAGTTGACTCTTAGAAAGGAGGTAGGTGTGGCAGTGGCTCACGCCTGTAATCCCAGCACTTTGGGAGGCCAAGATGGGCGGATCACGAGATCAGAAGATCGAGACCATCCTGGCTAACACAGTGAAACCCCGTCTCTGCTAAAAATACAAAAAAAAAACTAGCCGGGCGTGGTGGCACAGAACTGTAATCCCAGCTACTCGGGAGGCTGAGGTCGGAGAATGGCGTGAACCTGGAAGGCGGAGGTTGCAGTGAGCCGAGATCACACAACTGCACTCCAGCCTGGGCGATAGAGCGAGACTCCGTCTCAAAAAAATAAAAAACAGGAAGGAGGTGTATTTGTGAGGGGGACAAGAGAGGAACAGGGAACAAAAACACAAGGGAAATGAGAAAATACTGAGATGACTGAAAATGAAAACAACATGTCAAATCATAGGGCATGCAGTGAACACAGTGCTAAGATGAAATGTACAGCTGTAAACACATTCAGTACAAAATAAAAAAACTTTTAAATCAATAACCTAAGTTTACACCTTGGGAAAGAGAAAAGAAGAGCAAACCAAATCCAAAGCGAGCAGAAGAAAATAAAGATTAGATAAGAGAGAAATAATAGAGAATAATAGAATAATAGAGAATGGAAAAACAATAATCAGCAAAATCAAAACTGGTTCTTCAAAGAAAAACAAAACTGACAAATCTTTAGCTAGCTTGACTAGGGAAAAAAAAGGAAAGACTCAAATTATTAAAATAAATGAAAATGGGAACATCAACACCAATTTTACAGAAATAAAGTTGGGAGTTATTTACAGGTACAGATTTTTAAATTTAATATGATGGCAAAGTTCTATAAGTAGACAGTGCTGATGGACGCAGATGCTGTGAATTACTTAACGGCACCTGATTGTACACTTAAATATAGTTAACATGTATGATAAATGTATGTAAATTTTGCAGGATGTGTATTTTACCACAGTTTTAAAAAGTGTGTCTGTAGAGCTTGCAAAGAATAAGTATCAGAATCCCTAAAAAGTTACACAAAATAAAGCATTAAATATGGCTTTTTAGAAACCAGTTCTTCTATAACCAAGTTTAAATCTTTTCCCTAAACGCAAGAGCTCTAAAATAGTACCAGTTTTATAAATACGTTTTCAAAGTTTCAGTAAGTAATCCAATACATTCCCTGACTTAATTTCGTTGTTTGTTTGTTTGAGACGCAGTCTTGCTCTGTCACCCAGGCTAGAGTGCAGTGGCACGATCTCGGCTCACTGCATTAATTTCATTTTTAAGTAAAGTGGAAAACAAATGAACAGGCAAACAAACTCACCTTTCATCATAGAGTGTTTTTGTGATGCCTCCCCCCGGAATGCGGATACAAAACTCGGAATCATCTATTTCAGGAATGCACCGGCTTTTTTCCATTTCTTGCCAGTTAAGGCTCTTTATTTTATTTTGAACACTTCTTTGTATGGAAGGTGTGAGTAGGTACCGGAAGGGAGTACTAGAAATAATCATATAGTTAACTTTTTAAAAACTCACAAATACAAACTCTAAGGCAAACATTGGTTCTTTAGCTAAAATTCTCTTGGTCTCCATATATTCTGCTGCACAGGCAAAACACAAGTTTCAGCAGACTTAAGTAAAAAATATTGCTGATTTGCTACTTACTTACTTGGCAGACAATATAAAAAGATAGAAATACTTAGGCAAGCCCATTGCAAAAATTTCCCACAGCTTTGCTTCCTTTGCCATGAAGCCTATAATGTCTTTTGTGAAAGTTCTAGAAATTAGCTCATTTTGAAAGGTAACTCTTGGCTTATTGGTATTTTTTCATCCTGATTTTATAGGTGTATAAGTGATAAAAGTTATGATCTACACCATCTAAAAAGGTTACAGTGAGCCAAGATTGCGCCACTGCACTCGGTGACAGAGCGAGACTCCATCCCAAAAATAATAATAAAGAAATGATCTAAAAGCTACAGCTTGGGTCTGGGTGCGGTGGCTCATGCCTGTAATTCCAGCACTTTGGGGGGCAAATCACCTGAGGTCAGGAGTTCGAGACCAACCTGGCCAATATAGTGAAACCCCGTCTCTACTAAACATACAAAAAATGAGCCAGGCGTGGTGGCACATGCCTGTAGTCCCAGGTACTCGGGAGGCTGAGGCAGGAGAATCGCCTGAACCCAGGAGGTGGAGCTTGCAGTGAGCCAAGATTGTGCCACTGCACTCCGGCCTGGACAACTGAGGGAGACTCTGTCTCAAAAAAGAGAAAAGGAAAAAAAAAAAAAAGGCTATATCTTGGGGATGGGCGCGGTGGTTCATGCCTGTAATCCCAGCATTTTGGGAGGCCCAGGCAGGTGAATTCGAGGTTCAGAAGTTCGAGACCAGCCTGGCCAACATGGTGAAGCCTAGCCTCTACTAAAATTATAAAAATTAGTCTGGCGTGGTGGCAGGCACCTGTAATCCCAGCTACTCAGGAGGCTGAGGCAGGAGAATTGCTTGAACCCAGGAGGTGGAGGTTGCAGTGAGGTGGGATCGCGCCACTGCACTCCTGCCTGGGTGACAGGGCAAGACTCCGTCTCAAAAATAAATAAATAAAAGCTACATCTTGGAGTATGAGTATTCTATATGTTATCAACTTTGTGATAATGGTAGCTTATAGTTCTATTTGTGAGACACTTTGTCTTACATTTAAGAACTCACTCTGACGTGCCAGGGAGCTACACTTTAGGCAACTGGATTTCTGCAAATACAAATGGTTGCATGTGGCCAGGTGCGGGGGGCTCACACATGCAATCCCAACACTTTGGGAGGCTGAGGCAGGCAGACTGCTTGAGCCCGAGAATTCGAGACCAGCCTGGGCAACACAGTGAGACCCTGTCTCTACAAAAAGTAAATTTTTTTTAAAAAAATGGTTGCATATATGGAAATAACTGAAAATATTAATCTTTCAAAAGTTATCAACCAATAAATGTTGAGTACCTTTTCTGCTCATTCTCTTAAATTAGCTGAGCTGTGATGTTGCTATGCATGTGACAGGAAACACTAAAAACATGGTTCCCAAACTCTCTCTCTCTACACGATGTTTTCCCATGCCCCAACTCTACTAAGCTCACAGGAACTGAAAAGATCTGCCTAACTGTACTCCCTCCCATCTCCTGACCTTCTCTTACCCACCTCTTTCTAAACTCCAGCGAGAAGAGGTAAGGATCTACGTGGCTTTTAAAGTTCATTTTAACCTTTTAATAGAGAAATTATCATAGTATAAACCATATCAAAAATAACTTTCCAGAGGCAGGAACATACCTGCGAAGCTGCAGGTCATTGCGCTGATATGAATGGCTGCTCGAAAGAACAATGACTCTGGCACAGCCGCTGCTTTTCACCCAGGAAAGCAGTTTTTCACAGAATGGCTTTGATTTATACTTTGCACACCATTGAGAGAATAAAATCTAAAAGTTAGTCTTAGAGCATACCAACATTCTATATACTATTTCATCAACTTTATGCAATAACGATATATAATTTATATATACTGAAATTACTTTCAGATGCACTTACTGTGCTTAAACCGAAAGTGAATGATAAACAGCAATGAATTATCTAATGCATCTTTATAATTAAGAAACCAATGGCTATGCATGGTGGCTCACGCCTGTAGTCCCAGCCCTTTGGGAGGCAGGTGGATCACCTGAGGTCAAGAGTTCAAGACCAGCCTGGCCAACATGACAAAACCCCATCTCTACGAAAAATACAAAAATTAGCTGGGCATGATGGCAGGCAGCTGTAATCCCAGCTACTCAGGAGGCTGAGACAGGAGAATCACTTGAACCCGGAAGGTGAAGGCTGCAGTGAGCCGAGATTGTGCCATTGCACTCCAGCCTGGGCAACCGAGTGAGACTCTGTCTCAAAAAAAAAAAAAAAAAAAAAAATCAATGAGTCATGAGGAATCCAGATTTCAAAAAAATTCTATTGTAATGGACAAAGGAAAACTTCCCAGTTCTCTACTTAAGTAATCTATCGTTACCTAATAACCAATACATGGCCATCTGTGAAGGGTTCTTGCCAGAAATTTGTGACCCAAATCTGGTCACATGGAAACAATCAGATGAATGGAGAATGCGCCACATCTGGCCCCGACTCCTCAAAGGAGTCAATATTGTAAAGAAAGAAAGCGGGGCAGGCCAGTTTTACTCTGAAGGATAACAACTAAAAAGATGTAACAGTCAAATACAGCCTGTGAACCATGAATGGATCCAGAATTGAAGGATATTTTGGGAACAGCTATGGAAATCTGAGTATGTTGGATGATACTCCTGAATAAATTCATTAAAATGCTGGTTTTCTTGGGGGTGGTCATGGTGTCCTTGTTCTTGAAAGATGTGTGCGGAAGTATGTAGGGGTGACACATGATGATGTTGCTAGCCTACTTCTGGATTGTTTCGAAGAAGGAAACTGTGTGTACACACATCGCGAGAGATCAAGCAGGTATGGCAAGACGTTCACAGCTGGTAAATCTGGAATGTGGGTTATAAAATTTCAGGGGGAGCCCACTTTATGAAAATTTTTCAAAGACTGCTCATAAAATAACTATTCAATAAAATTTAAAACGCAGGTAAGCAATGCAGGCTAACTTTTAAAATAAGAAGGTAGTCTAGTATAGCGGTTACGAGAGGCAGGCTCTGGGCCAGGCATGGTAGCTCGCTCCTATCGCTCCTATAATCCCAACACTTTGGGAGGCCAAGGTGGGCGGATCACCTGAAGTCAAGAGTTCGAGACCAGCCTGGCCAACATGGTGAAACCCCATCTTTACTAAAAATGCAAAAATTGGCTGGGCGCAGTGACACATGCTTGTAATCCCAGCTGCTCGGGAGGCTGAGGCAGGAGAATCATTTGAACCCGGGAGGCGGAGGTTGCAGTGAGCTGAGATCACGCCATTGCATTTGCTGAAGCATGAACTGCTTGAGCTCAGGAGTTCAAGACCAGCCTGGGCAAGATGGTGAAACCCCACCTCTACAAAAAATACAAAAATTAGCTGGGTGTGGTGGTGCATGCCTGTAATCCCAGCTACTCGGGAGGCTGAGGTCGGAGAATGGCTTGAGCCTGGGAGGCAGAGGTTGCAGTGAGCCAAGATCACACCACTGCACTCCAGCTGGGTGACACAGCGAGAGAGACCCTGTTTCAAGGAGAAAAAAAAAAAAAGGAAGAAAGGATTGTTGAAGAGGGCCTTTCTGATGAGGGAAAATTTAAGAAAACGCTAAAGGAGGCAAACCATTTGAGTCTCCAAGAAAATGAATTCTGGCAGAGAAATGAGTGGAGAGACTGAGGATGAGCTTAATGTCTTAACAACATAGGGAGGCCAGTGTGGCTGCAAGTCAGGCTCCGCAGAGCAGCGGTCTGGCAGAGCTCCCTGTGAGCAGGACTCTTGTTCTGCCGGCTACTTGCCATATGGGGCTCCTGAGAACTCGGAACGTGAGTAGTGACTGAGGAACTGAATTTTAAATTTAATTTGATGAATTAAACTGTAAATAGTTCTATGTGGCTAGTGGCTACTGTATTAGCACAGATATAGAGCCTCATAGGCCACAGTAAGGGCTGTGAATTTGAAACCATCCCCAGAGTTAAAGAAACCAAAGACTAACAGAAATTCTTGAGTTTGGGCTGGGTGTGGCTTACACCTGTAATCCCAGCATTCGAAAGGCAGGCGGGTGGATCACTTGAGGCCAGGAGTTGGAGACCAGCCTGGCCAACATGGCAAAACCCTGTCTCTACTAAAAATACAAAAATTAACCAGTATGGTGGCGTGTGCCTGTAATCCCAGAGGCTGAGGCGGGAGGATCACTTGAACCCAGGATGGCAGAGGCTGCAGTGAGTTGAGATCACATCAGTGCACTTAAGCCTGGGCAACAGAGGAGACTGTCTCAAAAAAAAAAAAAAAAAAGAAATTATTGAGTTTGCAGGGTAGCAGATAAGAAACTACTTGATAAAATACTGAAACTTCCTTCCCTTATGGGATAAAAGAACCAGCTGAAATTGGCTGGAACCAATATGGCCAAGTTGAGTCTGCAGAGAACAAGCTTGCTGGGGTCGCAAGCTGACTCTCCATTGCCACGTTTCATACTCACTCCCCTGAACTGGCACGTGGGCCCTATGAGTTAGCATGAAAAGATAACTGTGCATGCCCAAGGACTTACCAGATCTACCCTTTCCTTCCATCGCTCACCCACTCATCTCAGAATCCACCTCTGAACCTTTTCTAATAAGAACACTGCCTTGAAGCCAGCACAGGGAGGCAGATTTGAGCTCGACTCCTGTCTCCTTGGGAGTCAATCTGCAATATAAAGCCTTTCTTTTCTCAAAAACCTGGTGTCACAGTGCGTTAGGAAGCAAGCTCCTTCTCCTGGATCACAATTTTGAGTGAGGAGAAGCTACTGGAGGGTTTCAAAGAGAGCAGTGATGTGGTGTAGGTTTAGAGGATCGTCAGTGCTGCCGTTGGCGAGAGGCAGATTGGGCAAGAGTAGAGTCGGGCATGAAGATGACAGTGGTTTGGACTCAGTGGTAGCAGTAGAGGAGGAAAGAAGTCGGATTCAGAATATTTTATGACATATATATAATTTGATATATACACAGTTTATATGTAGATGCCACCAGCTGAAATGTAATACAAATGGAATAAACCTCTAATATTAATATGCTTACATTTTTTCACCAATGTTACCCGAACTGAAAATATGTAGCACTCAAGATAAAAGTCCTACTTCCTTTCTATATAATCATGAAAAGACAGTAACACATCTGAAATATTATAAGATTATTTCTCTATAGAATCAGATCTTCTTAACTGTACACACGGTAAAAACAGTAATTTTTGAATCTTAATTCCTAATGTTACTTATTTTCTCATTACACTTTAATAAACAAAAAGGCAAACTACAACATACTAACCTTAATAAAAATGGATCTTAACTGAAGAGCCACCAGCTTTCTTGAAGGCAATGAATATACTATAAAAACAAGAAAATGAAATCATATGATAGTGAAGTTATGCAAGTTGAAATTATTATGATAAAAATTGAATTATAATACCTTTTGCATTTAAATATTTTCAATAATTAAAATACGGAACATATATGTCATCTGGTTAAAATAAGACAATTTAGAAGTACCTTAAAATGAGCCAGTGGGCTTTATTCTATGGAACAATTCATTTCTGAAAAGTTAACTCTAAGAAAGTATCAAAAATTATTTTTTCTGACTTTAACTGTTCCCCTGAAAATTTCTGGTATTACGACAACTAAAATCATCCTTAAGAAAACTGAACTTTTTGGCTTTTGATATTCTTCCCTCTTGTCTCCAGAGAACAGCAGCACTCACTGGGATTAACAGAAGAAATAGTAAAAGGTAGGAGTGTGTTAGCCATGTAATAAAATCCTGAAATAGGTACATGTGTGTTCCTTAGAACTTTTTAAAGGATCTGAAATCATAGAAAACGTCATGTGAGTCAATGTGTTTGCATTTTTTTCTGGGAAAAGGATCCATAGCTTTCATGAGATTCTACAAGGGGCCCACTCTAGAGATGCTTAAGGCTTCCCCGCCCAACTTCACTTCTAAGGATGACAAGCAGCTGGGCGCGGTGGCTCACGCCTGTAATCCCAGCACTTTGGGAGGCCGAGGCGTGTGGACCACAAGGTCAGGAGATCGAGATCATCCTGGCTAACACGGTGAAACCCCATCTCTACTAAAAAATAAAAAAATTAGCTGGGCATGATGGCGGGCGCCTGTAGTCCCAGCTACTCAGGAGGCTGTGGCAGGAGAAGGGCGTGAACCCAGGGGGCGGAGCTTGCAGTGAGCCGAGATCGCACCACTGCAGTCCAGCCTGGGCAACAGAGTGAGACTCCATCTCAAAAAAAGGGAATGAGAAGCTCCTGTCTGAGTCAGGGACAAAATAGTCTCTAAGGACACAGGATTACTATTGCGCTAAGGGGTAAGTGCTGGTTACTATAAACAGATTGCAAATAATGGCAAATCCTTTGGTGGATCAGGTCTCTACTATTACAGGTCTTTCGGAGATTGTCTCCTATGGCTGGCATGATGTGGTGTGACTGGGAGGTATGCTGAACTCAGCAAATCTACCAAGCACCAGGTATATTCAGTCCAAAGGAAGCTTAGGAATTAGGGAAAGGGGTATAAATTTAGGGAAAAGAGACTAAGACACAGATTACTCAGCCTCTAACCTATCTGTGACAAACACATATAGTCTAATTCAACAGACCTAGGTTTGAAAAGAATGTATCTGTAGGGGGTGGGCAGGCTAAGCTTTTTAAAATGTAAGCTACCACTTCTTCGGTAATAGCAATACCCTCCTCATCAATGTATCATACAATTCTTTTTTTTTTTTTGGAGACAGAGTCTTGCTCTGTCACCCAGGCAGGAGTGTAGTGGTGCAATCTCGGCTCACTGCAACTTCTGCCTCCCAGGTTCAAGTGATTCTCGTGCCTCAGCCTCCCAAGTAGCTGGGATTACAGGAGCTCACCACCATGCCCGGCTAATTTTGTTTGTTTTTTAAGACAGAGTCTCGCTCTGCCACCCAGACTGGAGTGCAATGGTGTGATTTCGGCTCACTGCAGCCTCCACTTCCTGGGTTCAAGCGATTTTCCTGTCTCAGCCTCCCGAGTAGCTGGGATTTCAGGCGCACACCGCCACAATGGGCTAATTTTTTGTATTTTAGTAGAGACGGAGTTTCACCATGTTACCCAGGCTGGTCTCGAACTCCTGAGCTCAGGCAATCTACCCGTCTCGGCCTCCCAAAGTGCTAGGATTACAAGCGTGGGACCGTGCCCGGCCTATGTAATTCTTTTTGTTGTTAGGTTCCTGTTTCCTAGTACTTTTTTCTTCTGATGTGATACACTATGAAAGCAACAACCCTTTTTATGTATTCTGCCCCAAAACATTAACCTTTTATCTAATCAAGCCTTTAGAGCTAACTCCAGTTACAGAAAATACAGGGGCTAGAACAAGCCAAATGACAGGACGACGTAATCAGACAAATCAGAAGGTGGGACAGTGTATAAAACAATACACCCAGTCTTTTCTTCAATAAATCGGTTTGTGATGGAAAAAAAAGGGACTGCTCTAGAGTAGAAAAGATTTCAAGGGCACAGCACGACCATCAGATATATGAGGGGTCTTCAAAAAGTTCACAGAAAATGTGTACTTATGAAAACATTTTGCACCAAAATAAACTTGTACTGACTTGCTATAACACACCTGAAAAGGCTCTGGTTTGAGGCACTAAGGATAAGACATTAAGTGCCCCTATCAGAGCAACATGAATTCTGCTTCAACTGAAGCAAGAACAAACATCAAATTTATGGTGAAGCTTGGGTAGATAAATAGTGAAATCACTGATGCTTAAAAAAGTTTATGAGGGGCCGGGCACGGTCGCTCACGCCTGTAATCCCAGCACTTTGGGAAGCCGAGGTGGGCAGATCACAAGGTCAGGAGATGGAGACCATCCTGGCTAACACGGTGAAACCCCGTCTCTACTACAAAATACAAAAAACTAGCTGGGCGTGGTGGCGGGCGCCTGTAGTCCCAGCTACTCGGGAGGCTGAGGCGGGAGAATGGTGTGAACCCGGGAGGCGGAGCTTGCAGTGAACTGAGATCGCGCCACTGCACTCCAGACTGGGCGACAGTGCAAGTCTCAAAAAAATAAAAAAATTAAAAAAAAGTTTATGAGGGCTGGGGGCGGTGGCTCACACCTGTAATTCCAGCACTCTGGGAGGCTGAGGGGGGTGAATTGCCTGAGGTCAGGAGTTCACGACCAGCCTGGACAACATGGTGAAAC
>NW_012102987.1:570327-571443 GCF_000951045.1 Mandrillus leucophaeus | reverse complement strand
TGGGCGTGGTGGCACGTGCCTGTAATTCCAGCCACTCCGGAGGCTGAGACAGAAGAATCGCTTGAACTCGGGAGGCGGAGGTTGCAGTGAACTGAATTCATGGCACTGCACTCCAGACTGGGCAACAAGAGTGAAACTCTATGCCAAAAAAAAAAAAAATACAAAAATTACTGGGCATGGTGGTAAGTGCCTACAATCACAGCTTCTTGGAAGGCTGAGGCAGGAGAATCTCCTGAACCCAGGAGGCGGAGGTTGCAGTGAACTGAATTCATGGCACTGCACTCCAGACTGGGCAACAAGAGTGAAACTCTATGCCAAAAAAAAAAAAAATACAAAAATTACTGGGCATGGTGGTAAGTGCCTACAATCACAGCTTCTTGGAAGGCTGAGGCAGGAGAATCTCCTGAACCCAGGAGGCGGAGGTTGCAGTGAACTGAATTCATGGCACTGCACTCCAGACTGGGCAACAAGAGTGAAACTCTATGCCAAAAAAAAAAAAAATACAAAAATTACTGGGCATGGTGGTAAGTGCCTACAATCACAGCTTCTTGGAAGGCTGAGGCAGGAGAATCTCCTGAACCCAGGAGGCGGAGGTTGCAGTGAACTGAATTCATGGCACTGCACTCCAGACTGGGCAACAAGAGTGAAACTCTATGCCAAAAAAAAAAAAAATACAAAAATTACTGGGCATGGTGGTAAGTGCCTACAATCACAGCTTCTTGGAAGGCTGAGGCAGGAGAATCTCCTGAACCCAGGAGGCGGAGGTTGCAGTGAGCCAAGATCGTGCCACCGCACTCCAGCCTGTGTGATGGAGCAAGACTCCATCTCAAAAATAAAATAAAATAGGCCGGGCACGGTGGCTCACACCTGTGATCCCAGCATTTTGGGAGGCCGAGGCAGGCAGATCACAAGGTCAGGAGACTGAGACCATCCTGGCTAACACGGTGAAACCGCATCTCTACTAAAAATACAAAAAATTAGCTGGGTGTGGTCATACATGCATCTGTAATCCTAGCTACTAAGGAGGCTGAGGCAGGAGAATTGCTTGAACCTGGGAGGTGGAGGTTGCAGTGGGCTGAGATCGTGCCATTATACTCCAGCCTGGGCAACAGAGCG
>NW_012102987.1:563733-570072 GCF_000951045.1 Mandrillus leucophaeus | reverse complement strand
AAAAATTAGCTGGGCGTGGTGGCAGGCGCCTGTAATCCCAACTACTTGGGAGGCTGAGGCAGGAGAATCCCTTGAACCCAGGAGGCGGAGGATGCAGTGAGCTGAGACTGCACCAGTACACTCCAGCCTGAGCATCCAGAGGGAGACTCCGTCTGGGGGTGGGGGGGGAAGAAACCCCATCTCTACTAAAAATACAAAAATTAGCCAGGCATACTGGTAGGCTCCTGTAATCCCAGCTACTCAGGAGGCTGAAGCAAGAGAATTGCTTCAACTTGGGAGGCGAAGGTAGAAGTGAGCTGAGGTCATGCCATTGCACTCCAGCCTGAGTGACAAGAGCAAAACGCTGTCTCGAAAAAAAAAAAAAAAAAGATTTATGGGGACAATGCCCCAAAGAAATCAGCAGTTTATAAATGGGTAACTCGTCTTAAGAAGGGACGAGATAATGTTAAAGATGAAGCCCACAGCAGCAGACCATCTACCTCAATTTGAGGAAAAATTCATCCTATTTGTGCCCTAATTGAAGAGGACTGACGATTAACAGCAGAAATAACCTTCAACACCACAGACATCTCAATTGGTTCACCTTACACAATTCTGACTGAACAATTAAAGTTGAGCAAACTTTCCACTCGATGAGTTCCAAAACCATTGTGTCCCGTCAGCTACAGACAAGAGCACAGCTTTCAATGGCAATTTTAAACAAGTGATACCAAGATCCTGAAATATTTAAGGAACTGTAGCTAATGAAACGTGGCTTTATCAGTATAATCCTGACGAAAAAGCACATACAAAGCAATGGCTACCAAGGCAGAAGTGGTGCAGCCAAACACAAGTGGACCAGTCAAGAGGAGGAGTCATAGCAACAGGTGTTTGGGACGCTCCAGCCATTCTGCTTGTTGACTTTCTGGGGGCCAAAGAAGGACAACATCTGCCTACCATGACAGCGTTTGGAGAAAGTCAACCAAAGCTTTCTCAGAAAAGCAACTGGAAAAGATTCACCAGAGAGTCCTTGTCCATCAGAAAAATGCTGCTGCTCATTCCTCCCATCAAACAAGGGCACTTTTGTCAAAGTCTCAATGGGAAATCATTACGCCTCCACCTTGTCCTGATTTGGCTGCTTCTGACTTCTTTTGTTTCCTAATCTTAAAAAATCTGCAAAGAGCACCCATTTTTCTTCAATTAATAATGTAAAAAAGACTGCACTGACATGGTTTAATTCCCAGGCCCCTCAGTTCTTTAGGGATGGGCTACATGGCTGCCATCATGGCTTACAAAAGTGTCTTGAACTTGACGAAGCTGATGTTCAGAAATAAAGTTTATAGTTTTTATCTTTTTGTTCATTTTCTCACAAACTTTTTGAAGTCTCCTCATACTATAGGTGCTGGTTTCGACAAACTAAACTTTGGGCAACATTGTGGGGTAAACTGGGCCAATTTTAATATGGGTAAGATATAGGGAGATATTAATAAATAAATAATTTTGTTACAGTTCCTCATATATAAAACTACCTTACAAAATAGTTGTAAGGCCATATGCAGTGGCTCATGCCTGTAATCCCAGCACTTTGGGAGGCCGAGGCGGGCAGATCACCTGAGATCGGGAGTTCGAGACCAGCCTGACAAACATGGAGAAACCCTGTCTATACTAAAAACAAAAAATTCGCCGAGCGTGGTGGCGCATGCCTGTAATCCCAGCTACTGGGGAGGCTGAGGCAGGAGAATCACTTGAACCCAGGAGGCAGAGGTGGCGGTGAGTCAAGATTGTGCCATTGCACTCCAGCCTGGGGAACAAGAACAAAACTCCGTCTTAAAAAAAAAAAAAACAGTTGTAAGGATTAAATGAAATACACGTAAATGCGGCTGGGCGCGGCAGCTCATGCCTGTAATCCCAGCACTTTAAGTGGCCAAGGCAGGCAGATCACCTGATTTCAGGAGTTCGAGACCAGCCTGACCAACATGGAGAAACTCCATCTCTACTAAAAACACAAAACTAGCTGGGTGTGGCAGCACATGCCTGTAATCCCAGCTACAAGGGAGGCTGATGCAGGAGAACTGCTTGAACCTGGAAGACGGAGGTTGCGGTGAGCTGAGATTGTACCATTGTACTCCAGCCTGTGCAACAAGAGCAAAACTCTGTATAAAAAAAAAAAAAAAAAAAGTACATGGCATTCAGTTCACAGTAATACTTAATAAAAGATAGCTGTTATCACTAGCGGAAAGTATACAAATTCTAGGGGCTTTCATTTTTTAAGATATGGTCTCACTTTGTCACCCAGGCTGGAGTGCAGTGGCATCATCATGGCTCACTGTAGCCACAACCTCCCAGGCTCCAACAGTCCTCCCAAGTCAGCCTCCTAAGAGGTTGGGACTACAGGTTGGCTAATTTTTTACTTTTTCTTTTTGTAAAGATGGGGTCTCATTTTGTTGCCCAGGCTGGTCTCAAACTCCTGGGCTCAAGTGTTCCTCCTACCTCAGCCTCTCAAAGTGTTGGGATTACAGATGTGCACCAATGCACCCAGTCATGAATTCTGGTTTTAACCATTTACAGTCCTTTATCCTCTGAGGCAGTAACTAAAATTTAGTCTTGTGTTGACAAAGCCATGTGTCCTGTAGGAATTTCAATAATAAGGTCATTTCTCAAATGTACATTTCATTATCGTAAGCTAAGAACAATGATACGGTTAATAAGACACAAAAACCAAAATGCTTCTTCATTTGTCTTTCAATTCACCAAAGGCCTTTTATGCTCTTCTATCCCTCTGGATTTGACCTTAAAATGGTAAACAGAGGACTGAAAGATCACCAGAACAGTTAGCCATCAAAGGCGGTAACTGGTGCTCCCACGCTTCACAATCTACAGGAGCTCTTCTCTTACTCACCAGGTCCTGTGCTGCAGTATAACCAGTGTTCTCTGATTAATCGAGCCCGATAGTCCAATGAGGAATTACAAAGATTTACAGTATGGGAAGAGCCTACACCTATTAGTGGCATCAGGCAAGTCAATCTCTTTGAGCCTTATCTATACCATATTATTACGAATCCTATACTGGAAGAGGATGACTAAGAGGATGAGGCTTAGTTGACATAACGTATGTTAAACCTACAGGACTGAGTCCAATGCAATCTTCTTTTTGCCTTTCCATATTATCAGTGATGGTTACACATACCAGTAAGAACAAGAAATAAAACTGAGGATAGAAGGAAAAAAATCCATGTTGAAAAAAAAGGAAATTTTAAATTCTATAAAAGACACAAGTATGGGCCGGGCACAGTGGCTCACGCCTGTAATCCCAGCATTTTGGGAGGCCGAGGTGGGTGGATCACGATGTCAAGATATTGAGACCATCCTGGCTTACACAGTGAAACCCCATCTCTACTAAAAAAATATAAAAAATTAGCCGGGCACAGTGGCAGGCGTTTGTAGTCCCAGCTACTCGTGAGGCTGAGGCAGGAGAATGGCGTGAACCCGGGGGGCAGAGCTTGCAGTGAGCCAAGATGACACCACTGCTCTCCAGCCTGGGTGATAGAGCAAGACTCCGTCTTAAAAAAAAAAAAAACAAAAAACACAAGTATGATCTTATTCTCAACCTTCATAAGAGTTGCCATTTACAAGAGTCTAACAACTAAAACCAGGATGTAAAAGAATAGGACAATGTGATTGGGTTGTGAATTCTACACAAAGTTGGCACTAGGTAAACATTTGCTACAAAACAATTATCAATAAAGTCTATTTCTAACTTAAAACAACTCTACCTTGTAGCAGAACAATAAAAGGTAAAGTCTTACATACCTTCAGCATTTATACTAAGTTCTGTTGAATTTCCTTCCGCAGTTGCATATGGATTGTTTCCAACCATAGGCACAAGACAATCGGTATAGAAGTAACCAATCTTAGACATATTCAGTGTAGAAATAATCAGATCCATTGCAAGCTGGCCAACATTTCCAACAGATACTGCTGGCTGAAATTATAAAAAATATGTTCAGTAAGTCACCAAAATTAGCAGCACTTTATTTTATTTTTTGAGACAGAGTCTGCCTCTGTCTCCCAGGCTGGAGTGCAGTGGTACCATCTCGGCTTACTGCAGCCTCCTCCTCCCGGCTTGAAGCAATTCTCCTGCCTCAGCCTCCTGGGTAGCTGGGATTACAGGCGTGCACCACCACACCCAGCTAATTTTTGTATTTTTAGTAGAGATAGGGTTTCACCATCTTGGCCAGGGTGGTCTGAAACTCCTGACCTCAGGTGATCCACCCGCCTCAGCCTCCCAAAGTGCTGGGATTACAGGCATGAGCCAACACGACTGGTTGCAGCACTTCAAAAAGTTTAGACAGAAAACAACAGTCATAGTATTAGTACTGAAAGCGTCATAGCATCATGGCTAGATATTGATTTTCATTAACTACAATTGCTGGGGCCTCCTCCACCTTTGAGACTATTGATTTAACAAATACTTATTGAACGCCAGCTATATGTCAATTGCTGCTCTAGGCACTGGGAACGCAGGAAAATAAACCAACAAAAGTTCACGCCCTCATGGAACTTCCATTCGAGCCAGAGTGGTTTACCTGTAATAAAACAAACAGTAAAATATACAGTGGTAAGTGCTGCGGAGACAAAGTGCGAGGATGTGTGTACACGGCTGATTTCAATTTTAAGTAGAGAGATCGAGGAAAGACTCACCCTAGGTGACAAAAGACTAGAGACCTGAAAAAGGTAAAGGAGACAGCCATACAGAGAAATGGGAAAGACCATTCCAGGCAGTGGGAAAGCAAGTGTAAAGACTACGAGGTATGAACAGAAGCTCTCTTGGGTCTTCTTACCATCTGCTTTATTAGTGCCTCTTCACTCATTCGTTGAAGTGAGCTTTTCACACTAAACACACACACAAACTCTCTTTTTCTCGTGACTTAAAATAATAAAGCTGCCAAATCCCTACCTACATCCCACAACATGTAGGAGCTCCACAACCTAATGATGTCTCCACATGGTTAGGTCACAGGAAACTCACATTCTGCAAGTCCAAAACTATAAACTTCTGCCCAAATTTGTCTCCATATTTTGTATTTTAGAAAAGTGCGCTGGGCATGGTGGCTCATGCCTGTAATCCCAGCACTTTGGGAGGCTGAGGCGGGCAGATCACCTGAGGTCAGGAGTTCAAGACCAGCCTGGCCTACATGGTAAAACCCTGTCTCTACTAAAAATACAAAATTAGCCAGGTGTGGTGGCGCAGGCCTGTAGTCCCAGCTACTCAGGAGGCTGAGGCAGGAGAATCACTTGAACCCAGGAGGCGGAGGTTGCAGTGAGCCGAGATCGCACCATGGCACTCCAGCCTAGGCAAAAAAAAAAGCGAAACTCCGTCTCAAATAATAAAAAAAAAAAGTTCAACATTATTCACTCTACCTAAACTTTTTCCCATTCCCTTAGCAACTACATCTAATACATGCCTAATTTTTATTGAGGTTATCCCCAAAGTATCCTTTTAATGTAGCTCCTCCTTTGCATTCTTCCAACAATTCCTTTGGTTTCTGTCCTTCAGGGTGTTCCCTCAGCATGTTCTCCACTTCTCACTGTTGTCACCTACCAATTGCCTAGTCACCTCCTGTAATTCCCTTCTCAACAATTTTGACACTTGGGTTAAACTCTGTACCATCCTTCTCTTCCTCACTATTGTATTATGTCCATCAGTACATAAACATGCTCTAATATCTTTCATTCTAGAAGATCTTGACCCCACATAGCCCTCTAGCTCAGCCTCATTTCTTGTGTCTCTACATAGCAAACATTCTCCAAGTCGCCCACAAAACATAAGCAGAAACTTTATCTCTTATTAAAATTTTTTTTTTTCTGAGACAGGGTCTTACTCTCACCCAGGCTGGAGTGCAGTGGCATGATTTCAGCTCACTGCAGCCTCTGCCTCCTGGGCTCAAGTGATCCTCCCACCTCAGCTTCCTGAGTAGCTGAGATACAAGTGCAGGCCACCACACCTGGCTAATTTTTATTATTATTATTATTTTTTTGTAGAGATGAGGTATCACTATGTTGCTCAGGCTGGTCTTGAACTCCTGAGCTCAAGAGATTCTCCTGTACTTGGCCTTCCAAAGTGCTGGGATTACAGGCGTGAGCCATCATGCCTGTCTATGAATTAATGATTGGAGATATATATATATATATATATAATACAACCCAAATCTTTGTTTTCTGCCATTCATTCACTCACTCCAATATGGCTTTTCTCTTCACCACTTCACTGGTAACTGTCCAGATGACCACCATTAACATGTCGCTAAATCCAAACATACGCTTTCTTCACCTTACACATCTCTGGGCTACTTCTGACAT
>NW_012102987.1:562973-563683 GCF_000951045.1 Mandrillus leucophaeus | reverse complement strand
CTAAAAATACAAAATTAGCCAGGTGTGGTGGCGCAGGCCTGTAGTCCCAGCTACTCAGGAGGCTGAGGCAGGAGAATCACTTGAACCCAGGAGGCAGAGCTTGCAGTGAGCCAAGATGACACCACTGCTCTCCAGCCTGGGTGATAGAGCAAGACTCCGTCTTAAAAAAAAAAAAAACAAAAAACACAAGTATGATCTTATTCTCAACCTTCATAAGAGTTGCCATTTACAAGAGTCTAACAACTAAAACCAGGATGTAAAAGAATAGGACAATGTGATTGGGTTGTGAATTCTACACAAAGTTGGCACTAGGTAAACATTTGCTACAAAACAATTATCAATAAAGTCTATTTCTAACTTAAAACAACTCTACCTTGTAGCAGAACAATAAAAGGTAAAGTCTTACATACCTTCAGCATTTATACTAAGTTCTGTTGAATTTCCTTCCGCAGTTGCATATGGATTGTTTCCAACCATAGGCACAAGACAATCGGTATAGAAGTAACCAATCTTAGACATATTCAGTGTAGAAATAATCAGATCCATTGCAAGCTGGCCAACATTTCCAACAGATACTGCTGGCTGAAATTATAAAAAATATGTTCAGTAAGTCACCAAAATTAGCAGCACTTTATTTTATTTTTTGAGACAGAGTCTGCCTCTGTCTCCCAGGCTGGAGTGCAGTGGTACCATCTCGGCTTACTGCAGCC
>NW_012102987.1:545439-555733 GCF_000951045.1 Mandrillus leucophaeus | reverse complement strand
CGGGCCGACCGCGGCACCTGCTTGCCGAGACTCTAGCGAGGACTGCGGGGTGCGCAGCGCGGGGTGGGCAGAGCTTTGAGTTTGAGGAGAGCGTCCTGGCCTCCGAGGGAGAAAACGAGCCGAGCAGGTGCTAGCAAGAGTCTGGGGCGATAGAACGAGCGTTTTGGCGTTTTAGGACGGCCGTGAGAATGAAGCGCTTAGCGAGCGACTTCTGGAAGTCCAATTGAGTGTAAGTTGTATTTGGAGGTTTATATTCTGCTATAAGATACCAGGGTTTCTTTCTTTTTTTGAGACGGAGTCTCTCTGTCGCCCAGGCTGGAGTGCAATGGCGCGATCTCAGCTCACTGCAACCTCCACCTCCCGGGTTTAAGCGATTCTCCTGCCTCAGCCTCCCGAGTAGCTGGGACTACAGGCGCCCGCCACCTCGCCCGGCTAATTTTTGTATTTTTAGTACGGGGTTTCACCATGTTGGTCTGGCTGGTTTCGAACTCCTGACCTCGTGATCCGCCCGCCTTGGTCTCCCAATGTGTTGGGATTACAGGCGTGAGCCTCCGCGCCCGGCAGATATCAGGGTTTCTTCACCCCTGAAACGTGTGGGTATTAGCGAAGTTGAACCAGGAGCTTCAATCAGCAATTCTCAAAGAAGTCATGGAAGAGAAGTTACTAAAGGATTTGTAATGACCGTATTTGTTAATATTGCGGAGCTCCGGAAGAACCTCCAGTCTCTGCAGCGCTCGCTCGACTGAGTACCAGGTGATAAAAGCGATCGTTTATGGTGCCCTTGTGTGCCAGGCTTTGTGCGAGGTGTCTAGCGTCGTTTATCTAATCCTCACAACACTATTGTGAAAGGGCACTCACTACACTAGGTTTTTCCGTTCTTGTCGGTGACGAAACAGATTTATAAAGGGTAAATAGGTTGGCTTGAGGTTACACATCTAATAAGTTGAAAGCTGGTAAGAGTCTCTTATCAGTAGGCAGATCGAAGTACGAGAGTAGTAAGATCATGCTTTGATCTGCCTACTCCCCAGTCTGTGTTCTTTTGATTGTACTATACTCCCTCTCAGAAGATTCCTTTTGGTTGAGTGTTATTTGTGGAGAAACGGTAACAAAGGTGCCAGATAACCAGTGGAGACGATTTCTAGAATTTGTACTCAAAAGATTCATTCTTTAAAAGCTTATCTTTGTTCCCATTCAATTGTGGTAACAATTGTGCATTTACTATTATTAGCTGGAGAAACCTAAAACTTCAGAAGCAGTATTTGACTGCTTTGTGATGTTATACATTGTAATATGAGTTTTCTACATAGATGGATGTTCATGGCAGAATAAGAGAAATCCTTGCTGAGACTATACGGGAAGAATTGGCACCTGATCAACAACATTTATCAACAGAAGATTTGATCAAAGCCCTTAGACGTCGAGGAATCATTGATGATGTGATGAAAGAACTTAATTTTGTTACTGTGAGTAATCTTTTAGGGAAATAAATGAGAATATAAGTATATACTAATGTGTAACACTGTTTATAAGGTTCCGATGTGGGGCCTTTCCTTTTAGTGAAACCACTTTAAGGTCATTCTGTTTACTAGTGTCCTTGTTTCAGGTATAGGCTAGCTCTGCCCTTGAATATACCAAATAGTTTTGTGTATCAATAAAATTTGTGTTATATATCATATTCCTGTCTCTGCAGTGACAGAATTTTCTCTTATGTTCTAGGTCTGTTAATTTTGAATATACATACTTTAGTCAAATTAGTTAATCATAACGAAGTTCTTTTTCACTACGATCTGTAATTTTTTTAGATTAAGCATATTTTTAAAATAAGCACTCTTTTGGGATTGTATTCTCTATAATTAACAAATTACAAATTTCTTTAAGAAAATAATTGTCCATAAGAGTCCTCAGATCTTTTCATACAAATAGGTCAATAATGGGATGATAGTCTCTCAGTGCAGAATTAGTAAGTAGGCCTTCGTTTGAAAATGAGGCAATAATGAAAACTGTGACCTCAATACCTGGGTAATATAATGTGAAAATTGGATGGACTTCATAATACAACAGGGAATAAGTATTTTAATACAGCACCTTTTTTTTGGTTTTTGAAGTTTTATGAACCCATTTGTTATAAAAATTGACCTAATAACAGCTTCTACTATGTGATGACACTTTATTAAAATCAGCTCATGGTGGAATTATAAGCATGTTATATAGGCATGCAGAAAGTTTAACCTTGTTGAAGGCATTAAGGATTTGTTTTTAGCTTTATGTGGATAGTATTACTTGAAGACAGTTTAATTCCTTAGCATTTGATTTTAGGAGTGACCCGTTACGTCATCTTTTATGCAGGCTTTTATTTTCATTATTTTAGTTAGGCTAGGAAAATAAGAGGTTCTTTGAAAGGGCCTTATCCTGTTGTTAGGTTCAATGCCTAGTCATGTTTATTGACATTTCCTTAACCTATAATTGTTTTCTAATTTGTTTTGATTTTTTTTTTCCTGCCTTTCTAGGACAGTGTTGAGCAAGAACTCCCTTCCTCTCCAAAACAACCTATTTGTTTTGATAGACAATCAACATTAAAAAAAAGTATGTATATTTTAACATTAATTTAGTTGTGGTTTATAGTAAATACTGATGTGCTGTAGTCTTTGGTATTTGATAGAAGACATTTCCATTTTTGCCCCCAAAATAAAATACTTAAAATTTTATAGTTAGCTAAAACATAGATTCTGTTTTGCATGAAGTATATCAGAAGGGTTAATGTATAGCACAGTAGAAGCAAAAACAGGATCACCAGTTTCTTGTGTTTTAATAATATGTTTTATAAAAACTGTATAGCCTTGCTTTTAAATGGTAATATAATTATCTGACAAATACACTTGCTGAATTGATAATTATATGAGTTGGTTTGTGAAGGTGGTGGAATGTTGGTTAAGCAGCTAAGAAGCAAAAGTATACCACATGTTGGCTCTGAGGCCTTTCCAGCTGGGAGAAAGTAGCCTGGATATAAACTCAGAAAAGAATAGCACAGTATATGGGTATCTTCTCCCCGGGGTACAAATGATTCTGGTATATACAGTAATAAATTTGTTACTCTTGCTTTTTTTTAGTCTTTGGTTTTGGGTTTTTATCTGTCAAGTTTTTATTTCCTAATGATTGATCACATTCTTTTAAGTTATTCGGCAGTTTCCTCATATATATTGCTACACTTTACAGCTAATATTGATCCAACACGGAGGTATCTTTACCTTCAGGTTTTGGGTGGAAAAGCTTTCTTGGAACATCTGCAAGAACCTGAGCCTTTACCTGGACAAGTTTGTTCAACGTTTACTTTATGTTTACATTATCGAAACCAACGTTTTCGTTCAAAACCTGTTCCATGTGCCTGTGAACCAGATTTTCATGATGGCTTTTTACTTGAAGTACACAGAGAAAGCCTGGGTAAGAAACAGTAATAAATCATCATTTAATTGAGTAAATCTTTGTTATGTTTTATTGTGAAACAATAATAATGACTTTTTCTGTAAGGAGAGATTTGTAATGGAGGAATCTCTAGCCTTTCATTTCCCACTGCTCTTTTCAATTTAAACTACTATCCACCACCTTGCAATATTCTGTTTGCGATTCATTTTCCCTGGAGATTATTTTTTGACTGTTTTCATTGTTGATTTTTTAGTAATACACACTTAAATACCTATTATGTGCATCGTGTTAGGCTAGGCAGGTGCTGGGATGATATAGTGAAAAACGAGACATGGTCGTTCTCATTTATAAAACATAACCAGATTAATGATGTTATGTAACTTTTAAAAGTCAAAGTTTAGGCTGGGCATGGTGACTCACAGCTGAAATCCCAACACTTTGGGAGGCCTAGGTGAGAGCATCATTTGAAGCCAGGAGTTCAAGACCAGCCTGGGCAAAGTGAGACACTCTACAAAAAATAAAAAATAGGCTGGGTGCGGTGACTCACGCCTGTAATCCTAGCGCTTTGGGAGGCCGAGGCAGGTGGATCACCTGAGGTCAGGAGATTGAGACCAGCCTAGCCATGGTCTCTACTAGAAATACAAGAATTTCTAGCCAGGCATGGTGGCAGGCGACTGTAATGAGCCGAGATCGCGCCATTACACTCCAGCCTGGGCAACAGAGTGAGTCTCTGTTTAAATAAATAAATACATAAATAAATAGTCAAATTTAGATGTGAACATATAACTGTCATTTTGGTTTTTTTCTCTTTTTTTTTCTTATTTCTCCAATAAAGCATATAATTCTCCTAACTAAATTTTATGCTACTTGGTTCCTGTAATTGTTTTACACTATGCCTCTTTCAGTAAAGGTATTTTGTACATTTTAGTTGTCAATATGGAAATCTTTATATTTTTAAACTAAGCAAAGTTTCAGAATATGTCTTCAGAATTTTAGATTTAAAGATGACTGAAACATTACTAAAATTTATTTTTTTCCCCTTTGAAAGATGTTATCCTAATAAGGCAATTAAGAGGATAAATTGCTAGATTCAATGTGCTGTATTTTTCAGTTGTATGTTGATTATACAGTGATAATTTCTGGAGGTTAAAGGGATTTCTAGAGGTAGTTTGGGGATTAATGTTGACATACTTGAAGGCTTTTTATTGTAGTAGCCTATACTTCCGTTAAGTAGTTTTAAAGAACAGACTTATCTCCTGAATCAGAAAGCACTGATATGCTGTAAGTTACTGGATAACTCATCACAATTTGCCAGTCTTCTGAAAAGTTAGTGATAGAAATAGGACTATATTTATATTTCCAGTTTTTTCCACGCTTTCTGAGACATTAGCAAATTGTTCTTTTTGGTTTTTCATAAGCTTATTATTTAGTATATTCTTTAATAAAAGTATTATTTTATATTGGCCTAACTGAATATGTAGTGTGATATAATTTTGTTGGAATTATATTGCTAGGTGATGGAACCAGAATGGCTGATTCAACAACAATGTTATCAATAAGTGATCCAATTCATATGGTGCTAATCAAAACAGACATATTTGGTGAGACAACTTTAGTAGCATCGTATTTTCTGGAATGGCGGTCAGTTTTGGGCTCAGAAAATGGAGTGACCAGTCTGACTGTGGAACTTATGGGTGTAGGTATGATGATTAATATGTCATTGTTAACCTTTTAATAGCCACGGTTCATTTGTCAATAGATTTTATATCCTTAAAATGCTTTTATAATCCAAGAGGGAAACCTGTAAAATAGAATTTCATTAGTTACAATTGGACCCCAGCATCCTAGTCTTGAGAAATGTCTTGAAGAACAGTATCAGTATAGCACTTCACGGTCAATCTGACCTTGTCTTAGGAGAAATGGTTTTTTCTGGAAAATGAATACCGGAATTTTGAGGGTTTTAATTTCAAGTTCATTTGATATAATGTAAGGCTATAAAGAAAATTAATATTCTTGACACACATACAAACTTATGTGCGTCCAGCCAGCACACCCTGGAATACATCCTCTTTGGTACCAGTGATTCTTGCAAAATACGGAGTAGGTGTTCGCCCAACCTTTTACAGTGTGGGTGAGTGAGACTTGGAAGAGGGAATAATTTGCTCCGTGTCAGTATCAAGTACCCCTTGAGGGCAGAGCTGGTACCTATCTTATTTATCACAGTCTCCTTGGAATCTTGCACACTGCCTGCTGTGTAACACATATTTGCTAATAAAATGAGAAAACAAAACCCACCAATGTTTTATCTATAACATATAATGGAATTACTTTGGTTTTGAACCTTAGTCACAGAGTTAAACCTTGCCAGTGGACAGCATAGACTTAGTAATTTAGATTTTTTTTTTTTTTTTTGAGACGGAGTCTAGCTCTGTCACCAGCCTGGAGTGCCGTGGTGCAATCTCAGCTCACTGCAACCCCTGCCTCCTGGGTTCAAGCGATTATCCTGCCTCAGCCTCCTGAGTAGCTGGGACTACAGGCACACGCCACCACACCCAGCTGATTCTTGTATTTTTGGTACAGGCAGGGTTTCACCATATTGGCCAGGATGGTCTCGATCTCTTGACCTTGTGATCTGCCCGCCTCGGCCTCCCAAAGTGCTAGGATACAGGCGTGAGCCACCACATCCGGTCAGTAATTTAGATTTTAATAAGTCATACCAAGAATGTATTTTTCTTTAAATAAAAATTATAGAAAAAGTGTTCTTTATGTAGGAAATTTATTTTCAAAGACAATACCCAATTATTTGTCTTCAAAAATAGGCCTAACATGATAATCATAGCAGTGACCTGTAAACAAGCAGATTTCTAAAGAAGCATTCACTAAAGAAGCATTAAATCATTTTGATGTGAAGTATATTTGTTTACTAGTTCTTTAAATCCAGGCATGGATTGAAAATTTCTACTCAGCCTGTAATTTGATAATGGGAAGTGACAAATGGGAGTTACTATAAGTGACAATATAAATGCTTTCTAATTTTTAGTGTGTGTGTGTGGAGACAGAATGAGGTGTTAACAGTTGCTTTGACTTTGAATTTAATGTAAGTCTGGTTGACATTGTACATTTCATGAAGATAAAAATTAAGAGTCTCAAATCCTTTAGGTCAGAAACGTTTCTTAAACCATGTTAGAAAGGCCAGGTGTAGTGGGTCATGCCTGTAATCCCACCAGGCACTTTGGAAGGCTGAGGCGGGAATATCACGTGAGCTCCAGAGTTTAAGACCAACCTGAACAACATAGGGAGCCCCCACCTCTACTTAAAGAAGAAAAAGAGCGTCAGAAAGCTAAGAAAATAGTTAATCTCCTTATAATTAGATAAACACCTTTGTTTAAAAAAATTGATTTGGTTCATTTTTAGTATGAATATTAAAGGTGATGTTGAATGTTATCTTTAGTCCATGTAAGTGGTAAAACACCAAGGGCCTAAGTTATTTTGGTTAGACTTTGGTTGAGTAAATATACATAGTATTGAAATCTCTGAAGTTCTAAATATTTATGTTTATAGGCACAGAATCAAAAGTTTCTGTGGGAATTTTAAATATAAAACTTGAAATGTATCCACCACTCAATCAAACATTATCTCAAGAAGTAGTGAACACACAGGTAAATAGTTATGAGTTTCTCTTTTTTTGTCTGTCTGTTTTCATAGTAGTGTATTTAACTGTTGATCCTAGAAGGCACTCTATTTTTAGAAAATTGCCATTTATTACTTTCTAGATTAGCACTCAGAGGTTCACAAAAAGGATGAGAAAGAAGATAAAGACAAGACTGTTTTCCTAGGATAATCTGTATCTAGTTTGGGAAATACAATGAACGTTTATTGAGACAACATAAGAATTTTACAGAATAGGCCGGGCGCGGTGGCTCACGCCTGTAATCTCAGCACTTTGGGAGGCTGAGGTGGGCGGATCACAGGTCAGGAGATCGAGACCATCCTGGCTAACACGGTGAAACCCCGTCTCTACTAAAAATACAAAAAAAAAAAATTAGCCGGGCCTGGTGGCGGCGCCTGTAGTCCCAGCTACTCGGGAGGCTGAGGCAGGAGAATGGCGTGAACCCGGGAGGTGGAGCCTGCAGTGAGCTGAGATCTGGCCACTGCCCTCCAGCCCGGGCGACAGAGCCAGACTCCGTCTCAAAAAAAAAAAAAAAGAAAAAAAGAAAAGAAAAAATTACAGGATAAAGCTGAAGAGGATAAAAGAGTGAAGTGTAACCTCGGTGGGGTGGGATTTTAACGTTTTCACGGACGTTTATTGAAAGCTTGCTGCTTGTGTCTTTTCTGCTCTGCCCTCTCAGGGTAGAAGCGCTTGCCACTTCTAGAGTGTATTTGGAAAGGGTTTTTCCCTAGTTCCACTGTCAGGTTTCTGACGAATTGCTTTCTTCCTGGGTCTTACGAGATCGGCAGACGTTTTCACTCCTCTGCATTGGATTTGCCGTCCCGTTTAGTTCCTGCCAGTCTGCAGTTTGGAGGTTCTCATTATCTGCTGACTTGCTGGATGGCACTCGTGGCATGGTTCTCCTTGATTCCATACACCACCCTTTACTCCACCCTGCCTGTCATGTTGTTCCTTTTACAGACCTGTGGTTAGATGCTAGTGCTTCTCCCTCAGGCAAACAATGCCCTGCCCTGTTTTCTTTAAACTTTTTTTCCTTCCTTTTGTAAACTCTCATCTCCCTCTAATCTCTAGCTTCTGACATATGTCATGGTTGGTATATATACCTGAAACCACATAGTGGAAACCAATCTTGATGTTACTCAAATAAATACCCAGCTGTATGGGAGGCTAAGGTGGGAGGATCACTTTTGAGTCCAATAATTCAGGACCAGCCTGGGCAACATAGTGAGACCCTGTGTCTACAAAAATTTTGAAAAATCAGTCACACATGGTGGTACATGCTTGTAGTCCCAGCTCCTTGGGAAGCTGAAATGGGAGGATTACTTGACCCAGGAATTTGAAGTTACAGTGAGTGATTGTACCACTGCACTCTAGCCTGGGTGACAGACTAAGACCATGTCTCTTAAATAAATGGTGTATACACACATATACATATATGTATACGTGAGGGTTTTTTTAGCTTGTTTTTTTCAAACAGTCTCACTGTTGCCATGTTGGAGCGTAGTGGCGCATTCTCAGCTCACTGCAACCCCTGCCTCCCAAGTTCAAGCAGTTCTCCTGCCTCAGTCTCCCGAGTTGCTGGGACTACAGGCGTGTGCCACCACGCCCACCTAATTTTTGTATTTTTAGTAGAGACGGTTTCACCACATTGGCCAGGATGGTCTCGATCTCATGACCTTGTGATCTGCCTGCCTCGGCCTTCCAAAATGGTATACGTGAGTTTTAATCATGTTATTCATATATTTATGTGACATACAAAGTAGATGTTTGGGCTCTACTTTTTTAGGGTAGTAGCTTGTTTTTTTAAATTAAATTTTATTTTTTTAGAGACAGCATCTCACTCTGACTCTCAGGCTTGAGTGCAGTGGTGTAATTATAGCTCACTGAAACCTCAAGCTCTCAGCCTTAAGCAATCCACCTGCCTCAGCCTCCCAAAACACTGGAATTGCAGACATGGACCACTGTGCCCAGCCAGGTTCTCCTTTTTAAACTTAACATTATTTTATATATTTTTTCTCATATTTCCACTGTCATATTTATATAATTTCTAGTGACTAAAACATAAGTTTATTCTGTTTCTGATAAATTGCTTCTAATTTTATCTTTAAAATTGCACTATTAAAAATTTTAGCCAGGCTAATTCGTCTGTAATCCCAGCACTTTGGGAGGCCAAGGTAAAAGGATCACTTCAGGCCAGGAGTTCAAGACCAGCCTGGGCAACATAGGTAGACTTCATCTCTACAAAAAATTTTAAAAATTAACTGTGCATGGTTGGCGCATCCCTGTATTCCCACCTACTGGGGAGGCTAAGGCGGGAGGATCACTTGAGCCCAGGAATCTGAGGCTACAGGGAGCCATGATCATGCTACTGCACTCCAGACTCGGTGACAGAGCAAGACCCTGTCTCTTAAAAGAAATTAAAGTCAGAAATACGTATGGATCCTAAACAGGTGTTAAAATGTGCTAGACACTGTTCCAGACACTGGGCATGTAGCTGTGTACAGGGCAGCAGACAGCTAGACAGCTTGCTCTCAAGGAGTTTAGATTCTGGTGCAGGAGAAGCAATCAGTCAGCAAACAAAATAATCAGATAGTAGAAGGTGTTTTGTGGAGAATTATTACAGCGGATATGATATAGTGGTTATTGGGTGACTGATCATAGGTCAAGTGACTAAGGTAGGGAAAGGGTCTGAACGGCAGGAAGTAACCACCCACGCAAAGATTGGGGCTGAGCTTCCAGCATTGGGAACAGCCTAGAACAAAAGCCCCTACGGAGGAACGAAAGCCTCGTGTGGCTGGAGTGTAGTGGTCTGGGGAGAGAGGAGAAGATGAGATAGCGTTCATAGGCCGGGCAGGTACTTTGCAATGTGATGGAGAATGAAGTTTTTTTGTTTTTGTTTTTGTTTGTTTTTTTTTTTTTGAGACAGAGTCTCACTCAGTCGCCCAGGTTGGAGTGCAGTGGCTCGATCTCTGCTCACTGCAAGCTCCGCCTCCCGAGTTCATGCCATTCTCCTGGCTCAACCTCTCGAATAGCTGGGACTACAGGCGCCCGCCACCACGCCCAGCTAATTTTTTTTGTTTTTAGTAGAGACGGGGTTTCACCGTGTTAGTCAGGATGGTCTCGATCTCCTGACCTCCTGATCCGCCCGCCTCGGCCTCCCAAAGTGCTGGGGTTACAGGCGTGAGCCACCGCGCCCGGTCGAGA
>NW_012102987.1:537579-545389 GCF_000951045.1 Mandrillus leucophaeus | reverse complement strand
ATGTTTGGGCTCTACTTTTTTAGGGTAGTAGCTTGTTTTTTTAAATTAAATTTTATTTTTTTAGAGACAGCATCTCACTCTGACTCTCAGGCTTGAGTGCAGTGGTGTAATTATAGCTCACTGAAACCTCAAGCTCTCAGCCTTAAGCAATCCACCTGCCTCAGCCTCCCAAAACACTGGAATTGCAGACATGGACCACTGTGCCCAGCCAGGTTCTCCTTTTTAAACTTAACATTATTTTATATATTTTTTCTCATATTTCCACTGTCATATTTATATAATTTCTAGTGACTAAAACATAAGTTTATTCTGTTTCTGATAAATTGCTTCTAATTTTATCTTTAAAATTGCACTATTAAAAATTTTAGCCAGGCTAATTCGTCTGTAATCCCAGCACTTTGGGAGGCCAAGGTAAAAGGATCACTTCAGGCCAGGAGTTCAAGACCAGCCTGGGCAACATAGGTAGACTTCATCTCTACAAAAAATTTTAAAAATTAACTGTGCATGGTTGGCGCATCCCTGTATTCCCACCTACTGGGGAGGCTAAGGCGGGAGGATCACTTGAGCCCAGGAATCTGAGGCTACAGGGAGCCATGATCATGCTACTGCACTCCAGACTCGGTGACAGAGCAAGACCCTGTCTCTTAAAAGAAATTAAAGTCAGAAATACGTATGGATCCTAAACAGGTGTTAAAATGTGCTAGACACTGTTCCAGACACTGGGCATGTAGCTGTGTACAGGGCAGCAGACAGCTAGACAGCTTGCTCTCAAGGAGTTTAGATTCTGGTGCAGGAGAAGCAATCAGTCAGCAAACAAAATAATCAGATAGTAGAAGGTGTTTTGTGGAGAATTATTACAGCGGATATGATATAGTGGTTATTGGGTGACTGATCATAGGTCAAGTGACTAAGGTAGGGAAAGGGTCTGAACGGCAGGAAGTAACCACCCACGCAAAGATTGGGGCTGAGCTTCCAGCATTGGGAACAGCCTAGAACAAAAGCCCCTACGGAGGAACGAAAGCCTCGTGTGGCTGGAGTGTAGTGGTCTGGGGAGAGAGGAGAAGATGAGATAGCGTTCATAGGCCGGGCAGGTACTTTGCAATGTGATGGAGAATGAAGTTTTTTTGTTTTTGTTTTTGTTTGTTTTTTTTTTTTTGAGACAGAGTCTCACTCAGTCGCCCAGGTTGGAGTGCAGTGGCTCGATCTCTGCTCACTGCAAGCTCCGCCTCCCGAGTTCATGCCATTCTCCTGCCTCAACCTCTCGAATAGCTGGGACTACAGGCGCCCGCCACCACGCCCAGCTAATTTTTTTTGTTTTTAGTAGAGACGGGGTTTCACCGTGTTAGTCAGGATGGTCTCGATCTCCTGACCTCCTGATCCGCCCGCCTCGGCCTCCCAAAGTGCTGGGGTTACAGGCGTGAGCCACCGCGCCCGGTCGAGAATGAAGTGTTTTAAACAAGAGAATGACAGTGTGTTGTGTTTTGTTTTGTTGAGATAGAGTCTCACTCCATCGCCCAGGGTGGAGTACGGTGGCATGAACGCGGCTCACTGCAACCTCTTCCTCCCAGGTTCAAGCAATTCTCCTGCCTCAGCCTCCTGAGTAGCTGGGATTACAGACATGTACCACCATCCCCAGCTAGTTTTTGTATTTTTTGTTGAGACGGGGTTTCACCATGTTGGCCAGGCTGGTCTCGAACTCCTGACCTCAAATGATCCACCTGCCTTGGGCTCCCAAAGTGTTGGGATTACAGGCATGAGCCACCACGCCCGGCCTGTATGATTTACTATTAAAAAATTTCTGGGCCAGGTACGGTAATCCCAGCACTTTGGGAGGCCAAGGCGGGTGGATCATGAGGTCAGGAGTTTGAGATTAGCCTGACCAATGTGGTGAAACCCTGTCTCTACTAAAAATACAAAAAAAAAATTAGCCGGGTTTGGTGGCACGCGCCTGTAGTCCCAGCTACTCAGGAGGCTGAGGCAGGAGAATTGCTTGAATGTGGGAGGCAGAGGTTGCAGTGAACTGAGATCACGCCACTGCACTCCAGCCTGGGCGCCAGAGCGAGACTGCATCCCGCCAACCAAAAAAAAAAATTCTGTCTTGGGAGGAAAAAAAGGTGACTTATGACTATTGTATGGAGACTGGCTTGGACTAGGGGTAAGTGTAGAAACAGGGAAGTCAGAAGGCTCTTACAGAAGATGATGATGACTCAGATTAGGGTGGTAATGATGTAGAGAAGTAGATAAATTTGTTACATATTTGGTAGTAATTAAGGATAATGAATAGAAATTGAAAAATATTTTTTTAAATTTCAAGCTTGCTTTGGAACGTCAGAAAACTGCAGAGAAAGAGCGATTATTTCTTGTATATGCCAAGCAGTGGTGGAGAGAATATTTGCAAATTCGACCCTCACACAACTCACGACTCGTTAAGATTTTTGCACAGGTTTGTAAATTATATTAGAATAATTTTATGCCTGTATTTGAGATTTACTGTTACGTGTGTAAATTTCGTTTAATATTTATTTGTAAAATGTATTCCAAAAAATAAAAGTGTATTTGTAAAATAAAATGCTGATTTTGTAATATTTTCTTCAACTGCATAGGTGAGTGGCAAGATCAATCTATGTCTTATTTTACTTTCAATTTCAATTATTGTGGGTTTTTGAAAAATCAGCTTTCTCAGGTTGAATCAGTTATTGTGTTTTAAACCCTTTCTGAATATATTTGTTTTAAAGTAGATGAAAATCCATTTTGTTTAACTTGGAATGTGTATTTGCTTGATACTTAGTGCTAAATAATTAACCATTTGGACACTTTGCAGGTTATATGTAAATCCAGCTCTTGTGTGCAGAACCGGGGGGCTCTGGGCATATATATATTTTTTGTTAGGGTTTTAAAAAAAATTCTATATAACCATGACCTCTAAGCCAGTGACCAGTAATGTTTAACTGAAGCATTTCGACTATGTATCTCTGCCTCCATTTTTCCTGAGTCCTAAACCCATTTTTTCTCTTTTACAGACCAACATAAATTATATGGTCAGGGTCACTTATTTTTTGTAACTCCTAAGGAACAGTTCAAATATTTTGTATATATTCAGCCTCATATAGATGCTTTCATATAAGTATAGTGTAGTATATTAAGTTTCTTCGATCCTGTGCATCCATCCAGCTTTACCCTACTTTCCCTAGATTTTGGAACAGGCTAAAAGTGGTTTAGTTTCCAGATGGGGAGCTTGGGAATGAGAGGTTGACTAGAGGTGGGAATAAGGGAAATGGCTTCTGACTTTCTGATAGCGTTGTTTATATATTGAATGACTGGTTGGCAAGATAACAACAATATCAGGACAAGGGCAAGGAGAAACCAATCAAAATATAACTGGCTTCCTGGCTGGGCACAGTGGCTCACGCCCGTAATCCCAGCACTTTGGGAGGCCGAGGCAGGTGGATCACCTGAGGTCAGGAGTTCGAGACCAGCCTGGCCAACATGGTGAAACCTTGTCTCTACTAAAAATACAAAAATTAGCCAGGCGTGCTGGCGGGCGTCTGTAATCCCAGCTACTCAGGAGGCTGAGGCAGGAGAATTGTTTAACCTGGGAGGCAGAGATTGCAGTGAGCCGAGATTACGCCATTGCACTCCAGCCTGGGTGACGGAGTGAGACGGTCTCACGACAATAACAACGACAAAAAATATACACACATATATAAATAAATACAGATATGTGTTTTAAAAACTGGCTCCGTGCTGTCTATATAAATGAGGCATTTCTTCGTTGCCACGTGGAATTAGGAACCAGAGAGGACTCAGGATGGAGTAAGGCAGTGAATCAGAGAAATGGTAGGATCAAAGAGGAGGAAAAAGTTGCGATGCACTAAGGAAGTCAAGGACGTGGGGTTTTCTTTTACGAAATATTACTTAAATGAATTCCTCTCTCTGAGAATTCATTGTAAGATTTGAACCATAGAAGGTAATTTAGTCTCATAGTAACCATATAAGATTGTCAAGTGGCCAGGCATTGGCTCTTTTTGTAAACAGTATGAAGGTTAGAGAAGAGAACGCTCTTTTCAAGGCCAAACAGCAACTCAGTCATGGCAAAGCCTGTATTGAACTGGAGTTTTTACTGGTGCCTTTTTAGTTTGTGCCACCTCTTTCCATACACAGAGTAAATAAAATGCTGATTTAATTTAGATTCGCCAGACCTGTTTCTTGCTGCTGCTTCCTGTATTTGACTAGTTATGAAATTAAAGAACAACAGTATAAAGCAATCTAATTATAAAAACAATATTGCTTTTATAGATGAAATATATATAAATATATATATATAGATGATATACAGATATATCCTGCCTTTAGAATGTAAAACTTTTTCTAGAGTGTTTTTTGAAATTTTGCTTTCACTTGACTTGGTTAACAATTTTTTATTTTTTAGCTTGTGGGGATATATTTAGATAATATTAGAATATTGCTATAATAAAATGATATATCTTACATTCTAAGATGCTACTATTGATGACTGACTTAGGCAACTGCTTCCACTTCTTATGTGCTCATCTTTTCTTGCCTGTTAGTGCACTTGTAAGAATAGGAGTAACAGTCCTACACCTCAGTCCTAACCAAAGATCTGTAGATTCACCGTGGCCATCATACTTAATAATTCATTATTCTTTTTATCCTTTGTTATCTGGTTTTGCTATAATATAATAGTAATTCATTGATGCCTTTTGAACTTTTTAGTGCAAAAAACCTTAAAATAAGTTACAGAAATTGAACTTTAAGGCCACTAGGTTTTAAGAAAATGTTGTAAATCACTTGAGGATTGAGGATATCCTTTTAATATTTAATTTGTGATTTCAGGACTTAGTATTCTTATACAACAGTAGATTATTAGTAATGCTAAGTTCATGTAAAAGAAAATCATAGTTCTCTATATCCCCCCAAAATTAGAATAATAATCCTCTGTTTTAAAAATCAGTGCCCTCTAGGCCAGGCAGAGTACCTCATGCCTGTAATCCCAGCACTTTGGGAGGTTGAAGCGGGCGGATCACTTGAGGTCAGGAGTTTGAGACCAGCCTGGTCAGCATCGTGAAACCCTATCTCTACAAAAATACAAAAATTAGCCAGATGTGGTGGTGCACACCTGTAATCCCAGCTACTCAGGAGACTGAGGCACAAGAATCACTTGAACCTGGAGGGGTGCAGGTTGGAGTGAGCTGAGATCACGCTACTGCACTCCAGCCTGGACAACAGCGAGACTGTCTCAAAAAACAAAACAAAACAAAAAAAACTGATGCCTTCTACTGTTGAGAACTATAGGTATGAGAGGAATCTATAGCCACTTTGCTCTGCAACATAAAAATTCATGATCTTTCTCACTATAATCAAATGTAAATAAGTGAGATTTTTTTTTCCCCTTGCTGAAGTATGGGACTATATTGGAAAAAGATGTTTTGGTTATGGAGAAAGACATTAGTGGTCCTGATAATTCAGACAGATGGTGTTTCCGTTGGCTGGGTTAGATCTTATGTCCTGAGGAGCCCTACCAGAGAGGGTAGGTCATCTCCAAATGTTGAATAGTAAGTGGCCCTTTTACAGTGCCGTGTCAGTAACCAGGAAGGTAAAGAGATTGTGGGCTTTGGTAATACTAACTGTAAAATCACAGTGGTAGACAGTCATCAGAGACCTATATATGCATACAAATTATTCAGCACCAACACCAAGATACATCCTGTATTTAAAACGTAAAACTTTTTCTAGAGTGTTTTTTGAAATTTTGCTTTCTGTTGACTTGGTTAACAAATTACTGTTTCCTGTGGATCTCTAAATTTGAGGCACTAACGGAAACAAACTAGAACCAAGCTATGATCATTTCTGTTATATGAGTTACTTGTTCTGTCTGGCTATATATTGTTAAATTCTATATGGTAATGTGAAAGAATGCTTCAGCTTAGAGCACCTCTCCCTCCCCTACATACCTGCCCACACGTTTCTCAGCGGAGTTCTTATTGCCACAGCCTTTGGAGTAAAACCGCTCAGAGCTAGATAGCTGTAGCTCCCCAGTTTTCATCTATAAAATGAAAATTATAGAGATGAGGATTAAGGGAAATTATATACACAGCACTTTGCAGCCTAATACCGGATACAAGGTAAGCACTCAATCAATGGTATGCTGAATTATTTTATCCTACATTAATGTATTTGAAAAAAACATATTATAACTGGGGATGATTAATATGTCATTACAGATGTTTTTCCCCTTTTCCCTAGGATGAAAATGGGATAAATAGACCAGTCTGTTCCTACGTTAAACCACTTCGAGCTGGACGGCTTCTTGATACTCCAAGGCAAGCAGCAAGATTTGTTAATGTCCTTGGTTATGAACGAGCCCCTGTTATTGGAGGAGGAGGTAAACAGGAGCAGTGGTGCACTCTGCTGGCCTTTCTCTGTAGAAGCAAGGTATTATACACACATAATAGAATTAAGTAGCAGTATATCATAGTTGCTCTGAATTTGTAATCCATTTGTAAAATAATGCCTTAGGAAAATGTACATATAGTCAACCCTCTGTACCCACAGGTTCTGTATCTGTAGATTCAACCAACTGCAGAGCAAAAATATTTATAAAAGTGAAAAATAACACAATAATAAATAGTACAAATATAAAACAATGGAGTATAACAACTGTTTATGTAGCATTTGCATTGTATTGAGATTTTTAAGTAATTTAGAGGTGATTTAAAGTACATAGGAGGATGTGCTTAGGTTATATGTAAAATACCATTTTGGCTGGGTGCAGTGGCTCATGCCTGTATCCCAGCATTTTGGGAGGCTGAGGCGGGTGGATCACCTGAGGTCAGGAGTTCAAGACCAGTCTGGGCAACATGGTGAAACCCTATCTCTACTAAAATACAAAAAACTATCTGGGTGTGGTGTCACGTGCCTGTAATCCCAGCTACTCAGGAGGCTGAGGCAGGAGAATCGCCTAGACCTGGGAGGTGGAGGTTGCAGTGAGCCGAGATTGCGCCATTACACTCCAGCCTGAGGACACAGCAAGACTCCATCTCAAAAAAAAAAAAAAATATTGTATACCATTTTATATAAGCCTTGAGTATCCATGGATTTTCTTTTGCAAGGGTCCTGGAACTAACCCCTTTGGGTACCGTGAGACAGCTGTGCTATCAACTTGACCACGTCAGAACCTTGTTCTGTTTTTCATAACATTTAAATATCAATACACAAAAAACTCAGCATCTTTATTTTCTCATGTGGTTTCTTATTTAACTTATTGTGATTTCTGTGATGTAGGGACCTACAAGTACTAAAGTGTCAGAAATCAACTTACAGAATGAATTAGAGACAGCACCAGGACCAGACCATGGCTTTCTGGTACTATTGATGTGTTGAAATTTGCTCAGATAATACATCTTTAAAAAAGAGAAAATGGGGCCAGGTGCGGTGGCTCATGCCTGTAATCCCAGCACTTTGGGAGGCCTAGGTGGGCGGATCACCTGAGGTGATAGAGACCAGCATGACCAATGTGGAGAAATCTTGTCGCCACTAAAAATACAAAATTAGCTGGGCGTGGTGGCACATGCCTGTAATCCTAGCTACTCAGGAGGCTGAGGCAAGAGAATTGCTTGAAACTGGCAGGCAGAGTTTGCTGTGAACTGAGATTGCGCCATTGCATTCCAGCCGGGCAATAAGAGCGAAACTATCTCAAAAAAAAAAAAAAAAAAAAGATAAAATGGCAGTACAAAATGAATATAGAAAAGAAATCTTGAATGGCATGCTATTTTGTTTAGTTTTACATACA
>NW_012102987.1:533204-534514 GCF_000951045.1 Mandrillus leucophaeus | reverse complement strand
AAAAAAAAAAAAAAAAAAATTCTACTTTTCTTTCTATGTTGTGTGAGTTCTTTATAAAACTTTTTTTTTTTTTTTTTGGAAACAGAGTCTCACTTTGTTGCCCGGGCTGGAATGCAGTGGTGCGATTGCAGCTCACTGCAACCTCTGCCTCCCGGGTTCCGGTGATTCTCTTGCCTTGCCTCCCGAGTAGCTGGGACTATGGGTGCCCACCACCACGCCCAGCTAATTTTTGTATTTTTAGTAGAGACGGGGTTTCCCTATGTTGGCCAGGCTGGTCTCCAACTCCTGACGTCAAGTGATCCACCCGCCTCAGCTTCCCAAAGTGTTGGGATTACAGGCGTGAGCCACTGTGCCCGGCCAATAAATTTTTATTATAACTTTGTATTTAAGTAAGTAATGAGGAAACAATATGGAAGAATGAATAATTCATTTTAATTTGTCTTATCTTCCAGGGTGACTGTGAAGATCATGCTAACCTTCTGTGCAGCCTTCTTCTTGGATATGGATTAGAAGCCTTTGTTTGTGTTGGGACCAAGGCAAAAGGAGTACCTCATGCATGGGTTATGACTTGTGGAACTGATGGGACCATCACTTTTTGGGAGAGTTTAACAGGACACAGGTTAGTCTACTAAGTGTATAAGGATATTAAAATGAAGTTATAAGTTTTTTTTTTTTTTTTGAGACAGAGTCTTGCTCTGTCGCCCAGGCTGGAGTGCACTGGCACAATCTCAGCTCACTGCAACCTCCGCCTCCCAGGTTCAAGCCGATTCTCCTGGCTTAGCCTCCCAGTAGCTGGGATTACAGGTGCACGCCACTGCACCTGGCTGATTTTTATAATTTTAGTAGAGACAAGTTTTCACCATGTTGGCCAGGCTGGTCTCAAACTCCTGACCTCAGGTGATCCACCCACCTCAGTCCCCCAAAGTGCTGGGATTACAGGCGTGAGCCACCGTGCCCAGCTTAAGTTTTAAGTATTTTAAATTATAAGGGTTTTTTGTCCATATTGATGGTACTTGAAGGTGTGTGTTGATGATTTTAGTTAGAGCCTTTTTAGTGATTATGTAAAAAAGTACTTCAATTATGGCAGCTAAGTTAATGAACTCTAAGAAAACTTTTACCTCGGCCGGGCGCGGTGGCTCAAGCCTATAATCCCAGCACTTTGGGAGGCCGAGACGGGCGGATAACGAGGTCAGGAGATCGAGACCATCCTGGCTAACATGGTGAAACCCCGTCTCTACTAAAAAATACAAAAACTAGCCGGGCGAGGTGGCGGACGCCTGTAGTCCCAGCTACTCGGGAGGCTGAGGCAG
>NW_012102987.1:529247-531859 GCF_000951045.1 Mandrillus leucophaeus | reverse complement strand
CTGGCAGGCAGAGTTTGCTGTGAACTGAGATTGCGCCATTGCATTCCAGCCGGGCAATAAGAGCGAAACTATCTCAAAAAAAAAAAAAAAAAAAAGATAAAATGGCAGTACAAAATGAATATAGAAAAGAAATCTTGAATGGCATGCTATTTTGTTTAGTTTTACATACAAATGTATATTTAATTACACTTTTTGAATGACTTGATTTCAGTAAACTAATTTTATAGATTATGGGATATTTCCTAATCTGTATTCTAAAAATGTTGATAGTATGATAACAAACAAGTAAAACTATCTTTACGCTGGGTGTGGTGGCTCACGCCTGTAATCTCAGCACTTTGGGAGGCTGAGGTGGGCGGATCATGAGGTCAGGTGATCAAGACCATCCTGGCTAATACAGTGAAACCCTGTCTCTACTAAAAATACAAAAAATTAGCCGGGCGTGGGGGCATGCACCTGTAATCCCAGCTACTGGGGAGGCTGAGACAGGAGAATTGCTTGAACCTGGGAGGTGGAGGTTGCAGTGAGCCAAGATCACGCCACTGCACTCCAAACGGGGCGACAGAGCAAGTTAAAATATGTATATACACATATATATATGTGTGTATGTATATGTATATAACAACAGCATTAACAGTAATGGTGAAACTTTACCCATAATTCTATTCCCAGTTTATCATTTTTTATATTTTTTCTCCCGTATATGTATCATTTATTCCATACTTATAATTAATGTAAATAAATTTTTGTATCTTGCTTTATAATTAAGCATTATGCTATGAACATTTTTCTATGTGTTGCTACAATCTTTCTGATTTCCTTTTTTTTTTTTTTTAAATGAGACGGAGTTTTGCTCTTGTCGCCCAGGCTGGAGTGCAATGGCACGATCTTGGCCCACTGCAACCTCCGTCTCCCGGGTTCAAGTGATTATCCTGCCTCAGCCTCGCTAGTAGCTCGGATTACAGGTGCATGCCACCACCCCCCGCTCATTTTTGTATTTTTAGTAGAGATGGGGTTTCACTGTGTTGGCCAGGCTGGTCTCGAACCCTGGTCTTAGGTGATCTGCCCGCCTTGGCCTCCTGAAGTGCTGATTTCCATTTTTTTCATGAGTGTTTAAGTTTTATTGAGTTAATATACAAAATATACTTAACTGTTTCCCTATTGTTAAGTTCCCTAACTGCCAAGTTAGGGTCGTTTTTTTTATTCAGTGGTTTTGTTGTTGTTGTTTGGTTTTTTTTGTTTTGTTTGGGACGGGGTCTCGCTCTGTCACCCAGGCTGTAGTGCAGTGGTATGATCTCGGCTCACTGCAACCTCTGCCTCCTGGCCTCAAGCAATTCTCCTACTTCAGCCTCCTGAGTAGCTGGGACTACAGGCATGGAGCCACCATGCCTGACCTTTTTTTTTCTTTTTTTGGTATTTTCAGTAGAGATGGGGTTTCTTGGCCAGGCTGGTCTCGAACTCCTTGCCTCAAGTGATCTGCCCGCCTCAGCCTCCCAAAGTGCTGGGATTACAGGCAAAAGCCGGCACACCTGGCCATAAAGTTAAGCTCATTTTTAATTTTTCGATGTTATCGTGAATGAACTTTTACATTGACTATCTTTGCAGATATTATTATTTTACTTTTGAATTTTCTTTAGGACAAAATCTCAGAAATAATTGGGTCTAAAAGGTTGATTGGCCACATGCAGTGGCTCATGCCTATAATGCCAGCACTTTGGGAGTCCAAGGTGGGCGGATCACTTGAGGTCAGGAGTTCGAGACCAACCTGGCCAAAATGGTGAAACCCCGTCTCTACTAAAAATACAAAAATTAGCTGGGTGTGGTAGTGCACACCTGTAGTCCTAGCGACTCTGGAGGCTGAGGCAGGAGAATCGTTGGAACCTGGGAGGAGGAGGTTATAGTGAGCCAAGGTCATGCCACTGCATTCCAGCCTGGGTGACAGAGCGAGACTCCATCTCAAAAAAAAAAAAATAAAGTAAATTAAAAAATAAAAGATTGGTTATTACATTTTTGTAAAGTCACTTTAAGAATTATAAAATGCTGTTTGTTTTCTTACAGTTAATTTTTTAAAAAAAACTGTAGCACCACCAATGCAAATTTTTTGGAGAAAGAAATTTCTTGGCCAGGTAAGGTGGCTCATGCCTGTAGTCTCAGCACTTTGGGAGGCTGAGGCAAGCAGATTGCTTGAGCCCAGGAATTCGAGACCAGCCAGGGCAACTTGGCGAAACCCCGTCTCTACAAAAACACAAAAAATTGCTGGGCCTGGTGATGAGCGCCTGTGGTCCCAGCTATTCAGGAGACTGAAGCGGGGGAATCGCTTGAGCTAGGGATGTCAAGGCTGCAGTGAGCTGAGGATGTCAAGGCAGCAGTGAGCTGAGATCACCCCTACTGCACTGCAGCCTGGGTGACAGAACTAGACCCTATCTCGAGAGGAAAAAAAAAAGAAAGTTCTTCATTCTGAAACGCAACTCAAATAGTTATTTTTGCTTTTGCCTGTAGTTTTCGTACACTTAAATACAAAATTGTAGCCATACTGTTTAATATCTTAGTAATTTTTTTCACAGAACACAGTATCAGATAGTTTCTTTTCTTTTCTTTTTTTTTTTTTTTTT
>NW_012102987.1:528371-529117 GCF_000951045.1 Mandrillus leucophaeus | reverse complement strand
ACACCACCATGCCCAGCTAATATTTTCTGGTTTTTTATAGGTCTTTATAACTTTTAAAATTGAAAGTAATATAACCACCTCAAAGAAAATCTGGAAAATAGAGTGGAAAATTATATATAACCTCCCCAGTAGTAACCATTGTTGGCATTTTGTTGTTGTTCTTGCCAGTCATTTTTCCTATATATATATATTTTCTTGAAATTATCACATATAGATACTATCAGTCATTGGTTGAGTGCTTTCCATTTATTTGCATTTCTTGCTGTATGACTTGTTTGCTTGTTTGTTCATGTCCTTCAGCTATTAATCTATTAAAATATTCCAGGCTGGGAACAGGAGCTCATGCCTATAATCCCAACACTTTGGGAGGCTGAGGCAGGAGGATCACTTGAGCCCAGGAGTTCAAGAGCAGCCTGGGTAACACAGTAAGACCCCCGTTTATACAAAAAATTAGCTAGGTGTGGCAGTGCACACCTTTAGTTCCAGCTACTTGGGAGGCTGAGACAGGAAAATCACTTAAGCTTGGGAGGTCAAGGCTGCTGTGAATCATGTCACCAGCGTGGGTGACAGGACAGGCAAAAGGCTGTCTCAAAAAAAAAAAAAAAAAAAATTCTACTTTTCTTTCTATGTTGTGTGAGTTCTTTATAAAACTTTTTTTTTTTTTTTTTGGAAACAGAGTCTCACTTTGTTGCCCGGGCTGGAATGCAGTGGTGCGATTGCAGCTCACTGCAACCTCTGCCTCCCGG
>NW_012102987.1:513218-523241 GCF_000951045.1 Mandrillus leucophaeus | reverse complement strand
TGTATGATTAGCATCTTTTTTTTTTCAGTTTTCTCTCTCTTTTTTTTTTTTTTGGCAGCGTCTCACTCTGTTGCCCAGGCTGGAGTGTAGTGGCACAGTCACAGCCCACTGCAGCATCCCCTTCCTGGGTTCCGGTGGTCCTCCTACCTCAGCCTCTTGGGTAGCTGGGACTGCAGGTGTGCACAGCCATGCCTAGCTAATTTTTTTGGAGGGATGAGGTTTTGCTGTGTTGTCTGGGCTGGTCTTTAATTCCTGGGCTCAAGCAGGCTGTCCGCCACGGCCTCCCAAAGTGGTGAGCCACCACGCCTGGCCGGCATATGTTTTTTTCCGATGATCATCCCTAAGCCTGAAAGTAAGTTCAAGTTGTAAATCATTATTTCTTTTTAAAATTTGATGTGGTTACCATCTCCATGTTGGCAATCCACTGGACACATTTTTTGAAGTACTTTAGCCTGTCATCAGATTTTGAAAGAGCTGAGTACCTCTGTTGTAGGACTTCCTCCTTAGTTCAGCTAAGAGCTGGATCTTTGTCACACGGCCACAAAAAATTAGGCTCGTAGGCAATTTGAAGGGGGAGAAAAATGGAATTTATTGGACAAAAAGGAAAAAAACTGGGAAACAGGGACCCTCCACAAAGCCAGAGTGCCTGCTAGTGTGCTTCCCGCCTCGCAGATTCACTTCCAGGGTCCACTCAGGAAGAGGAGGGGCCAGGCTCCTCCCCACTGCAAATTGCTGAACTTGTGTGGCTCCACCCCAGTGTGCGCTCCTCCCAGTGCACAGGCTGTTTGAAGTTTCTCTGGGGACCCCTTTCCACCTGGCTGTCTCACTTCTCTTCCTGGAATATTCTCTTTCCTTAGCTTATTTCTTATAACTGTCTTTCAATATTCATTATTCCTCTCTGGCTGTTCGCAGTTTTTCCTTCATCTTGTCTTCAAATGTATGTGTTCTAGAGGCCCGGCCATGGGCCCTCTTCATTTCCCTGAGTCCTTTTTCTCTCTAGTTGATAATCATGCCCAGTGATGTTTTGGTTAGTTGTGCCTAAAAATGCATAACCAGACTATTTTAATTACGTTATCTGAGGCAAACTTTTTTGATTTTTTTTTTTCTTGGAGACGGAGTTTCACTCTTGTTGCTCAGCCTCCCAAGTAGCTGGGACTACAGGCACGCACTCCCACGCCCAGCTAATTTTTGTGTTTTTAGTAGAGACAGGGTTTCACTATGTTGGTCAGGCTGGTCTCGAACTCTTGACCTCAAGTGATCTACCTGCCTTGGCCTACCAAAGTGCTGGTATTACCGCACCCGGTCTTTGATCTTAACAGTATACATAGAATGTGTTCTGTTGTTTAGAGTTGGTTTCAGTATTGTAAGATGTACCATACAATTAATACAGAGTAATCAAATTGTGGAAATAAAGAAAAACAAGTATTAAACTCTAGTTCTGAAAAAGTAGTTATGGCCTTAAGTGTTAGAATAATTTTCTCAGTAAGATGCTGCCTTCTTAATTTTTAAGTTCTCATATGTAAAATTATTTAATTTTTTTAGGTACATCCATAAACCTACCAATCCTGATGAACCTCCAGTTGCTGAACAGCCCAAACCACTGTACCCATATCGAACAATTGGTTGTGTTTTCAACCATCAGATGTTCCTGGGAAATTGTCAACCCTCTGATGCAGTAGAAACCTGTGTATTTGATTTGAATGATGAATCCAAATGGAAACCCATGAGTGAGGAAGCAATTAAATCTGTGTGTGCTCCTGGAGCTACAACATCCCTTCCTCCCTTTCCACCTCTGTGTGCATCCACAATTGACGCATCAGTAACAAGTAATGAAATTGAAATGCAGCTGAGGCTCCTCGTATCAGAACACAGGAAGGTAATTCACACTGAAACAGTTGTAGTTTCCTACTTCTTTTCATTTGTGTGTTATTGTATTTAACTATTTTTTGGTGTGTGTGATAGTGCCAGTCACTATTCTAGACCTGAACAAAACAACTATAGTCCCTACTATTATGAACCTTATAATTTTGAAAGTCGTGAGAGTTTAAGTTCTGAGACTCAAAAATCTCCAAATTAATTAATACTTATAGAATGAATTACTTCCTCTTAGAAATGAAGAATGGTGAACTTGTTCACATCCCTTAGAGTCAAGATTTTTGCTGAATACCACTATTTGGATTTCCTCTTTGTGAAATGCTTATTCACATATTTGCCCCTTTAAAAATCCTGGGTTAGGCTGGGCTTGATGGCTCACGCCTATAATCCCAGCACTTTGGGAGGCTGAGGTGGGTGGATCACTTGAGGTCAGGAGTTCGAGACCAGCCTGGGGACTATGGTGAAACACTATCTCTATTATTTTTTAAAGAAAAAATATGTATACTGGGTTATATTTTTTTCATATTCATTTTTCTCCCCAGGTTGGTTTCTGTTTGTTTTCATGTTATACTCAACTAAGTAGATGTCTGGCTTTAATCTGCATTTCCCTGATTACTTATGAGATCAAGCCTCTTTTACTTTTATTTTTATTTTTTATTTTTAAGAGGGAGTCTCTCGCTCTGCCACCCAGGCTGGAGCGCAGTGGCGTGGTCTTGGTTCACTGCAACCTCCACCTCCCAGGTTTAAGCAATTCTCCTGTCTCTGCCTCCTGAATGACTGGGCTTATAGACATGTGCTACCATGCCGCCAATTTTTGTATTTTTTGTAGAGATAGGGTTTCACCATGTTGGCCAGGCTGGTCTCGAAGTGATCTACCTGCCTTAGCCTCCCAAAGTGCTGGGATTACAGTTGTGAGCCACTGTGCCCAGCCAGATCAAGCCTCTTGTCAAATAGCATGAAGATTTCCTTTGTAAAGTGCCTTTAAGAAGATATAAAAAGTATTAAGTCATAAAGGAAAAGATTATATCCTTAAAGACTTAAGTTCATCAAAATAAAACATTAAGAGATTGAAGCTGTGGGGTGGGAAAAGTTATTTGTAACACGTATCACCAACAAAGGACTCGAATCCAAAATTCCTACAAGATTGAGTTCTAATTCGCCTTTTAGGGTTCCCTGTTCCAGTCCCCACCTTGGGTGAGCCCTGTTTTCTATGTTCTTTGAAGCTATCAAAGGCAAACTGATTTATCAAACATGTTCTCTGGGTTCCCAGTTACTCTTAGCTTTGGCCTCTAATATATTTCTTATTCACTTGTCAACTTATCAAAGCATTTAAATATATATATTTTGGAAAACTTGGCGTTTGTAATATGGTTTGAGCAAGAGTTGGTCAGGATACCTCTGGTCCATTATATTGCTGGAAATGAATGCCCCTTACTACTTTTTCTTTCCTTCCATCACTTGTATTGCCTTTAGCTTTCTTTTCTTAGGTTCTGCTTACAAATAAAAGCAGTATCTTATAAGAATTACTTTTGGCCAGGCACGGTGTCTCACGCCTGTAATCCCAGCAGTTTGGGAGGCTGAGATGGGTGGATCGCTTGAGCTCAGGAGTTCAAGACCAGCCTGGGCAACATGGTGAGACCCTGTCTCTACAAAAAGTACAAAAATTAGCCGGGTGTCGTGGCGCGTTCCTGCAGTCCCAGCTACTTGGAGGCTGAGGTGAAAGGAGCCGAGGAGGCGGAGGCTTCAGTGAGCCGAGATTGTGCCACTGCACTCCAGCCTGGGTGACAGAGTAAGACCCTATCTCAAAAAAAAAAAAAAAGAAAGAATTACTGTTTATAGAAAAAGAAAACGAAGCTGTGACAGATGCTAGTGTTGATCACTATTTAAGTTAAGGTGCCTATAAATCAGCAAAACTTCACATTTTGCCACAGGAGAAGCATTGTTAACCATGGACCTTTGAGACCATTTGTGACGAGTTAAAACTTTGAATGTGAAATGAGGAAATGCCAGAGATCCATTACGATAATCAAAATATCTAGAATTTTGAGAATTTTTTGTATTTGTAACAATATTATTTTTAACTTCATATGTCTAGATATCAATAGATATCAAAGGTGTTACAAATGGAATCATGGGCTGGGTGCGATGGCTCACGCCTGTAAATCCCAGCACTTTGGGAGGCCAAGGTGGGTGGATCACTTGAGGTTAGGAGTTAGAGACCAGCCTGGCCAACATGGTGAAACCCCGTCTCTACTAAAAATGCAAAAATTAGCCGGGCTTGGTGGTGGGTGCCTGTAATGCCAACTACTCAGGAGGCTGAGGCAGGATAATCACTTGAACCTGGGAGGCAGAGGTTGCAGCGAGCCAAGATCGTGCCACTGCATTCCAGCCTGGGCAACAGAGTAAGACACTGTCTCCAAAAATTAAAAAAAATAAAAAATAAGTGGAATCATGTGTTTTTAACATTAGAAATATGTTTTAAGCTCCCTAGGGGCCTGTAAAATGTGTTCATCTTTTTATCTCTTATAGTATATAAGTTTTATAGAGTACATGTTCAGTAAATACTTGTTTAATTACATATAGAATTAATTTGTTGACTTTTCTCACCTCTGCAGTTCAGTTTATGGTAGGAAGAGTCAGTCTTTAGTAAACAGATTCATTCTTACTAAGCTCTTTTTTTTTTTTTTTGAGACAGAGTCTCGCTTTGTCGCCCAGGCTGGAGTATAGTGGCATGATCTCGGCTCACTACAAGCTCTGCCTCCCGGCTTCACGCCATTCTCCTGCCTCAGCCTCCTGAGTAGCTGGGACTACAGGCACCCGCCACCACGCTCGGCTAATGTTTTATATTTTTAGTAGAGACAGGGTTTCACTGTGTTAGCCAGGATGGTCTCGATCTCCTGACCTCGTGATCAGCCCACCTTGGCCTCCCAAAGTACTGGGATTGCAGGCGTGAGCCACCACGCACGGCCTAAACTCTTTAAAGTTAAGTAAAATATCTCAAAATATCAGAATTATACCTGTCCTCCATATTAAGACTATTTCATATAGTATTTTGTAGTAGATATTAGAGTACTACAGGATTTGGGGACCTCGTGAACGACATTGTTTTGAATGTTTTTTTTGGTTATTTCTCTAAGAAGTAAAATCTGATTACCTGTAGTTCCTTTTATCTGATTTTTATTTCTGTGCATCCCTATAATTATTATTATTAAAATATTACGATAGCTTTTAAAAATCTTTTCTTGGTATACATTAAAATGATCAACATTTTTATTTAGTTGGTTTTGAAAATATTTTTGTATTTCACTTTTTCTTTTTCTCTTGATTGCTTATAGGATCTGGGCCTCACTACTGTTTGGGAAGACCAGCTCTCCTACCTTTTATCACCAGCTTTGGCTTCTTATGAATTTGAGCGTACAACAAGTATTTCAGCAGGCAATGAAGAATTTCAAGATGCCATAAGAAGGGCTGTGCCTGATGGTCACACATTTAAAGGGTTCCCAATACATTTTGTGTATAGAAATGCAAGACGTGCATTTGCCACATGTCTTCGGTAAGGTGTAATTTATGGAATCCTTTTTTCAGTTTAGGAATCTTAGAGATCAGTCTGGCAGGGTTTTTTTTATTTTTTTAACTCCAGGTCTTGCTCTGCTGCCCACGCTGGAGTATAGTGGCACAGTTATGGCTCACTGCAGCCTGGACCTCCTGGGCCCAAGTGATCCTTCCACCTCACTCTTCCAAGGAACTGGGACCACAGGCACGTGCCACCATACGTGGCTATTTTTTTTTAAATCTTTATTTTGTAGAGATGGGGTGTTCCTATGTTGCCCAGGCTGGTCTTGAACTCCTGGGCTCAAGCAGTCTTCCCACCTCGGCCCCCCAAAGTGCTGGGATTGCACGTGTGAGCCATTGCACGCAGCCTAATCTGGTAGTTATTTAGGAATGACATCCGAGTCACATGGGAGCTTTTTCAGTGACTTACCCTCCTTGCCACAGATTTGATTCATTTGGTCTGAAATGTAGCCCTAGATAGTCTGGGATGATTTTCCCAGTGATTTTGGTGTAGTCTCAGGTATCTCTGATTTTGTTTGGACTATAAGGAAATAGTCTGTAATTTGAATAGCTTGACCAAAATTATAGTGTCTTTGATAGCAGAGACAGAATTTGAAAAAATTATTTTATTTATTTATTTTTGAGATGGAGTCTCAGTCTGTCACCCAGGCTAGAGTGCAGTGGCACAATCTTGGCTCACTGCAACCTCTGCCTCCCGGATTCAAGTGATTCTCCTGCCTCAGCCTCCCAAGTAGCTGGGATTACAGACACCTGCCACCATACCTGGCTAATTTTTGTAATTTTTAGTAGAGATGGGGTTTCACTATGTTGGCCAAGCTGGTCTTGAACTCCTGACCTCAGGTGATCCACCTGTCTCGGCCTCCCAAAGTGCTGAGGTTACAGACATGAGCCACCATGCCTAGCCTGAAAAAATTATTTGAAATACTGATTTACTTGCAAATAAGGAAGTAAAGTGTATGGTCACTTCTTAATTGAATAATTTTTTTTTCTTAAATAGATCTCCTTTCTGTGAAGAAATAATCTGTTGCCGTGGAGACCAAGTGCGACTGGCAGTTCGTGTCCGAGTGTTTACTTACCCTGAATCTGCATGTGCTGTTTGGATCATGTTTGCTTGTAAATATCGCTCGGTATTATAGGGCCAATATTTATGTAAGAATTATACCTGTGTGTAATTAGAATTTTACACATTGTACATTACTTAGCTATTTAGAGGTTTGTTATTTTAAAATCACAATCTGGCTTGAATGGCATGTTTCAATTTTGTATATACTTGACTGGTAATGTTTAAAAAAAAATCATGTGTTCCTTTAAAAGTTAAGGCTGAAAAACTTGTATAAATCTCCCTGGAATTTAGTATAAATTAAGTGTATATTCTATTTTAATAAATGCTACTTTGTTTACAGTTACCAGTAGTTTAAACATTAATATAAAATGCATTCAGTTTTCTTTACACTAACAGGTAATCAAAGAGATACTTGTCTAAGGGTTTGAGCCCTAGAAAAATCAATATGATCATTACTTTTCACAGGTTAATGGAATTATTTTATACAAATTAGGAGAAATTAACTTCATGACAGATTTATTTATTGCATTGGTAAAAATAAATGTTGATGAATTATCACTTTTGTGGTTTATTCCTAGCCCTTGGGATATTTGAGACTGTCCAGAAATTTATGGTTGGACCTTGAAGCAAGAATAGGAAAAAACTAATACCAGAAAAGCATAACTATTAATAACCTCATATGAAAGTACATGAATCATTTAGAAATATTTATCAGTGTGATTCGTTGTAAAAATGAACTGGGTATTTTAGAAAAAATTTATTATACCTCTTTGTTACGATACTGATAAATTGTGATCTTGCAGTCTTATCACCGATTTTCTGTGGTCAGAGGATTCATTACTAGCCTCTTCATGGATTCTATCTTCTGAAACCCTTTTTTCTTTCTTTTCATTGTGATAAAAAAATCAGCATATATATGTGACTAAATGAGAGATTATGTGAGACCACAGAAAACAAGCATATGTGAGTGACTCCATACTGATTTTTGTTTTAAAATTGAGCACGTTTTCAAAGTTTTTTAAGGCTCGGCACAGTGGCTTATGCCTGTAATCCCAGCACTTTGGGAGGCCGAGGTGGGCGGATCACTTGAGGTCAGGAGTTCATGACCAGCCTGGGCAACATGGTGAAACCCTGTCTCTACTAAAACTACAAAAATTAGGCGGGGCGTGGTGGCTCACACCTGTAATCCCAGCTACTCAGGAGGCTGAGGCAGGAGAATCACTTTAACCTGGGAGGCAGAGGTTGCAGTGAGGTGAGATTGTGCCACTGCACTCCAGCATGGGAGGCAGGGCAACACTGTGTCTCAAAAAAAACAAAAAACAAAACAAAAGGGCCGGGCATGGTGGCTCACACCTGTAATCCCAGAACTTTGGGAGGCCGCTGTGGGTGAATCACAAGGTCAGGGGTTCGAGACCAGCCTGGCCAACGTAGTAAAACCCTGTCTCTACTAAAAATACAAAAATTAGCTGGGCATGGTGGCATGTGCCTGTAGTCCAGCTACTCAGGAGACTGAGGCAGGAGAATCGCTTGAACCCAGGAGGCAGAGGTTGTGATGAGCCAAGATTACGCCACTGCACTCCAGCCTGGGCAACAGAGCAATACTCCATCTCAAAAAAAAAGTTTTTTAAAAATTAATTTTAAGTAGCTAGGCATGGTGTCACACGCCCATAATCCAAGCTACTCGGGAGTCTGAGGTGGAAGGATCGCTTGAGCCCACAGAGGTTCTGGTGAGCTAAGATCACATCACTGCACTCCAGCTTGGGTGACAGAGCAAGACTCTGTCTCAAAAAAAAAAAAAAAAAAAGTGAAAGCTGATTCAACTTATTTTAACATTTTATATATTAAAAAACAGTTTTAAGTGAACAAAAGCAAACATTAAAAAGAGTAGCAATTCAACTTTTTGCAAGAAGCTGCATAATACATGATATGAGGGGTCTGACTGCCTATTTAGCACCTCTGTGCATAGTTCTTTTTACTTTTTTAAGTTTATTTCTTCAAAGAATCTTCGTTCACTCTGATGTGTGTAGTTCTTAATTTAGTTGCTTCATCCATCGATCTTAAAGTAACTCTATACCAGTTGGCTATCCAAGTTATTATTTTAATCACTTTAATTCACCCCTACAAATAAAATGATTTTGTTTTTCGAAAATTAAAATCTAAAAGTGTCTTAAAATTTACTTTTTGGGCCAGGTGTGGTGGCTCCCACCTATAATCCCAGCACTTTTGGAAGCTAAGGCCGGCAGATGGCCAGGAGCTCAAGACCAGCCTGGGAGCACAGAGACCCCCCAACTCTATAAGAAAATAAATCTGCTGTGTTTTATTTTTATATATAATAAATACTTATGATTCAATTTGTTTAAAAAGTCTGAAAATATTACGATCCCTATTCTACAATTTTCATCAAAAATGGTACTCAGATGTTTCATGTGAAACTGACATGACTGTAGAAAATTAGCAAAATAATAATTAAAGCTTTTTTTAAAGCATAATGGCTCACACCTATAATTCCAGTACTCTGGGAGGCTGAGGCAGGAGAATGTCTTGGGTTCAGGAGTTTAAGACCAGGCTGGGCAATATAGCAAGACCCCATCTCTACAAAAAATTTTAAAAATTAGCATGGCGTGATTGTGGACACCTGTGGTCCCAGCTACTTGGGAGGGTGAAGTGGGTGAATCACTTGAGCCCAAAAGATTGTGCCACTGCACTCCAGTCTGGGTGACAGGGCAAGACTCTGTTTCAAAAAAAAAAAAAAGAAAACTAAGTTTCTTTAAAACACTCTCTTCCAACTTTAGGTTAAGCTCTGGGATGTCATGTTTTTATGAATTGCAATGTCAATAATTTTTCTTTCAACATCTCTTAAGAAGGATTAGATTGCTAGGTCGAGAGTGGGAGCAAGGGTTACACTTCTGTTCCTGAGAGGTATGAACAGGTATGGCACGTAAGGGAAATACACAGTGTTCCATCAGTGGCTCTTTATACAAAAGATGAGGAGGACAGGAGTTGAGGTTAACAGAACAGTTCAGGGGAAATCCTAAGGGAAAAGCACAAGTAACATGTAAGGCATGAACTCGGCTCACTGCAACTTCTACCTCCCGGGCTCAAGCAATCCTCCCACCTCAGCCTCCGAGTAGCTGGAACCACAGGCACATACCACCACGCCTATACCTTTACCTATACCCTTCTACACAAATTACTAAGGCAAAGCTTAAAGACTAGCTTTTTAGCACATCTGGAATGTGCGGAATTCATTAAATATCTAGTTGAATTAAAGGGAAGTCATATTTTATGTTGGTTACACACTCACCTTGGAAGAGAAATGAGGCTCTCATTGGGTCAAAGTAGAGTACAAAAGCCAGGAGCAGCTCTAGACCTCTGCCTGTACATGAGGGAAAAAACACCTTTTTTGAGCAACAGGAAAAGGTCATCTTTTCTCGATAAAGATTAGGATAAGTCAGGTGCAGTGGCTCACACCAGCACTTTAGGAGGCTGAGGTGGGTGGATCACTTGAGGTC
>NW_012102987.1:506658-511998 GCF_000951045.1 Mandrillus leucophaeus | reverse complement strand
AGGCTTGAAAAAATACTTTTGCATTGTCTCATCAGCAAAGTGTGATTCAGTCTGAAAATTTTTCTTTAATTTACATAACACAAAAACTCTGGTTAAGATTTTATTGAGAATTCTCCATTTTTAAGCAATTATTGTCAAACATCAAACTTTGCTACAAAACAAAAGTATTTTTGTGGCCGGTTGTGGTGCTTACACCTGTAATCCCAGCACTTTGGGAGGAAGAGGTGGGTGGATTACCTGAGCTCAGGAGTTCCAGACCAGCCTGGGCAACATGGTGAAACCCTGTCTCTTTTTTGTCTCTGCAAAAAAGTACAACAGTTAGCCAGGTATTGGTGTGCACCTGTGGTCCCAGCTACTTGGAAGGTTGAGGTGGGAGGATTGCTTAAACCTAGGAGGTGGAGGTTGCAGTGAGCTGAGATCATTCCACTGCACTCAAGCCTTGGCCTCAAGCAACTGTCTCAAAGAATAGATATTTTGGGGCCTATTTTGTTTTTAATTTCCCACTGGAATTAAGGAGTAAGCTACTGCTTGTCCTAACATTTGAAATCTGATCAGAATTATGTAATACGGCTATAAAAGAGTATTTGGAAAGTTTGTGTTATAGGAAATATATTTGAATTCTCTCAGGCCAACTAGCAGTAATTTGGGGTAAGTCACTTAACCTTTACAGGCTCCAATTTCTGTAAGCATAGAATAGTGGCTTGGCCTAAAATTCGTATTTATGAAGTCTTTTCGAAGACAAATCTTCTTAACTAGTTGAAGCTAATAATTACACTTATATTCAGATCAGAACGTCATACATCTATAATGGTTTAAAAATAATTATCTTAAAGGAGAATCAATCACGTTAAGTAGGTGAAACATGATTATTGCTTAGCCTAGTATTTTCCAAGGTCTCTCATGAACTCACTGATACACCATTGTTAATACCTTTTATCTCAATCCTCTACTTTTCCTCAAAACATTTTTTTTTCTTTCTTTCTTTTTTTTTTTTTTTGAGACAAGGTCTCACTGTATTGCCCAGGCTGGAGTGCAGTGGCATGATCTCGGGTCACTGCAGCCTCTGCCTCCAGGGTTCAAGTGATTCTTGTGCCTCAGCCTTCTGAGCAGCTGGGATTATAGGTGTGCACCACCACACCTGGTTAATTTTTTGTATTTTTTGTAGAGATGGATTTTCGTCACATTGCCCAGGCTGGTCTCAAACTTGTGAGCTCAAATGATGCTCCCGCCTCAGCCTACCACAGTGCTGGGATTACAGGTGTGAGTCCCCACGGCCAGGCTCAGGACTTCATTCTCGCTCTGTGTGAGTGTACACAGACATTGTAATGTAGGAGAAAGAGCTGAGCTGGTCAGGAGGCCTGAGTTCCAGTCCCACCTGTTTCATTTACTGCTTCTGCATTTTGTCCTATGACTGTATTTTCTCCTCTGTAAGACAGAAATAACAATATCTGACCCTTCAAGTTGTATAACTGAAGAGCATATTTTGAAAGTATGAAGTATCACTATAGATGTATAAAGTATTACAATTGTAGGCAATGAAAATTTAGGTTACAACATTAAAAAATATGCTGTTTTTTTTTTTTTTTTCCTTTCTGGTGCACTTTTCTAGGTGAATGTGCCCCTTAGGAGCACCTGTCCAGAAGTGTCTGGGAAAAGCTTGGGCTGCACAGTGATGGTGCTCCCTGAAAGACTCAGAGCAGCGCGGCCAGCACTTCCAGAGTATGAAGCATGAAGTACATTTATTCTACAAGAATAATAAGTAAATATAAAAAAAGTCAAGGATTCCATTTTTAATAAATAACAAAATCAACAAAAACAAAACCATATTCAGAGTAACACATCGGACTTCACAGCACTTTGAAAAAGACATTTAAATGTTGATTTCAGTTGTTCAGACATTTTAAATGTGAAGTCACAGAGTAAAAATACAATCAATGACTGAAATTGGGAACAAAATATCCTGAACATAAAGGCATTTGAATCTTTGGATTTTTTTTTTTTCTCTTTGAGATGGAGTCTCACTCTGTCACCCAGGCTGGAGTGAAGTGGTACAATCTTGGCTCACCGCAATCTCCACTTCCTGGGTTCAAGCGATTCTCCTGCCTCAGGCTCCCGAGTAGCTGGGATTACAGGCATGCATCACCATGCCTGGCTAATTTTCTTTGCATTTTTAGTAGAGATGAGGTTTCACCATGTTGGCCAGGCCGGTCTCAAACTCCTGGCCTCAAGTGATCTGCCTGCGTTGGCTTCCCAAAGTGCTGGGATTGCAGGCAGGAGCCACTGCGCCTGGCCCCAAATATGAATTGAAAATGAGAAAATGGGACGGTGCTGTTATTCCACAGGGCTGCTTGAACTCCACTGAGAAGATATTAACTGCTGGTAGCCTTTGAGTGGTCAGCAGTCACGTTCAGAGTGTTGTGATGATGGATAACAGTAAGGCTTATCAATTTTTTTTCTGCTTTTTTGAGACAAAGTTTCACTCTTGTCGCCCAGGCTGGGGGTGCAATGGTGCAATCTCGGCTCACTGTAATCTCTGCCTCCCAGGTTCAAGTGATTCTCCTGCCTCAGCTTCCCAAGTAGCTGTGATTACAGGTGCCTGCCACCATGCCCAGCTAATTTTTGTATTTTTAGTAGAGATGGGTTTTTGCCATGTTGGCCAGGCTGGTCTCGAACTCCTGACCTCAGGTGATCTGCCTGCCTCGGCCTCCCAAAGTGCTAGGATTACAGGTGTGAGCCACCACGCCCGGCCAGCTTATCAAAACTTTAAGGAGTACTGAAAATCATTTAGAAGTTAGTAAGTTATGGTCTTTATACAAAAAAGAGTCAAGCGTTCATGTTGTATAACTAAACTTAGAAGACTGCTAGGATTTTAAAGATTTTCCTTTATTTTGTGTAGAGAAGAAACATCACACAATATTCTACTTGTCATCTTTCCTCAACTTAATTACATATATGCTCACACAGGCAAAATATTTAAGTATATCATAGCCATGAATTGTTACTTGACCAAAAAAAAAAAAAAAAAAAAGCCCTGTGTTGAATATAACCGTCCTGTGATACAGTGCAGTAATGTCTCCCTCTCAAAATGTGTATATATTTAAACAATCATCACTCAAGGAAAATCCCAGTGTTGCAAATTTGTTTTTAAGAATGCATCTTTTGGCCGGGCACAGTGGCTCACATCTGTAATCCCAGCACTTTTGGAGGCTGAGGCAGGTGGACTACTGAGGTCAGGAGCTTGAGACCAGCCTGGCCAACTTGGTGAAACCCTGTCTTTACTAAAAATACAAAAGTTAGCCAGGCATGGTAGCGTGTGCCTGTAATCCTAGCTACTCCAGAGGCCGAGGCATGAGAATCGTCTCAACCCAGGAGGCGGAGGTTGCAGTGAGCTGAAATCACGGCACTGACCCTAGCCTGGGTGACCAAGTGAGACTCTGTCTCAATCAAAAAAAAAGAGAAACTGCATCTTTTTCCATTGATTAGAGGGATGACTAAAAAAATAATGCATCTTTTAAAAAATAAAGTTCGGATTTACTTTACTCACTTCCTCCTTCCCTGTATTGTTGTCTTCAAGATTTATTTACTACCCTATGCCAGGATTAGCAGGTTAATGGCTCATAGATTCCCCAGCTTATTAACCCATTTATCTTGTTTACTGGTGGGAAAGGCAAAGATAAAAATGTTTTTGGCTGTAGTTGTCCAAGTGCAATGGGCAGCAGTATCCCATAAGGCCAGAAGGTGGTAGTGTTGTCCATAAAAGTACATCATTTTTTTCCCTGGCTTGTTCAAAATATTTTAAACCAGTCTGTATTTTCAAAATTCACACTGGATACACTTTTGAAATAGCAAAATATGGTAATGTTTGTCTGTTTTTAATCAAGAGGACAGAGATATATTTATATATATATAGTGTCACACATAAGGAATTATATGTTTGCCTCTCCGGGCTTTGGCACACATAGATACTGCATTGTTACAAATGAGATTAGGAACCTATAATTAAGTGATACTACTTTAAGGGGTTGTTTTGTATCTCTCGTACTGAAATTATAATAAATTGCCTGGAGAGCTTTCTTCTTCTCTTCCAATTTATTTTTTACTTATTTATTTACTTTTGAGACTGACTCTTGCTCTGTCCCCCAGGCTGGAGTGCAATGGTGTGATCTCGGCTCACTGTAACCTCCATCTCCCAAGTTCCAGCGATTCTCCTGCCTCACCCTCCTGGGTACCTGGGATTACAAGCGTGCGTCACCACACCCGGCTAATTTTCTTTGTATTTTTAGTAGAGACAGGGTTTCACCATGTTGTCCAGGCTGGTCTTGAACTCCTGACGTCAGTGATCGGCCCGCCTCAGCCTCCCAAAGTGTTGGGATTACAGGCCTAAACTACTGCGCACGACCCTCTTTCAATTTCTTAATCTTCCTTTTCGTCCTGTTGCTTTTCTCCCTCCTCCCCATCCCAGCTGTATGTAAGATGGTATCTTATTTTCATAGACGGTTGTAATTTAAATAGACTGTTGTAGTTTCTACCGCAAGATACGATTGTTGAAAGCGTGATTTCTAACATTTCACATAAAACTGCCGTAAAAGGTTGACAGGAACTTAGTACACATTGCCTATTTGGTTGATGCTTTCAACACTCTGTAGGGCTTTCACACAGGACTAGCCTCAGTGGAATTTTATCGATTAAATTCATCTACCAATGGGTGATTAATAATTATCCGTTTTATCGCATATTTAATAGGTGGGGGGGCGGAATTCTTTATTTCTATGGCTAATTGCCCTCAGTTCAATTTTACCACTGTGATACTCATTCCACACGCTCTGATGAGTGTGGTACTTGAGACACTACCTTAGTGAGGGAAGGGACGAATGTTACAAATGAATCCGGAAGGACGCTGAAACGAACACCTGCAAATTATGTACGACATGTTTATATTCCAGGCCCTGCTTTAGCTTTTGGGAGACGTCAGTGAGGAAAACCCGTGAAGATCCCCATCTTTACGGTGCTTACCCTGAAGTTGGGAGTGGAGAGGGAGGTATTCAACCAGCAAGAAATCGGAACAGGCGCAGAGCGGCCGCGGGGTCAGGGGAAACCGCGGGCGGCTTTCAGGGCTCAGGGCCGGCGGGCGGGCTTCAGCGGGCCTGCATTTTCTCAGGCTCCGCTTCAGGCGGGTTCAAGTTCTCACCCAGACCTTCGGCCGTCCAGCGCCCAGGGAACGTCACTGCGGTGACTTCTCCCGCTGTGCAGGGCGGTGACCCGCGCTGGCGCGCTCAGTTCCCCGCCAGAGTCGGCTGGGGGCTTCCGTGATAAATGCGACCCCCTCTTGCCCCTGCGGCC
>NW_012102987.1:502355-503178 GCF_000951045.1 Mandrillus leucophaeus | reverse complement strand
TGTTGGCCAGGATGGTCTTGATCTCTTGACCTCATGATCCTCCTGCGTCGGCCTCCCAAAGTGCTGGGATTGTAGGCGTGAGCCACTGTGCCTGACTTCTTTTTTCTGTTTTTAAGGAACGTTTGTATTCATGAGACTTCCATTGTAGGAACGAGTTGGGGAAAATAAGTAAAAAACTTTTTTTTTTTTTTTTTTTTGAGATGGAGTCTCGCTCTGTCGCCCAGGCTGGAGTGTGGTGGCGCGATCTCGGCTTACTGCAAGCTTGCAAGCTCTGCTTCCTGGGTTCATGTCATTCTCCTGCCTCAGTCTCCAGAGTAGCTGGGACTAAAGACGGCCGCCACCACACCTGGCTGATTTTTTTGTTTTTGTTTTTGTTTTTTTTTCCTTGGGACGGAGTCTCGCTCTGTCTCCCAGGCTGGAGTGCAGTGGTGCGATCGTGGCTCACTGCAACCTCCGCCTCCCAGGTTCAAGCAATTCTCCTGCCTCAGCCTCCCGTTTAGCTGGGACTACAGGTGCCGGCCACCACTCACGGCTAATTTTTGTATTTTTATTAAAGACGGGGTTTCACCATGTTTGTCAGGCTGGTCTTGAACTCCAGACCTCAGGTGATCCACCCGCCTCAGCCTCCCAAAGTGCTGGGATTACAGGCGTGAGCCACCGCGCCCGGCTGATTTTTTTGTATTTTTAGTAGAGACGGGGTTTCACTGTGTTAGCCAGGATGATCTCGATCTCCTGACCTCGTGATCCACCCATCTCGGCCTTCCAGAGTGCTGGGATTACAGGCGTGAGCCACCGTGCCCGGCCAATTTTTTTTTTTTTTTTT
>NW_012102987.1:495970-497540 GCF_000951045.1 Mandrillus leucophaeus | reverse complement strand
CAGGATGGTCTCGATCTCCTGACCTCGTGATCCGCCCGTCTCGGCCTCCCAAAGTGCTGGGATTACAGGCTTGAGCCACCGCGCCCGGCCTATTTACGTGCTTTTATCTTTTATTTTTTAGCGTCAGGTAAACAAGTTTTTATTTAAAGCCATCTTTTTAATTATTCTTTTGAAACTATTTCAAATAGTTTTTTGTTTATTTGATTGGCTTATTGCTTTTAAACCTGGACTTAATCTTAATGAGAAATACTTGCAATTATAATTTATAGTGTATTAATTGGTACAAAAAGATACATTTATAAAATATAGCAATGTCTACCGGGTGCAGTGGCTCATGCCTGTAATCCCAGCACTTTGGGACGCCGAGGCAGGTGGATCACCCGAGGGTCAGGAGTTCGAGACCAGCCTGGCCAACATGGTGAAACCATGTCTCTACAAAAAATACAAAAATTAGCCAGGCGTGGTGGTGTGCCCCTGGAATACCAGCTACTCGGGAGGCTGAGGCGCGAGAATTGCTTGAACCTGGGAGGTGGAGGCTGCAGTGAGCCGAGATTGCGCTACTGCACTCTTGCCTGGGTGACAGAGCGAGACCCCGTCAAAAAAAATAAAAAAGAAATAAATAAATACAGCAATATCGTGCCTTGGGATTTAGCTGTTTCCAGAGGAAAAATGGTTGTGTGCAGCCTGCTTTCAGAAGCAGCATTGGTAGTGGTGATTTCCGGAGAGAATAAGCCCCCAGTTTACATTGTCTTGGCACTTAAACTTAATCCCAAAATAGTGTAGTTTTGTTGTCAAAGATAGATAGATTCTCGTGGATGGGTTTTTTGTTTTTTTGGTCTGAACCTTATGTTGAAATGGAATATTTTTTACATCACTAGTGTGAGTGATAACATGTTGATCTCACTGTAATAAACTGCCTTTATGGAGAAAATAGTGAGTGGAGTTGTTCTCCACAATTCGTAATAGGTTTATAATTCTCTTTCTCAGTTCTACTCATGACCTGCGCTACCAGTTATGGAGAAGGCCTAATCAAAGTTGTTGATAGAGACTTGAGCATTTTCTGTTGACTAAAATTATTTAAGAAGTTCATACTAAAATATTAGTTTATTTCCTGATGGGATTTAAGAATAGTTGCATGGCTCAGGAGGATACCCTGTCTTCTGAAGATGTTATCTTGATTCTTAAACTTGATGAATAATTTGCTGTTGTACACACTTAAAAATTATTTTCTTTCTTTTTCTCTCTTTTCTTTTTTTCTTTTTCTTTTCTTTTCTTTTTCTTTTTTTTTGACAGGGTCTTGCTGTATTGCCCAGGCTGCTGAAGGCTGGAGTGCGGTGGTGTAGTCATAGCTCATTGCAGCCTGGAACTCCTGGGCTTATGTGATCCAACTGCCTTGGCCTCCCAAAGTGCTGGCGTTACAGGTGTAATCCACCTTGCCCAGTCTCTCTTTTTCTTTTCTTTCTTTCTTTTTTTTTTTTTGAGATGGAGTCTCCCTCTGTCGCCCAGGCTGGAGTGCAGTGGCGCAATCTCGGCTCACTGCAATCTCTGCCTCCCAGGTTCTAGCGATTCT
>NW_012102987.1:490099-494925 GCF_000951045.1 Mandrillus leucophaeus | reverse complement strand
GCTAATTTTTGTATTTTTAGTAGAGATGGGTTTTCACCATGTTGGCTGGGCTGGCCTCGAACTCCTGACCTCAGGTGATCCACCCGCCTCAGCCTCCCACAGTGCTGGGATTACAGAATTGAGCCACTGTGTGCCGACCACACTTTATTTTTCATTGTATTTATCATGATTATATGTAGTTAGCAATCTGCAACATTTATGTTTTCACATCCATTGATTTTTTTTTTTTCTTTTTTGTTTTGAGACGGAGTTTTGCTCTTGTTGCCCAGGCTGGAGTGCAATGGCGCAATCTCGGCTCACCGCCACTTCTGCCTCCCGGGTTCAAGCAGTTCTCCTGCCTCAGCCTCCCGAGTAGCTGGGATTACAGACATGCACTACCACGCCTGGCTAATTTTGTATTTTTAGTAGAAACAGGGTTTCCCCATGTTGCCCAGGCTGGTCACAAACTTCCGACCTCAGTGATCCACCAGCCTCGGCCTCCCAAAGTTCTGGGATTACAGGCGCAAGGCCCTGCGCCCAGCCTGATATATTTTCTAAATGGACGTTTAGGGAAGTTAAGTGATTAGTAACTCTTTGAATCAAATCTCTGTCTTTTAGTCTCTAGGCTTTGTAGCGTTGTGGAATGAAGCATTTGGTTTGAGTTTGTATTGTGATTCTTCCCCTTAGATAAGTGACAGTGAGTAAGTTCCCCAATCCCCCGGAGTCTAGCCTTCTGTGTAAAATCAGAATATATTGTTGTTTTCACAGGGTTGGGGCATAAGTGAGAACAATATATGTCAAGTGGCAAGACTTGCTGTATAGCAGGTACTCAGTAGGTTTTAGTTTCCTTCCTGCCCTAATCCTGTGGTCCTTTCTCACCACCATACTGTCTCTAGTCCATCTGTTTTATGTTTTTACCAAGAATTGGGGTAAATGTCAAGGTCAGAATTTCTTAACTTTGGCACCGTTGGCATTTTTGGCTGAATAATTCTTTGTTGTGGTGGCTGTCCTGTGCAGCATCCGTGATCTGATCTCTAACAGTGGATGCCAGTAAGCCCCTCCCCTGCAAATTGTGACATTAAAAAAGTCTCTATCCATTGCCAAATGTTCCGTAGGGTGCAAAATCGTCCCCGTTGAGAACCACTGCTCTAGCAGATGGTGCCCAGGATTGTGTTCAGGGTGGAGAAATGGATTCTTGCTGTAATCCTCAAGTGAGTGAATCCTTCTGCAGGCCATTATCACTCTGTTGTAGAGCTGAATGAGTCCTGCTGGTTCTTACCAGTACCAGCAGTATCACTCCATTTAGTCCTTTTAGAATAAATAGTACTTCATAGACTTTACTGACTTTTTGGGGGAGTGAATGTAGTAGTAATTGATTTTAATTCTTTTTTACTTTTAACAGTATTGATATATCTGAGAATGGTTAGATTCAGTTTGAATGAAATAAATAGAAATACGCTGTAAGAAAAATAGAAAAATGTGAAAGGTGTCAGAGGCATGGAAATGAGACTAATGAAGGAAAAAAAATGAAGAATTAGTAAGTTTATTTAGCATTCAGGTAAAACTTAGAGCCATATTGCTAGCATGGCCATAAAAGCAGTGGGATATGGGACGCAGGGAGATAAATTCAAGAAAAAGGAAAGACTAGCTTTTTAGAGGATCTCTTGAAAGTGAAAATGATTATGTATAACGTCTTGAAATGAACAGTATGGTTAAGATGTATTTCTGTGATGACAGGAGGATAGATTGCTTAGAATCAAGAGAGTTTATGATTCTTGTTAGGTGGCTTAACATTTTATTTTCTGCAGTGTTTATGTAGTCATAATAAGACTTTGTTGTTTGGGAAAGTTTATTAGGTACAAGTTGATGAAGTTTTAACTTTCACACCCTTAATTCAGGGGTTAAAGACACGCAGGCTCTTCGTGTACTCGTAAGTATACCTGACTGGCAATTAGAGTACGTTTTGGTATACAGGGTCTTTAGAAAGTAGTGACTGATGCAATTTAGGTTATAGTCTAGATCTTCACATGGTTAAAAAGCATTTGCTTTTCTGGGATGCCACAAAGAATTATTTAATAGCAGTGGTATTAGAGATTAGAATCGTGTGTGGTCTCATAGTCTTTCAGGACTTAAATACCCATCTGACAACAAGCATTTATTTTAAATTTTGGTTTCAGAATTTTTGATGTACCTTTAGTTTAGATGTATAAAGCATAATTTAAAAATTATGGCCATATATTGATTTAAAATAATGTTGAGGTTGGTGGAAGGTTTTCCTGAAAGGAACAATGAATGCTTGTGTGCATACTAATAAAGGGATCCCTTGAGAATGGTTTCTTGGTATAGGGAACATTCAGGCTTTGTTTGGGTTTTGAAAAGAGGATATGATCAGTCAAGCTTCTCAGCAAGGTTCATGCTAATTTGGAGGGGAAGACGGTCTTGGAATAAAATCCTGTTTGATTTTAAAGAGAGAATATTTGTGGGAAAAGATTGAAATAGTGAAAAAAATGTTTTTTGTTTTTTGTTTTTTGAGACAGTCTCTCACTCTGTCGCCCAGGCTGGAGTGCAGTGGTGTGATCTCGGCTCACTGCAGCCTCTGCTTCCTGGGTTCAAGCGATTCTCCTGCCTCAGCCTCCAGAGTAGCTGGGACTACAGGCACGTGCCACCACACCTGGCTAGTTTTTGTATTTTTGGTAGACACGGGGTTTCACCACTTTGGCCAGGATAGTTTCCATCTCCTGACCTTGTGATCCACCCACCTCAGCCTCCCCAAGTGCTGGGATTACAGGCATGAGCCACCACACCCAGCAAAAAAATGTTTAAAAACATTTTTTTTGGTCTGCTCTTTCTGTATTTCTTGTGTTCCCATCCTGATCATTAAAGGAAAGGAATATATGAAGTATATGCGTAGGTTTCCAGAGTAGGTAGTGGGGGTGAATGGTAGAATTAGAGATTGGTGAAATGCCTTATCAGTTACAGTAAGATAAAAATTGTTTTCTTTGAATAATAAGTTCAAATATGTCAAGTTAATTCAATCTAACAAATATGCTTTGAGTTCCTATTACGTACAAGTAATGTTCTAGTTTTACCTGGGTGATGTAAGGGTAAATCGTTCTAGTCATTATAGAAGAGAAAATAAAACAGAAACACAGTGGTAAATATACCATGAATCTAATGCAGCTTAAACTTCAAGTCTCTTCATTTACACAGGCCCCTTGTAAGTGTGTGGGAGGAGCCTTAATAGTATGTTTAGATGTTCATTTGCAAAATTAAGATTTTAGCTGTATTTGGATAAGATTGCTGTCCCCCCCTTTTTTATTTTTTATTTTTTGAGACAGGGTCTCGCTCTGTCAGCCAGGCTGGAGGACAGTGGCTTTATCGGCTCACTGCAGCTTTGACCTCCCAGATTCCTCCCACCTCAGCCTCCCGAGTAGCTGGGACTACAGGCATGTGTTACCATGCCTGGGTAATTTTTTTTTTTTTTTTTATTTTTTTGAGACGGAGGCTCGCTCTGTCACCAGGCTGGAGTGCAGTGGCACAATCTCAGCTCACTGCAACCTCTGCCCTCCGGATTCAAGCGATTCTCCTGCCTCAGCCTCCCGAGTAGCTGGGACTACAGGCACCCACCACCATGCCAAGCTAATTTTTTGTATTTTTGGTAGGGACGCAGTTTCACCATATTAGTCAGGATGGTGTCAAACTCCTGACCTTGTGATCTGCCCACCTCAGCCTCCCAAAGTGCTGGGATTCCAGGTGTGAGCCACCGCACCTGGCCCGTGCCTGGGTAATGTTTATATAGTTCTTTAGAGACAGGGATTTTGCCATGTTGCCCAGGTTTGTCTGGAACTTCTGGGCTACCAAAGTGCTGGAATTGCAGGCGTGAGCCACCATGCCTGGCCTGCTGTCACTTTTGTTTGTTTGTTTGTTTGTTTGTTTTGAGACAGAGTCTCACTCTGCCACCCAGGCTGGAGTGCAGTGGCACGATATTGGATCACTGCAACCTTCACCTCCCAGGTTCAAGCAATTCTCGTACCTCAGCCTCCCGAATAGCTGGGATTGCATGCGCATGCCACAGCCTGGCTAATTTTTGTATTTTTAGCAGAGATGGGGTTTTTCCATATTGGCCACGCTGGTCTCAAAGTCCTGGCCTCAAGTATCTGCCTGCCTTGGCCCCCCAAAGTGTTGGGATTACAGGTGTGAGCCACCAAGCCTGGCTTCCTGTCACTTTTGGTTCCAATTTACCATGTAATATATTTCTACTTGTGTTGGGTTGTAAGAGAGGGGTCACAGGAGTTTTGGAGAGAAATTTTGGAATAATGCATTTGTGGTTTTATATCTGTGTTTCTACTTTTGCAGGGGGAAACAGTAGAAAGAATTTAGTCATCTACAGATATTAGTCCTCAAGTAAGTTAGGACTCTTAGGAAACCACTGGCCTCACTAAGAGTTTTGACTAAACTTCAGAAGAAAAAAATCATTGAGCTATCAAGGACTATATGTTGATAGGAGATGATGAGTTGCATTCTGCTTGTTATATATGGAAGGTCAGATTCACTCTCCTGCATCGTTGGTCCTATAAAATAACAGCAGTTCTCATCCTCCTTTGGTAACAGTGTCATTAGAGCTGTATGTATTTCCCTTTTAGTTCTTGTTGGCTAAGTAGAAAAAAGGAAAATACCTTCTTTCAGATATTTGTTTAAAACTATGAAGGAAATACTGTGTTACCAAATGTAGTGGGAATGTTTAGTGAATTTTTTTTTTTATTTTAAAGGGCCGGGGTCTTTCTCTGTCAGAGCTCAGGCTGGAGTGCAGTGGTGTGTTCACAGCTCACTGCAGTCCCCAGCTCCTG
>NW_012102987.1:479248-489974 GCF_000951045.1 Mandrillus leucophaeus | reverse complement strand
AGTGGTGTGTTCACAGCTCACTGCAGTCCCCAGCTCCTGGGTTCTGTCAGAGCTCAGGCTGGAGTGCAGTGGTATGATCATGGCTCACTGCAGTCCCCAGCTCCTGGGTTCAAGCAGTCTTCTTCCTACCTCAGCGTCCCAAGTAGCTGAGACCACAGGTGTGTGCTGCCACCTCTGGCTAATTTTTTATTTTTATTTTTTTGTAGAGAAAAATGTTGCCCAGACTGCTCTTGAACTCCTGACCTCAAATGATCCACCTGCTTCAGTCTCACAAAGTGCTGAAATTGCAGGTGTGAGCCACTGTGGCTGACCAAACTTTTTATTTTGGGATAATTTTAGACTTACAGAAAAGTTGAAAAGATAATGCAGCTAATTCTTATTTGCCCCTCACCCAGTTCCCCTAATGTTAACATCTTATATTATGGTGGTATATTTGTCAAAACTAAAAAAGCAACATTGATGCATTGCCATTCACTAAACTCCAGACTTTGTTTGGGTTTCCCCAGTTTTTCTATTAATGACCTTTTTCTTTTTTTTTTTTTTTTTTTTTTTTTTTTTTTTTTTTTTTTTTTTTTGAGATGGAGTTTTGCTCTTGTTGTCCAGGCTGGAGTGCAATGGCGCGATCTTGGGTTGCCACATCCTCTACCTCCTGGGTTCAAGGGATTCTCCTACCTCAGCCTCCTGAGTAGCTCAGATTACAGGCGCCAGCCACCACGCCTGGCTAATTTTGTATTTTTAGTAGTTTCTCCATGTTGGTCAGGGTGATCTCAAACTCCTGACCTCAGGTGATCCGCCCGCCTCGGCCTCCCAAAGTGCTGGCGTGAGCCACCGCGCCAGGCCTTGGTGTCCTTTTTCTATTGCAGAAATCCCATGCGAGATACCATATTGCATTTAGTCATCATGTCTCCTTAGTTTCTTCTGGTTTGTGACAGTTTGTCATGACCTTAAGAGTCTTGGCGAGTACTGGTCAGCTGTTTTGTAAAATGTCCCTCCGTTTGGACTTGCCTGATACTTTTATGGCTAGACTGGGTTATAGTTTTGGGGGAAGAATACCAGCGAGGTGAAGGGCTCCCCTGATTGCATCATGTTGGAGCACGTGATAACCTGTGACATCAGTAGTTACGATAACCTGGACACTTTATTAAGACAGTGTTTGTCAGGTTTCTCCACTAAAAAGTTACTGTTTTTACTTTTTTTTAATATGTTGTTTTTTAGAAAGGAGTCATTAATTCTAGCCTGCATTCAGGGATGGGGCCAGGTAATTAAACCACTTCCTGGAGACATGAATATCTTCTTAAAGTTATTTTGAATTCTGTGAAGAAGATTTGTGCCTTCTCCTCCATTTACTTATGTATTCAATCATTTGTTTATATCAGTCTGGATTGACATACATTTTGTACTTTGGTTGTTTTGTTACTCAGATTGTTCCCGCCGTGGCTGCCGTTGGGTGCTCCTTAGGCTTGGCTCCTGTGTTCCTTTGGCTCCTCCTCTTTCTGTCTGGTGGAGCACGTCCTTGCTTTCTGGCACTACAAGATGTTTCAAGGCTCATCTTATATATTTCCTGACCCATCCCTAGAGTCATCCATATTTCCAGGGAGCTCTTGTTTCTTTTATTGGAGAATGGTGTTTAGAAACCATGATCTTAGCACTGGGTATGCTTGTTGCTTACTGTTTTGTTTTTAGTTATTTATTTTTTAAAGTTGTAGTCTTGCTCTGTTGCCCAGGTGGGAGTGCAGTGATGTGATCGCAGCTCTCTGTAACTTTGAACTTCTGGGTACTGGTGATCCTTCCACCTCAGCCTCCTGAGTAGCTGGGACTGGAAATGCACACCACCACTCCTGGCTAATTGTTTTGTTTGTTTTTTCTAGAGACAGGGTCTCTCACTGTATTGCCCAGGCTGGTCTTGAACTCCGTTCAAGTGATCTTGCTGCCTCAGCTTCCCAAAGTGCTGGGGTTACAGGTGTGATCCACTGCACCTGCCCTGTTTTTAATATAGAAGAAGAAATGTTAACGAGTTTATTTTTGATATTCAAACTCTAGATGGATATTTGGGTTTCAAATATCGACTTACTGGATAGTAGGAATAATACCACTATGAACATTACTGCTTGTGTCTTTTGGTGAACAAATGTAGCATTTTTGTTGAATATGTTCATAAAAGTGCAATTGCTAATTCATGACATATGGTCAACATAAGTAGGTATTGCCAGAAATTTTCCAAAGCGATTGTATCTCACAAACTTTTAAAATTAAAACCGATATGAGACATTAGTATAAATTTAAAGAGGATTTGATTAGGGTTAGGTATATGGAGGGGTTATATTCCTAATAATACCAAACTGCTGGCTTCTGAAAACCGTGACTCTTAGGTGTTTTTATACTAATTGTGCTAATGCTTTTTTTTTTTTTTTTTTTTTTTTTGAGTCAGAGTTTTGCTCTTGTTGCCCAGGCTGGAGGGCAATCCTGCGATCTTGGCTCACTGCAGCCTCCACCTCCCGGGTTCAAGTGATTCTCCTGCCTCAGCCTCCGTGGTAGCTGAGATTACAGGCATGCACTACCACGCCTGGCTAATTTTGCATTTTTAGTAGAGACGGAGTTTGACCATGTTGATCAGGCTGGTCTCAAACTCCAGACTTCAAGTGATACACCCCCCTCTGCCTCCCAAAGTGCTGGGATTACAGGTGTGAACCACTGTGCCGGGCCTAATGCATTTTTAAAAATTGAGTCTATGGTCTTTTTCTGTCATATTTCCCATTTTCTCTCCCATCCCTTAATTTAATTAGAAGTTAAGTTCCTATCTAATATACTCCTTTAATATCTTGTATTTTGGAGAGAGAAAAACATAAATAGAGATAATTGATGGGTAGTGCTAGAATGTCACTAACAATCCCCATAGGTTGCCTGGTCCCAGGGTTTGGTCATGTCTTCCTGGATTTTTAGTGAAAATACCATATTAGAGATATTTCCATTACATGATTTCATGTATTCATTTCACCAATATTTGAGTGCCTTCTGAGTGCACTGGGCCGGATGTTGATGATACCAAGAGGCATAAAGTGCACTCATACCTTCAAGAAGCTCATAGATGCAGAAACTAACACAGTACCATGCAGTAATTCTAAAATAGTGAAGATGTGCAGAAAAACTATAAGAGCCCAGAGAACAGAGTGGCTGACCCTGCCTGGTGACAGGAGGCGAGTGTTACAGAGGAGATCTGGTTTCTGGAGGTCTCCAGGATGGGGCTGTAGCATAAAAGGAAGGCTATGTGAGGCAGAAGCAGCAGCGATTGGAAAGGCTTGGCTATGTAGAGGATGTTACGTGGTGCTCAGAGAGCCGCAGTACATGGATGGCAAGTGTGACATTTGTGCTGCCACCCACTTCCGCATGCCGAAAGCAGATAATTGCTAATCAGTTACCGCATTTTTTGCTGCCGAATTTATAAGCAGCCTCAAGAGTTCTCAACAGGATGCTTCAGGTGGCCACTACCAATTACTTGGAGTTGGCACGTGAGGTTAAACCTGTTTGTCTTCTTTGTAGTGGGTGTTCACTGTGCCTGGAGCAGAGGATGTGTGTGGGAGTGGGGGGAGTGAGAAGGGCTGGAAAGGCACGTTGGCTGGGATCAGATGATGAAGGACTTTTTGCCAGCCACATGGTCGAGTGTATATTTATAGTCTGTACAGGCAGTGTAGAGCCATGGAAGGGTTTTAAGCAGGAAAATGATGTAAGCAGATTACTCTTTTTAGAAAGATAAATGTAGGGGCTTTGTAGATGTATTGAATTGGGTAAAACGGAGGGCAAAGACACCAGTAGGCATTTTATACTATCTTTAGATCTTTGTAGCCTTTCAGTTGCTAAACCAGTTAGGAGTGTTATGGCTGTTCAAACAGGAGATGATGGAGGTCTGAATTAGGGCAGTAGGAATGGAGAGAAAGAATCAGATTGAGAGTGATTTAGGAAATAGGACAGGGTATAGCTCTTCCACTTATTATGTGTAAGTGAGAAAGAGGAAGGATTGTTCAGAGGCTCTGACTTCTTGCCTGGGTGCTTGGGTGACAGGGTAGGCAGGAGGGGCAGGTTAGGATGGGAAGATAGATGATGATTTATACTTGTTGAAAATTAAATTGGCCTGGAAAGTATTTTTTCCTGTAGAGTCATGTTGATTCCCACCATGTTCCTTTGCTGCCTTCCAGATAGTTGCAAATCAGCTAATTGAATGTCACACCATAACATGGAGAGAACTAAGAGCTGGCTACAAAAGATGCGGTTTTGATTCTTTTGGCTCTGATGCTTACTGTTGAAGAGTTATAACCTCAGGGAAGCCATTTAACTATTTCTGATGCTGATACTGTCTTTTTTTTTTTTTTCTTTTATTCTTTTTTTTTGTGTTTGTAGAGACCAGGTTTTGTCATGTTCCCCAGGCTGGTCTTGAACTCCTGGGCTCAAGCCATCTACCTGCCTTGGCCTCCCAAAGTACTGGGATTACAGGCGTGAGCCACGGTGCCCCGCCGCTCTCTTTCTTTACTTGTAAGATGGAAGTAATATTTGTCCAGTCCTTCTCGTGAAATTGTTATGAGACTCAAATGAGGAGATACATGTGGGGCGTTTTGTTATCTTGTATGTGCTGCACAGATACATTTTTACTGAGCCATTGCTATCCTTTGTAAAAAGATGAATACTTCCAAATTATTAGAGTCAAGATTGATAAAGAAGTTCTAAAACAATACTAAATATATGTTTGGAAGTCTATAGAATGGTTCCTGAGGTTGAAAAAATTGGAAATGTGGGTATCCATAATGTGATTAGACCTTTGTGGTCTCAGGTGCTCCACCAGGTTTTTAGAATGGACTATGGAGGGTTACTTGCAGAATATCAGGGAAAGGTAATTAGTGCTTGACCACAGTTTATATTTTTTAATGATTTCCATATATTTTATATTATCTTGAATTTGGTTTTTTCCTTCTTTTACCACTTTCTGACTTGTTTGATACTCATTTATTGATAATTTAATTTAGCTCCTTTCAATCCTTTGGGGAGTGTTAGGAGTGCTTATTTATGTAAATAATAAAACAATGTAACTATAACTTTCCCTATAAACTCTTGGAACGAATTTCATCTGAGACCTGTAAGATAAGCCATAGTTTAGATGAAATATTTGAACTGTTCTATTGCCTGATGTGTATAAACTTAAATGTTTTTGATGGGAAATTGTTAAGTTCCTTAAGTTCATGATAGTTGTCCCCTAACCCCACCCCCTTTTTTTTTTTTTGAGATGGAGTTTCCCTCTGTCACTAGGCTGGAGTGCAGTGGCTCGATCTAAGCTCACTGCAACCTCCGCCTCCTGTGTTCAAGCGATACTCCCTCCTCAGCCTCCCAAGTAGCTGAGACTAGAGGCATGTGCCACCATGCCCAGCTAATTTTTGTGTTTTTTTGGTAGAGACAGTTTCTCCATGTTGACCAGGCTGGTCTCGAACTCCTGACCTCAAATGATTCGCCCCCACTCAACCTTCCAAAGTGCTGGGATTATTGGCCTGAGTTACAGTGCTCAGCTTGACCTTCTTTAAGTAATGATCTTTTCATTATATTTTTATTTAAAGAATAGTACTTTATTCATAAGTGTAATAAAAATGTGTAACTTACAAAACTCATTACAAAAAGATGTTTGACTATATAGTATATGTAGTGAAGGTTAAATAGCTGAAAATGTTTACAGTGAAGGTTAAATAGCTAAAAATGGCAAAGTGTAGTCTATGTCAAGCCTACGTTGTTTTTATAGTTTTTAAATCAGATCTCCCAAATCTTGACAGAGGGAAGGTAACACATTTGGGTAAATGGATATGGATGGTAGAGTTGTGATATATCTAAAGGGAGTTAGGGCTTGGAAGAGAGAAGTTCTTGGGATGCCTCTCTGCAGGGCTCTTGTTGGCTAGCTTGTCTTGTACTCGATCAGATGCCACAGAAGGACAGGAGATTCTGAAGAGAATGGATACAGATGTGTATGAAAGGCATGAAAACCAGAACTGTTCAATTGATAGAGAATACTAGAACATTTGAGATTGTCACCTGCTACAACTCTGTTTATGTTGGCGCCTGTAATCCCAGCACTTTGGGAGGCTGAGGTGGGCGGATCACGAGGTCAAGATATCAAGACTATCCTGGCTAACGGTGAAACCCCATCTCTACTAAAAATACAAAACTTAGCTGGGTGTGGTGGTGGGCGCCTGTAATCCCAGCTGCTTGCGGGGCTGAGGCAGGAGAATCTCTTGAACCCTGGAGGTGGAGGTTGCAGTGAGTCAAGATTGCGCCACTGCACTCTAGCCTGGCGACAGAGCGAGACTCCATCTCAAAAAAAAAAAAAAAAAAGAAATTCAGGTATGATTAGGCTGTAGAAATTTTTTTATTGCTAAATTTCAGCCTGTTAACTTCAAAACTATGAGTTTTTTTTTTCCTAGTAATAACACAAAAATTGTCCCGGAAGCTTATTTAATATACTCCTTTCTTATAAAAGTATTATAGTTCTTAAACTAACGGTTGTTGTTGGTCAGTTTTGGTCAAATGTTTGAGAATATTACTTTTGAAAACATGCAGCATGTTCAGGATGTTGTTTGTCAGTCCATTAGCAAATCCTGTTCCACTTCCAAATTATTTCATGAACCCTCTCCCTTTCACCCTCCTTACTGCCGTCACCCTGCCTGGCTGCCCCCGTGTAGTGCTGCAGGACAGTGATAGTAACCTCCTTGCTGGCCTGGAGCTTTCCATCTGGTTCTCTCCACTACATTCTTCACGTTATAGCAGGACTGACCTGGAAACTACCTGGACTCAGCTGACCCTCTTGCCTAGTATCCTTCAGTAGCTTCCCATTTTGTTTAAAATCAAATCTGAACTCCTCATACTATCCTTACAAGCCTGTGTGATCTGCCCCCTGCCTGTCTAAACACAGTTGATGTTAGTCATCCAGCAAACACTTCCAGGGCCTGTCACACGCCACCTCCTGCTTCCGGAACAGGTTCTTCTTCCCACCCTGCAGTTGGTTCTACCCAGCTTCAAGGTCTCTGTTTAAATATCAGTTTTTGGAGGAATCTTACCTGGCCACCCCAAATGGGGTCATTTCTGTTACTTTCTTCCCCTTTTGGATCCATTTTTCACTAGTTGTGTTTTGTTTGATTGCTTTTTTTGGGCTGTGTTCAATAAAATGTAAGTCTTATGAGGCAAGAACTGTGTCTAGCTTGTTTACTATGACAGTACGTCATCAGTGCTTATGAGTAGTACTTAGTAGGTGTTGAATAAATATTTACTGAACAATTGAAGGTGGGAGAGGTATGCTGGCAGGAGGGCAGGGTATATTCATTGGTATCTCTCAGTTTTAACATGAAAAAGAACATAATTTCACGTGGTTAGAGGGACTGAAACATTGTCTAGAATTTGGTCACATAGTAAAAAGCTGGAGAATCATTCTGAGAACCATTTATCTTAAAAGTTCCAGACATTCTGTTTTTTTTGGTAGGTATAGTTTGCCTTTTGCTTATTCAGCTAATTTGAATCATATTGATAATATGACTGCATGATAATTCAGCCATATGCTGAGGTTTCTACTTTAAAGAAAAGTAGCTACTTTAATTTGAAAGTATTATTTTCATTCTCTCTGAGCAGATGCGTGGTGAAGTGATCTTATCAATATTTAAGATTTATAATGTCTGCTGAAGATGACAGTGTTGTCTTAGTTATGAATTCTTTATAACAGACATTTTATATCAGGACTGGTTTGTTTCTTAAAGCCGTTCTGTATCAGTTTGTAGGAAGGCGTAGGCTTTTGTTTCCTGGAACATAAGGGGACTCGTCTAACAATTTTTTTTTTTTTTTTTTTTAAAGACAGTGTCTGGCTCTGTTGCCCAGGCTGGAGGACAGTGGTACCATCTCAGCTTATTGCCCACCTCTTGGGCTTAAGCCATTCTTCCCCCTCAGCCCTTCTTGCTTTTTTCCTTTCTTTTTCTTTCTTTCTTTTTTTTTTGAGACGGGGTCTTGTTCTGTCGCCCAGGCTGGAAGTGCAGTGGTGCGATCTCCGCTCATTGCAACCTCCGCCTCCTGGCTTCGAGCAATTCTCTGCCTCAGTCTCCCGAGTAGCTGGGATTATAGGTGCCTGCCGCCATGCACGGCTGATTTTTGTAGTTTTAGTAGAGACAGGATTTCACCATGTTGGCCAGGCTGGTCTCGAAGTCCTGACCTCTGTAATCCGCCTGCCTCAGCCTCCCAAAGTGCTGGGATTACAGGCATGAGTCACCACGCCCGGCCGAATTTCAGTAACCTAAGATAATGGTAGCCTTAAAAAGGCTTCAGATGATTAAATATGGTAAATTAGTTCCTTTAAATAACAAGTTTATTAGGATGTGTTTAATTAGAAGGATAGAGTAACTATGATGATGTAAAAGAAAATATCTGAAGTAGTATTTAAACTTTAAGTTTTGAAAATACTTCAACATTATCAAAAAAGTACTTAGAGGAAGAGAAATTATTCCATCTCAAAAAAAAAAAAAAAAAATTCTGGGTGAAGTCGTAGGATTTGTAAGTTTTAGAGGGATTCAATCCTTAGGTCTGGTGCAGTAAAACAGAAGTGGCCAACCTTTGAAGAAAGACTCAAAACTTGTCAAATGTAAATCCCCTGATGCTATGCTGGTAGTTTCTAATTGAAGAAGGTGGTGTTAAATTGAGGAATGCGGCCAGGCGCTGTGGCTCAGGCCTGTAATCCCAGCACTTTGGAAGGCTGAGGTGGGTGAATCAGGAGGTCAGGAGATCAAGACCGTTCTGGCTAACACAGTGAAGCCCCATCTCTACTAAAAATACAAAAAAATTAGCTGGGTATGGTGGCGGGCACCTGTAGTCCGAGCTACTTGGGAGGCGAAGCCTCTGCCAGGAGGCAGAGCTTGCAGTGAGCCGAGATCATGCCACTGCACTCCAGAGCAAGACTCCGTCTCAAAAAAAAAAAAAAAAAATTGAAGAATGCTTTTCCCCATTCCTCAGAAACGGTAGAAACAGTAGTTAGCCTGGATAGTACCCCTGCAGTCCCTCTCAATCCCAGCAGCCACTGGAAGTGGGAATGGAGATGTATTAGTCCATTCTTGCATTGCTATAAAGAACTACCTGAGACTGGATAATTTATAAAGAAAAGAGGTTTAATTGGCTCACTGTTCTGCAGGCTGTACAGGAAGCATGGCTAAGGAGGCCTCAGAAAACTTACAATCATGGCAGAAGGCGAAGGGGAAGCCAGCACGTCCTGGATGGCTGGAGCAGGAGGAAGAGAGAGAGGGAAAGAGGAGGTGCTACAGGCTTCGAAACAACCAGATCTCATGATAACTCACTATCCCAGGACAGCACTAGGGGGATGGTGCTACATCATTAGAAACCATCCTCATGATCTAATCAATTCCCACCAGGCCCCACCTCCAACATTGAGAATTACAATTGAACGTGAGATTTGGGTGGGGACATAGAACCAAACCATATCAAGAGGATTAGAATAAGAAAGCCACACCGATGTACATGAGGAGGAATCGGGAGCCTTAGAGTGTGCTCTTCACTCTGTCACCAACTCCGTGTCATGTGCAAGGCGTTTGACTCCTTGAGCTCTCAGATTACTCATCTGTTTTTAATTAATTAATGGTTTCTGAGGCAAGGCCTTATTCTGTCTCCCACAGCTCACTGCAGCCTGGACCTCCTGGGCTCAAGTGATCCTCCTTCCTCAGCTTCCTAAGTAGCTGTGACTACAGGCTGGTGCCAACATGCCTGGCTAATTTTTTATTTTTGATAGAAACTGGGTCTCACTATGTTACCCAGGCTGGTCTCAAACTCCTGAGCTCAAATAGTCCTCCCACCTCAGCCTCTCAAAGTGCTGGGATTATAGGCACAAGACACCACACCTGACCAGATTACTCACCTATAAAATGAATGGATTGTGCAAGATCATTTCCAAGATTCCTTTAAGCTCTGATGTCATGTGATTGGGAGTTTTGGATTCCTAGGTTAGCTTTTGAGCAGGAATTTGGATGGCAGAGCTGTGTAGGTGGTCAAATACTTTGTCCTTACAGCCTTTTCATATTACCGTGAGTTACTCACCAGTTCAAATTGAATGACCAAGAGCTGTTGCATTCTCACAAAAATGTTTAGCACTTTTACAGCATTTTCAGTTTTATAATGCAGGTCATTGAAAACAATCTTATTTTATAGACTCTTGTGCCCCTTTGACACCCCTCTATCATTCTTTTTAAGCATTTCATTGTTTTCTGGTACAAAAAGATGTTCCAGGCTTGTCTTGTAATTTCCCTGTCCCAGTCCTGAAGTCAGCCAGTTTCCCAAGGAATCCTGATTCTGTTGAGGGGGAATGGGCTTGGCGTGCCCCATGGGCTTCTCCCACTTTTGATGGGCAGAGCTAGGAAATGTTTTGAAGTTATGTAATATCTCTAGTTACAGTTTGCAACCACAGAGCTCCTTTTCTTCTTCTCACGTTAGGTTTGTGTATTCCTTCTCCTATAGTGTAAGTCATGACTCCCAGCAATATCAGTGTATTTACTCATGTGCTCATTACTGCAATACATTAAAATAGTTTCAGAATTTTATACTACCAACAAGAAACGGACTATGAAAAATTTTAGATTTCTTTGTATTTCTCTTTATCTTCAGAATATATCCTACTGAAGATGTAAACTCATCTTCTCCTTTTTTTTTTTTTTTTTTTTTT
>NW_012102987.1:475972-476633 GCF_000951045.1 Mandrillus leucophaeus | reverse complement strand
CCCCTTTTGGATCCATTTTTCACTAGTTGTGTTTTGTTTGATTGCTTTTTTTGGGCTGTGTTCAATAAAATGTAAGTCTTATGAGGCAAGAACTGTGTCTAGCTTGTTTACTATGACAGTACGTCATCAGTGCTTATGAGTAGTACTTAGTAGGTGTTGAATAAATATTTACTGAACAATTGAAGGTGGGAGAGGTATGCTGGCAGGAGGGCAGGGTATATTCATTGGTATCTCTCAGTTTTAACATGAAAAAGAACATAATTTCACGTGGTTAGAGGGACTGAAACATTGTCTAGAATTTGGTCACATAGTAAAAAGCTGGAGAATCATTCTGAGAACCATTTATCTTAAAAGTTCCAGACATTCTGTTTTTTTTGGTAGGTATAGTTTGCCTTTTGCTTATTCAGCTAATTTGAATCATATTGATAATATGACTGCATGATAATTCAGCCATATGCTGAGGTTTCTACTTTAAAGAAAAGTAGCTACTTTAATTTGAAAGTATTATTTTCATTCTCTCTGAGCAGATGCGTGGTGAAGTGATCTTATCAATATTTAAGATTTATAATGTCTGCTGAAGATGACAGTGTTGTCTTAGTTATGAATTCTTTATAACAGACATTTTATATCAGGACTGGTTTGTTTCTTAAAGCCGTTCTGT
>NW_012102987.1:468656-471237 GCF_000951045.1 Mandrillus leucophaeus | reverse complement strand
AAAAAAAAAAAAAAAAGGCAGTTTTCTAGTACCCAGTATAATTGTGTTATTCGTTCTTTTTGGTAAAACTATTTAATAAGTGATTCTTTAAAATAGCTGTTTTTGTTTAAAAAGTATGTTTTAGTTAGCGACATTGACAGAAATATATTAATTGTTCATGTTCTTTGGTATTATGTGTCAGTGATGGAGAAAAATACTAATGTTGGTGCAGCCAAATATTGTTCAGTGCTCATTGTTCTGTAGGTGAACCTCTGTGGGAAAAATTACTAAATTAATTGTATGGTTTTGCCTAATCATGTATTAAAGAAAAACAGTCATATATTAAAGAAAATATGAGTGTAAACATTATTCCTTTCGTGGAAATGATCACTGTATCTTTAAACTGGAAATGTATTTGGAGAAAAGCCTGGGAGTCTCGTAAGATTTCCTAAGGCATGCGTAAAATACCTTTAAAGTATTTTAAGGTGTTTCTTAAAAGAAAGCAAGACTTTCAAATGTTTTTATTTCATTGATTTATATATCTGTATTAAATATGTATATATATTTTACATTCTATTACAATTAACCATTTTTTCTCACTTTTTTCTTTGTTATTTTTTAATGGGCCTATTTAAACTTAAATCTCTAACTAGGACCTTCAGGGATATTTGGTCATTTTAGCATCTTTCATTTGCATAGATAGTCTCATAGACATAATAAAACCATAGCAAGAGAAGCTCAAATATTTTTGTCAATGATTTGAAAAAAGCTGAAATCCTTTGAAAGTAATCCTTTTCATTTTTATTACAGGTAAATTGGGATATTCACAATGTACAGAAACAGAGGTAAGTGAAATACTCAAGTATTTCTTAGTAAAGCAACTTTGCAATTCTGTTTAGACTAACTTGAGTACTGAACTATCTCACTATAGGTTCTTGGTCTTCTGATAAGATTTCTTTTTTTTTTTTTTTGAGATGGAATTTTGCTCTTGTCGCCCAAGATCGTGCAATGGTGCGATCTTGGCTCACTGTAACCTTCACCTCCTGGGTTCAAGCGATTCTGCGACCTCAACCTTCTGAGTAGCTGGGATTAGAGGTGCCCACCACCACGCCCAGCTAATTTTTGTATTTTTAGTAGAGATGGGGTTTTACCATGTTGGCCAGGCTGGTCTCGAACTCCTGACCTCCAGTGATCCACCCGCCTCAGCCTCCCAAAGTGGTGGGATTACAGGCGTGAGTCACCGCACCCGGCCCTGATAAGGTGTTTTGAGAACAGGTGTGTATTTTCTGGGTTTAGGAAGAGTAAAATGTGAGGAAAAATTAGTTGCCTTGTCCATATTTTTATAACATCAGGTTGTGTTATAAAGAATAGCTTAATTATCGTTTTAAAATTTAACTGTATTATTATTTGCAGAATTGAGTTAGCTAAGAACCAGAGCCCTTAGTAATTTCAGTTTTTTTTTTTCACAATTCAGTGCAGTGTGTCATATAATAAATACAGCATTTAAATGTGTTAGACTCCATTGGAGCTGCTTTAATTTAAGAAAAAATAGGGACTTGGAAACAGTGTTTTAGTACGATTAATAATAAATTTGGTGCTTTGTTATTTATACAAGTAGGTTTATTATTTTTTAATAATTTAATTTCATTCAAATTTCTGATTGTGAAATTTAAGGGGTTTCTATGTGTTTGTTGTAGGGATTTCAAGCATAATACTGAACTACCAGGTCAGCATATATGTGTGGTGTTCTTTTCAGTAGCAGTTTCATTATCCTTAGATGAATGTTCTGTTAGTGGCAGTGCCCAAATAAAGGATTTAAGAAGTTGTATTTCAAATTTTTTAATCCATCTGCATATTGATGTAAGTTTTAGTAAGTTTTAACTGTTGTTTTAAATGAAATGTAGGCTTCCCAAGGGATTATATGGTATAATAGAGAAACAAAAATAATTTATCCCTTTTTGCATTAATTTTTGTATTTTCTTTTTTTCTTTGAGACAGAGCCTTGCTCTGTCTCCCAGGCTGGAGTGCAGTGGCACAATCTTGGCTCACTGCAACCTCCACCTCCCAGGTTCAAGTGATTCTCCTGCTTTAGCCTCCCGAGTAGCTGGGACTATAGGTGCATGCCACCGTCCCGGCTAGTTTTTGTATTTTTAGTAGAGTCAGGGTTTCACCAGGTTGTCCAGCCTGGTCTCAGACTCCTGGTCTCAGGTGATCCACCATTACAGGCGTGAGCCACTGCGCCCAGCCCATTTTTGCATTTTCTATTCAACTTTGAAAGGAGGGACAGTTTTTTCCAAATTAGATCTAAAAAGGCAAGAACTTAATATTTTTATATTGGTAGAATTTTTGATATACTATTCAACATGACACAAAGGGGTGGGATTTGATTTGAGTCAGAAGAGATAAGTTTTGTGGTTTTTGGGTATGTATTTTTCTAGCTATGCAATTTTGAGTAAGTAATTTTTTCTTCCAGAACTTTGTCTTTCTTATCTATAAAATGTTAATGGTGGCCAGGCGCGGTGGCTCACGCCTGTAATCCCAGCACTTTGGGAGGCCAAGATGGGCGAATCATGAGGTCGGGAGATCGAGACCATCCTGGCTA
>NW_012102987.1:464634-465906 GCF_000951045.1 Mandrillus leucophaeus | reverse complement strand
GTAGTGGCGCGATCTCAGCTCACTGCAAGCTTCGCCTCCCGGGTTCATGCCATTCTCCTGCCTCAGCCTCCCGAGTAGCTGGGACTATAGACGCCCGCCACCACGTCCGGCTAATTTTTTGTATTTTTAATAGAGATGGGGTCTCACCATATTAGCCAGGGTGGTCTTGATCTCCTGACCTCATGATCCGCTCGCCTCGGCCTCCTAAAGTGCTGGGATTGCAGGCAGGAGCCACCACACTTGGCCAACTCATATACTCTTGAAGAGGCTACTCTCTGTTCCAGTTTGTCTGAGTGCTCCTCTCTTGCTCCCTCCCTCTCTTCCCCCCTATGCAGAGTAGGCGCTCAGTAAATGTTTGCTGAAAGACAGTCTTTACCCTTCCTTGAGCTGTTTCTGTCCAGTAGTACTTTGTTGAGTAAAATTAATTACCAATTTTATGGGAGTTAAGTCTACTTAACTACCAAAAGCATTAATAGTCTGAACAAACAATCATATGTATAAATAAATAAAATATATGTTATAAATCACTATTGAATATAGAGTTTTACATAACAATAAATAAATATATAAGTACAATAACAGTCTTATACTTATCAAACCCTATTATGTAAACCCTTAGATAGTAAGCTCATTTTATATATATGTTCACGTAGTCTTTATTGCTTATATATAATTTTTAATTTAATTCATAGAACCTTAGGCCCCTTATTTTCTGGTCTCAATTTCAGCCAGTGTTTCTCATTAGGATCATTAAGAGATAAGGAGTTGTGGTTTGTCTTCTTTTATTTTTTCATTTTTGGTTTTTCCAACCAACTCATTTCAAATAAATTGTGGTTTCAATTTTATTTTTTATTTTAAGAATTGGGAGGCATACAAAAGCTATTGTTTGTGATTTTTCTTTTGTGATGTCATAATAGATTCTAAGGTGTTCAAATTCTAGTTAAGCACTAAAAATATAACAAGGCTGATAGAATAACTACTGTGGGCTAGGTGTGAGGGTAAACGCTGGGGAGAGGAAGAAGTGGGAGGATAGTATTGGGTGGAGGGAAAGGTATAGAGCTAAATGCATATTTGAATTTAGGTCAGTGAAATCTAAGTGTATTCTGAGGAAATTAAATTTTCTAGTACTGACTGGGCATGGTGACTCACACCTGTAATCCCAGCTCTTTGGGAGGCTGAGGCAAGCGGATCACTTGAGGTCAGGAGTTCGAGACCAGCCTGGCCAACATGGCGAAACCCCATCTCTACTAAAAATACAAAAATTAGCAGGGC
>NW_012102987.1:453264-458503 GCF_000951045.1 Mandrillus leucophaeus | reverse complement strand
GGCACCTGTAGTCCCAGCTACTCAGTAGGCTGAGGCAGGAGAATGGCGTAAACCCGAGAGACGGAGCTTGCAGTGAGTCCAGATTGTGCCACTGCACTCCAACCTGGGTGACAGAGCGAGACTCCGTCTCAGGAAAAAAAAAAAAAAAAGTTAATGGTAATTTGTATTAACCTCATAGCTTATGAAATTTTTAAAGAGATACTATATATTAAAATGTTTCATAAACCTTAAAGACACTATTGTGAATTAAGATGATACAAATATAGTCAGCATTCATCTGTGTTTAAGTAATGAAATATGAAAATTTTACATAGAAGGCACAGTTATCTCATTATTATTTTATTATATTGTCATAAAATCCACATGATCTTAACATTAGTTTAGTACTCACTTTGTAAAGAAGCATTCATTCATTTTATCTCCTAATTGACAGCCCTTATAATTTGATCCATAACAAAGGTCACCAAAAGAATTGGAATCTAACTAAATAGAACTCTTTCAGAATTAAAAAAATAATAATTATTATTATTTGAAGAGGACAAAACACAAGGAAACAAAAATTTCAATCTGATATTGATTTAATTCAGAAGAACAGGTTCAGGGTATTTTCTAGGGTTAACAGTGGTTACCAGTGGGGAGGAGATTGGGATTGTGGATGGTCATTTATCCATATTGTTTGATTTAAAAAAAAATAAGAGTCTCTGTGCATTACTTTGGTAATTAAGATAAAAAACAGAGTGGTGAGGTGGTAGAGGCAGTGGGAACTACTTTTTTTATTAGAAGTTTGGTGACATGAGAGAAGGAAGAAAACAGCATAAGGAAGAAGTTTTCTGTTGTGTTTTACGTTAGAGACAATGGTCCATTTGGCGGTGGTGGTGTGAGGGAGCCTGGAGAGCGTGAACCAGGTTCAAGAGTGGTTATCTAATGAAGCAGACCCACGTGGGAGACGATGGTTGTCTGGAGTAGTGCTGCTCAGAACCAAGACTGGTCTAGGGCTCTGTGGTCTCTGAGACCCTCTCAGGGGATCTGCAAGGTCAAAACAGTTTTCATAGTACTACTAAGATATCATTTGCCTTTATGCTTTCATTCTCTTAAGACCGTATCATGGAGTTTTTGGAGGCCATATGACTGCGTGAGGAAGACTGTCAGAATGACTGCAGAAGCCGATGAGATCTGGCATTTTTTTTTTTTTTTTTTTTTTGGAGACAGGGTCTTGCTCTGTCACCCAGGCTGGAGTTCAGTGCCATGATAACGGCTCACTGTAGCCTCAACTTCCTGGGTTCAAGTCATCCTCCCACCTCAGCCATCTGAGTAGGTGGGACTACAGCTGCATGTCACCATGCCTGACTGGTTTTTTATTTTTTACTTTATTTTTTGAGACAGAATCTTGTTCTGTCGCCCAGACTGGAGTGCAGTGGCGCGATCTCAGCTCACTACAACCTCCGCCTCCCGGGTTCAAGCGATTCTCCTACCTCAGCCTCCCGAGTAGCTGGGACTACAGGCATGTGCCATGATGCCTGGCTAATTTTTGTATTTTTAGTAGAGACAGGGTTTCACCATGCTGGCCAGGCTGATTTTGAACCCCTGACCTTGTGACCTGCCTGCCTCGGCCTCCCAAAGTGTTGGGATTATAGGCGTAAGCCACTGTGCCTGGCCTGTTTTTTAATTTTTATTTTTGTTTTTTGTAGAGATAGGGTTTTGCTATGTTGCCCAGGCTGGTCTCCAACTCCTGAGCTCAAGCAATCCTCATGCCTTGGCCTCCCAAAATGTTGGGATTATATATGTGAGACACTTTGCCCAGCCTCTCTGGCTGTCTTTCATTGAGCCTGACATTAAAAGGTTTTGTAAAATGTAAAAAATTCCACCCTTCTAATTTTTTTTTTTTGAGATGGAGTCTTGTTCTGTCGCCCAGGCTGGAGTGCAGTGGCGCGATCTCGGCTCGCTGCAAGCTCCGCCGCCTCCCGGGTTCACGCCATTCTCCTGCCTCAGCCTCCTGAGAAGCTGGGACTACAGGTGCCCGCCACCACGCCCGGCTAATTTTTTTGTATTTTTAGTAGAGACGGGGTTTCACCATGTTCGCCAGGATGATCTTGATCTCCTGACCTCATGATCTGCCCACCTCAGCCTCCCAAAGTGCTGGGATTACAGGCGTGAGCCACCGCGCCCGGCCTCTGATTTTTTATTGTAGTTTTTTTTTCCTCCATGAAATGTTATTAACATTTAATGGGCTTAAATTAATTAATACATAATTTAAACATGTTTTGGTTTTAATTTCTAATACAGTAAATATTGATAGATTATAGCCCACATTAAAAAAAAAAGCTCTTTGGGCTTCTCTAATTTTTTAGTGTGTAGAGAGGTTCTAAAACCAAAATTTAAAGGTTTGAGAGCTGTGGTATAGGAGCACAGATGGCAGAGGTACTTCTTCTTGAGAAACAGAATCAGGAGGTGGGAGGAAGCTAGAGTCCTGGGGTAGGCAGCAGGAAGCTCAGCCATCCTTGCCATATGGGTTTCAGCCTCTTCTTGTCAGCAAGAAGGCAGGCTCGTTTCTGAGACTGAGGTTACACTGGGTCACAAAGGGGACTGACTCCTAGAGCTTCTCTTGGCTCTTAAATTGTTTTTCTATTGAGCAAAGCAAATTGTTTTTTTACTTCTACCATGCCCTCTGTAAACCCCTCACCGAACTCTTGCTAGCATAAGCCGCCTGAAGGATGAGGCTGGCTGCCATTCTGGGGCAGCCTGTTCAGCCTTTCTGAATTCAGAGAGGCCTTGTTAGGTGGCCCTTGTGCCCAGGCTCAGCTCATGGGGCCTCCCTTTCCTTCTCTGCCTCAGATTCTCCATTGAGGGTGGATAGTTGCAAAAATTATTATTATTTTTTGAGACAGAGTCTCGCTCTTGCTCAGGCTGGAGTGCAGTGGCACAATCTCAGCTCACTGCAACCTCTGCCTCCCGGGTTCAAGCGGTTCTCCTGCCTCAGCCTCCTGAGTAGCCGGGATTACAGGCATGCGCCACCACACCTGGCTAATTTTTGTATTTTTAGTAGAGATGGAGTTTTGCTGTGTTGGCCAGTCTGTTCTCGAACTCAGGACTTCAGGTGATCTGCCTACCTCAGCCTCCAAAGTGCTGGGATTACAGGCATGAGCCACTGTGCCCGCCACAAAAATTATTTACAGTTTGTTAAGCATCAAGCCTAGCTTTATATGTGCAGCGTATTATGTGTCATTCCTGGTTGGGAAGTGTAAGGTTTCCTGGGAGCAAGAAGGAAGTCCTTCTTAAGCAAGGCTTACAGACGCCCAGGGAAAACAAAATCCCTTTGTTTCTCCGGGGTTTTAGGACCCTCATCAATTCATATAATTGAAATAGAGAACATCAGTTGTTCAACTGTTTTTCATTTTAATAGTTTTTGTAGTACATAAAAATTATGTTATGAATTATTCTGTAGTTTTACTTATAACTCTTTTTTAGCACTTTTACTATATTCATAAAAATTAAAAAGTATGAGTTCTGAGAAAGCAGTGAAATAATACATAGGTATTTGATTACCTTTTATGTGATCTTTTACCTCAAGCTAATGTTTCTTAAAATCGAGTGTTTTACCTTTCTTACTGTTTGGAAAATGTTTTAGTATACTTGATTATGCTAAGTATTTTCCAGCATTTGAACTCATTAAGGGAAATCTTTCATTTGATTTGTTTTAAATGACATGCAATTTTTTTTACTTTAATAGGCAATTTAATTTTTCCCTATAACTTTTTCTGTTTTTTGAAGGTGTAATTTACATACAGTAAAATTTACCTTTTTATTTAATTCTTTGAGTTTTGACAAGCATATTTTGTTGTTAACTATCCCTACAATCAAGTTTTGTCCCCCCCTTTGTCCCCCATGCCACTTTGCAGTTAGCCCTGCCCCTCCTCCCAGCCCCTGGCAGCCACTGATCTGTATGTTGTCCTTACAGTTTTGAGAAGGACGTGTAATTTAAACAGCGCGTGACCCATATTTCTCCCTTCCTAGTAGTGGCTCACAGCTCAGACTACTAATTTATAAACTCTTGAATGACTAACCTTTACTCGTGGGCACTTGCCTATAAAGGAAGCAGTTCAAACCCAGATTTAAGGGTAACGTTTATTCCAGTTTTACAAATTTTTCCTCCTGCCATTGTTTAAGTAGTTTTGTGGATTATACTCTTACTTTTGAAGAAAATTGCTAAATATTTCAAAATACTAAAACAGAACTGATTTGAATTTCCGTGTATTTTAATTGAGGCTTTTACATTAGTTTTTTTTTCAGCTTTCCGAATTTCATCACATTCTTGTCTCCTATTAATTACCACTAATTATGTAGCACTTGGAGGCCCTTTCCCTTTAGCAGGAAAGAAGGTTAAATGAATAACTGGAACAATCCTGTTCTCTTGGGGGATTAACTGTATTTTAAGTGGAATAGGTTAAAGTATTATATAAAGTTAAATGAACTTTTATCAGTACTTTAATCTTGATAGAACTGGTTTGTAAAAATTGTACCATAGAATCATTTAAACTTTAGTGAGGGAAATGATTAAAAAGACTCATGTTCACATCTTAGAAATAAGTTCTTATGTACTAGGCGTAAGTACCTATTCTGTATTTCATTCCCACATGCATCTTTAAGAAATATTTTACAGCTTACTCATTCCTATACACCAGTAACAGACAAACATAGAGCCAAATCATGAGTGAACTCCCATTCATAATTGCTACAAAGAGAATAAAATACCTAGGAATCCAACTTACAAGGAATGTAAAGGACCTCTTCAAGGAGAACTACAAACCATTGCTCAACGAAATAAAAGAGGACACAAACAAATGGAAGAACATTCCATGCTTATGGATAGGAAGAATCAGTATCGTGAAAATGCCCATACTGCCCAAGGTAATTTATAGATTCAGTGCCATCTCAAGCTACCTGATTTGAATTCAGTGACTGTCTTCACCAATGACTGTCTTCACAGAATTGGAAAAAACTACTTTAAAGTTCATATGGAACCAAAAAAGAGGCCACATCGCCAAGAGAATCCTAAGCAAACAGAACAAAACTGGAGGCATCACACTACCTGACTTCAAACTATACTACAAGGCTACAGTAACCAAAACAGCATGGTACTGCTACCAAAACAGAGATATAGACCAATGGAACAGAACAGAGGCTTCAGAAATAACACCACACGTCTACAACCATCTGATCTTTGACAAACCTGACAAAAACA
>NW_012102987.1:449466-452335 GCF_000951045.1 Mandrillus leucophaeus | reverse complement strand
CTTTGCAGGGACATGGATGAAGCTGGAAACCATCATTCTGAGCAAACTATTGCAAGGACAGAAAACCAAACACCGCATGTTCTCACTCATAGGTGGGAATTGAACAATAAGATCACTTGGACACAGGGCGGGGAACATCACACACTGGAGCCTGTCAGGGGGTGGGGGCCTGGAGGAGGGATAGCATTAGGAGAAATACCTAATGTAAATGATGAATTAATGGGTGCAGCAAACCAACATGGCACATGTATACATATGTAACAAACCTGCACATTGTGCATATGTACCCTACAACTTAAAGTATAATTTTTAAAAAAAGAAATTTTTCAATTAGAAGAGTGTTCCTCTGTCCACTTCTGAAGCAAAAGAATGTTTAGTTTAAATTAAGAGGCATTAATTACTCTCAGTCAAAATATTTTATTTATGTAAAGAACAAAAGAGTTCAGACCTGTTACAATCTTTCTAAATTAAAAATGATTATTCTCTGGGCAAAAAAAAAAAAAAAATTTTTTTTACAACTTACTATATGCTAAGTACTGTTATAGACATTAATTAATCATCACAACAAATGTATGAAGTAGATCCTATTATTTGCATTTTAGGGATGAGAGCTAAGTATAGAGAGGTTAGTAATTTGCCCAAGCCGACATAGCCAGAAAGTTGCAGAACCACTTATCTCTTTACTTTTCATTTATTTGTCTTTCCTTTATTCAGCCTATATCTGCAATGTAAAGTATCTACATAATGCTGATGGTTAATTTAGTGCCTCATTTGGAATCATGAGATGCCTTTGTATCTCCTTATATGCCTCTTAACTGCAGCTACTTCAGTTCTTGGCATTTTGTAGCCAACGGATATAGTCCTGTTAGATGTAACCTGGGCAGAAGTGTAAACGCAGTCCACGAACCTTCAACCTCTTAGGTGAGGACAGGGTCTGTACTGTAGGAACTTGTGAAGTAGTCTGATTCCAAATTACTCAAAGTGATTCAAGAATTGTTCTATATAGTTGAACCTCCTGGGAAGTCAAATCTGCTTTAGGGGACCCAGAGATCTTGAGATGAGCCAAGAAATGCATCATAGTTAGTATCTTGGACTTCATTCTGGTTATGTACAGGTTTTGACCCAAACAGGGCTATACCAATTTTTAGTGTTTTCTGAGCATCCTAAAATAAACTACGAAAGGCTGTACATGGGGTGTGCTGCTTTTTACTGAGTATAACATTTTAAAATGTCTTTTTTGTCTTTAGCTAAATCAGCACACTACCCGTAATTGATTCCACCCTCTGGCTCATTTAGGTGACAATTAGATGTGTATTGCCTCTTTTTTGGGGGGTGGTGAGGGGGGTGCGGGGAAGGGAGTCTTGCTCTGTTGTCCAGGCTGGAGTGCAGTGGTGTGAGCTCAGCTCACTGTAACTTCTGCCTCCTGGGTTCAAGTGATTCTCCTGAGTAGCTGGGATTACAGGCAACTGCCACCACGCCCAGCTAATTTTTGTATTTGTAGTAGAGACAGGGTTTCACCGTGTTGGCCAGGCTGGTCTCGAACTCCTGACTTCAGGTGATCCACCCGCCTTGGCCTCCCAAAGTGCTGGGCTTATAGGCATGAGCCACCGTGCCCCACCCTGTATTGCTGCTTTTAATTGACAGTGGGTCCAATTGATTTCAAAAGTTGCTAAAAAGTCTCACCTGAAAGAGGAGAGTAGTATTTGTGCATACACGAAAATATTTGCATGCATGCACAACTTTAGCTTCATAAATGAGGCTGTTTTATGTGACTGAGAAATAATATTTGATACCAAACTAATTAAATCTTAGAATAATCTTGTAGAAACAACAAGGCAATTATTATTGAGTCTACTCTTTTAGCAGATGGCTTTGCCTAATCTTACACTTTATGGGTTTGTAAATGGAATTGCATGACAAGAAATTAAAATGATGAAATGTGTTGTCCAAGAGGACTGGGAGAATAAACTCCAGTAACTGCTGGTAACAACATCATTTTCTCCGTGGTCAGCAGGCTAAGAGGAATGTTTAGGAATGCTTGCATTCTACTTTCTGTGTTTTTAGATTAAAGACCCCAAACACACCTGAATTCCCAGGGCCGCTACACAGTGTGGAAGTCAGTTTGTACGTCCTCAGAGGAAATTGTGTCTGTACATGAGTTGCCGCTTCCGAGTGTCAATTTTAGTAGATGTTTTGGAAGAGGGATAATTATAGTGTGGTAAATAGATAATCGCCACTTAGATTTCATGTATCAGACATAGATGAGGACATTATGACAGTCACTTAGCATATTTGAAATTCAGTCATCCTTCCCCCACCCCCACCCAGACAGCATTTATTACTAAAATGACCTTTCTGGGTTGTAGGCGGATCACTTGAGGTCAGGAGTTCGAGACCAGCCTGGCCAATATGGTGAAACCCTGTCGCTGCTAAAAGTACAAAAAATTAGCCGAGCGTGGTGGCGGGTGCCTGTAATCCCACCTACTTGGGAGGCTGAAACAGGAGAATCGATTGAATCTGGGAGGTGGAGTTTGCAGTGAGCTGAGATCATGCCATTGCACTCCAGCCTGGGTGACAAGAGTGAAACTCTCTCAGAAAACAAAACAAAACAATTTGCCTTATCGGGGTCATATCAGTCTGTCTTAATGAAAAATTAAAATGTTTTAAATAAAAGAAAACCAGTATTTTTTAGCACACATAATGCAATGCTGACAGGATCTGTGTGGGAAGGGGCTAGATTTTTATTTAGTTTTTCAAAATACATTTATTCATTTGTAGCATTTGTAGAAATGATGTTGGCCAGGCGCGGTGGCTCACACCTGTAATCCCAGCACTCTGGGAGGCCGAGGTGGGCGGATCTCAAGGTCAG
>NW_012102987.1:445703-448391 GCF_000951045.1 Mandrillus leucophaeus | reverse complement strand
TCACGCGATCAGGAGATCGAGACCATCCTGGCTAACGGTGAAACCCCATCTCTACTAAAAATACAGAAAACTAGCCGGGCGCGGTGGCGGGCGCCTGTAGTCCCAGCTACTCAGGAGGCTGAAGCAGGAGAATGGCGTGAACCCGGGAGGCGGAGCTTGCAGTGAGTTGAGATCGCGCCACTGCACTCCAGCCTGGGCGACAGAGTGGTACTCCATCTCAAAAAGAAAAAAAAAAAAGATTGGACATAGCTCCGTTTTCCCTTCAAGGGAAGAAACATTTCAGTCTGAAATTTTTTTTAAATTCCTGTAGTCATTCTTCTGTTGATATGTATTGTTCATCTGCTCTTTTCTTACATGCTTTATATCTCCCGTGCTACACAGATGTGTTTCACACACTCATTTCATCAGTTTATACATTATTTAATTAATTGGTACTGTAATAATAGTGGTGCAGTTGTATAAATAGGTTTGGGAACAAACCGAGCTGACCCATGGTAAGCATAGGAGCAGAAGTGCCTGGTGACGGAAGGAGTGGCTGGCCTGTGACGTGGAGAGAAGTCAGTATGATAGATCTGGGGATTAGGGAGTAGAGATGGATGAGTCATTTAGGTGGAGGCTAATTGAGCTTCTGCAGTTCAGTGTGGTGTCTCGACATAGTCTCTCAATTTGGTGGAGATTTTACTGTATTTAGCAGATATTAAAATAAGGTTTTCAAAAAACCCATTATCAGCAAAATCAGGTAATTTACTTGGTTTTATGACCATTACCTAATTTTTTGATGATGATGTTTCTTAGTTTTTAAAAAACAAATTTTTTTAGGATATAATTCACAAACCATATAAGTTACCTGTTTATCCAATTAGCGGTTTTTGAGATATTCAGAGTTGTGCAGCCATCACCACAATTTTAGGACATTTTATCACCTTATAAAGAAATGTAGTACCTTTTAGCTATCACCTCCTAGCCCCAGCAATCACTTATCTACTTTCTATATGTATAGATTTGCCTATTCTGGACATTGCATATACATGGACTCATTTTTTTTTTTTAGGACTGGCTTCTTTAGCATAATGTTTAGGGTTCATCCATGTCATACATATATCAGTACTTTATTCCTTTTTATTGCCAAATATTCCGTACTATGGATATACTGTATTTTGTCACCCATTCATCAGTTGATGGACATTTGAATTGTTCCTACTCTTTGGCTGTTATGAGTAATGGTACTATAAACTTTCACGTACAAATTTTTGTGTAGACATGTTTTCATTTTTCTTGGATATATACCTAAGAGAAGAATTTCTGGGTAAACTGGTAACTCTATATTTTAACTTTTTGAGAGCTTCCAAACTTTCTCAAAGAACTCTTATCCTTTGACATCTCAGTATATAAGGGTTCTAATTTTTCCACATCCTTGCCAACACCTGTTTTTATCTGACTTCTTGATTCTGGCCATCCTAGTGCATGTGAAATGGTATTTCATGTGGTTTTGCTTTACATCTTCCTGGTGACTAATGATGTTGAGCATATTTTCATGTGCTTGTTGACCATTGTAGAAATGACTATTCAGATCCTTTGCCCCCCTCTCCCCCTTTTTTTAAGAGACATGGTCTTACCCTGTCACCAGGCTAGAGTGCAGTGGCACAATCACAGCTCACTGCAGCCTTGACCTTTGCCCATTTTAAAATTGGATTTTCTTTTTATTATTTTAAGAGTTCTTTATATAGTGTAGATAAAATTTCTTATCACTTATATGATTTGCAAATATTTTCTCCCATTCTGTGGATTTTCATTCCAGTTTCTTGATGGTGTCCTTTAAAGCATGAAGTTCATTTCAATCAAGTCCAGTGTATTTGTTTTTTATTTTATTGGTTGTGGGTTTTGGTGCCATATCTAAAAATCCATTGCCAAATCCAAGATCATGAAGATTTATGCCTGTTTTCATCTGAGATTTTTGTAGTTTTGGCTCTTACATTTAGGTCTTTGCATTTCAGTTAATTTTTGTATATGGTGCAAGGAAAGGGTCTAACTTCATACTTTTATGTGTGGATATCTAATAGACACATCACCATTTCTTGAAAATATATTTTACCTGTTGGATGGTATTATCACCCTGGTTGAAAATCAGTTGATCATAGATGTTTGGGTTTATTTCTGGGCTGTCAGTTCTATCCTGTTGCGTCAGTGCTATGCTGTCTTGATTACTCTTGCTTTTTAATAAGTTTTGAAATTGGTGTGAGTCCCCCAACTTTGTTGTTCCTTTTGAAGATTGTTTGTTTTGGCTCTTCTAGGTCCTTTGCATTGTCATATGAATTTTAAAATTAGCTCAAGTTCTGACAAAGAAACCAGCTGGGATTCTCATAGGGATTGCCTTGAGTCTATAAATAGATTTGGTTATTATCACATTTAACAGTGCTAAGCCTTAGATCCATGAACATGGGATATCTTCCCATTTATTTAGGTCTTTGTTAACTCCAAAAGGAAATTCCCCCCCTTTTTTTGAGAACAGGGTTTCTTATGTTGCCTAGGCAGGTCTTGAACTCCTGGGCTCAAGGTGTCCTCCTTTCTCTGCCTCCCTGAGTGCTAGAATTACAGGTATGAGCCACTGCACTCAGCTGATTTTTGTTTATTCATCGTGTATCCTGCTACCTTGCTGAATTCATTTATTAATGTTAATGTCTTTTTAGT
>NW_012102987.1:441810-445653 GCF_000951045.1 Mandrillus leucophaeus | reverse complement strand
ATTTTTTGTATTTTCAGTAGAGATGGGGTTTCACCATGTTAGCCAGGATGGTCTCAATCTCCTGACCTCATGATCTGCCTATTTCGGCCTCCCGAAGTGCTGGGATTACAGGCACGAGCCACTGCGCCCAGCTTGCTTGCTATTTATTTTTAAAAATTGTTTTTGTGGACCTGGTGTGGTGGCTCACGTCTATAATTCCAGTACTTCGGGAGGCTGAGGCGGGTGGATCACCTGAGGTCAGGAATTCGAGTGGGAGTTCGAGAACAGCCTGACCGACATGGAGAAACCCCCTCTCTACTAAAAATACAAAATTAGCTGGCGTGGTGGCAGGCGCCTGTAATCCCAGCTACTCAGGAGGCTGAGGCAGGAGAATGTCTTGAACCTGGGAGGCGGAGGTCGTGGTGAGCCAAGATCGCACCATTGCACTCCAGCCTGGGCAACAAGAGCAAAACTCCATCTCGGGGGAAAAAAAAGATTGTTTTTGTGGGGCTCAGTGCTGGAGGGTGGAATAGATTCTCCCGAAGCGTTTAGATGATTTATTTCAAATGTATTATATGAGAGAATATTTAAATATTTGAATGTTAAATACCAGTCTTACAAGAGAATGTTTATATAATTTATATTTCAAGTGGAAATATTTGTGTGTGTGTGTTGAAAAACAGTTTTTTTGTGTGTTGAAACAAACTTTTCGGTTTGGCCCATTGTAACTGAATTTGGAGCTGTTTTTGTTTTCCCTTAGGATAATTTTCTCTTTAGAAGAGCAGCATTCTAGAATATAAGGTTAAAAAGTATAGCTAGCTTTCAAACTAGTTGACTGATTTTAGCTGTTGAACTTCCCTGTTTTTATTTCTAGAGGTTTCATTTGACATAACTGCTTATTTTTCTTCAGCAACAGAAAGTTCATGAGATAGTTTATAGATAGTGGCCTTGGCATCTGTGGGTAATTAATAAGTACCTTATAGTGGCCAGGCACAGTGGCTCACGCCTGTAATCCCAGAACTTTGGGAGGCTGAGGTGGGCACATCACAAGATCAGGAGATCGAGACCTGGCTAACACGGTGAAACCCTGTCTCCACTAAAAATACAAAAGTTAGCCAGGTGCGGTGGCGGACGCCAGTAGTCCCAGCTACTCGGGAGGCTGGGCTTGAACCCGGGAGGCGGAGGTTGCAGTGAGCCGAGATTGCTCCACTGCACTCCAGCCTGGGTGACAGAGCGAGACTCCCGTCTCAAAAAAAAAAAAGTACCTTATAGTTTGAACCTGTTATCTAGGGGGAAATTCTCATGGATAAATAGGAACTCTTAGGAAAATAAAGAGTTGTAAAAGGAAGATGGAACTACAGGTAAAAATATAAATTTTTTTTTTCATTATTTGTTGAGGACTTGCTATTTATAGACCCTCTACTAAGTGTAGGCAATACAGTTCTGTCCTCTAAATTTTCAGTTTTTCTAGAGTGTTACCATGATAAAATGAATAAAAAGAAGCCAGACGCAGTGGTTCATGTCTGTAACCTCAGAACTTTGGGAGGCTGAGGCTGGTGGATCACTTGAGGTCAGGAGTTTGAGACCAGCCTGGCCACCGTGGTGAAACCCCGTCTCTACTAAAGGTATAAGAAAAATTAGCCGGGATACTGGGTGTGGTGGCTCACACCTGTAATCCTAGCACTTTGGGAGGCCGAGGTGGCAGATCACCTGAGGTCAGGAGTTCGAGACCAGCCTTGCCAAAATGGCGAAACCCTGTCTCTACTAAAAATACAAAAATTAACCAGGCTTGGTGGCGGGTGCCTATAATCCCAGCTACTGGGGAGACTAAGGCAGGAGAATCACTTGAACCCGGGGGGCAGAGGTTACAGTGAGCCGAGATTGCGCCCTTGCACTCCAGCCTGGACGAAAAAGTGAAACTCTGTCTCCAAAAAAAAAAAATTGCTGGGCATGGTGATTGGTGTGTATAATCCTAGCTACTTGGGAGGCTGAGACAGGAGAATTGCTTGAACCCAGGAGGTGGAGGTTGCAGTGATCTGAGATCACACCACTGCACTCCAGCCTGGGTGACAGAGTGGTGGTTGCAGTGATCTGAGATCGCACCACTGCACTCCAGCCTGGGCGACAGAGCAAGACCCCGTTTCAAACAAAAGAAGGCTGAGCAAGGTTGCTCATGCCTGTAATCCCAGCACTTTGGGAGGCCGAGGCCAGAGGATCACTTGTGGTCAGGAGTCCGAGACCAGCCTGGCCAACATAGTGAAACCCCGTCTCTACTAAAAATACAAAAGTTAGCTGGGCGTGGTGGCGGGCGCCTGTAATCCCAGCTACTCGGGAGGCTGAGACAGGAGAATGGCTTGAACCCAGGAGGTGGAGACTGCAGTGAGCTGAGATTGCACCACTGCACTCCAGCCTGGGCAACAGAGTGAGATTCTATCTAAGAAAATAATAATAATAAAATAAATAAAATGAATACAAAAAATTTTTGGTTTACCAGTAATCTTAATGAAACATAACACATGAATGTATTGCATTGCTGAATAAAATGACAGAAGCTGAGCTTGTTGATTAAACTGCTCTCTTGCCTGACTTTTCTCTCTTCCTCCTGTAATTTATGAATTCAAACATTGGGTCAATTATGAGGCAAGGCTCCACCTTCGCACTACACTGCCTGTAAGTAAGCACAGTATAGCAATAAAAAATATCTCTCAAAGGATCTTAGTAGATCCATTTTATAGGTTGTAACAACACTTAATAAAATTATCAAAATTCCCTTTTAAACATTCTTCAACTTCCTCATCTCTTGTGGCTGCTCTAGAACCTTCTACCTTCCACCTACCTGCAAGTAAAACCTCAGCACCTCACGCCAGGTCACACCACCCACTTCCCTGGATCCTGGCCTGTCTTTTATCCTGCCTTCTCTCTGCCCTTTGCTTTTCCATTTCAGCTGATATCTGGATTCTCCACTCCAGAGGGAGTCCAGGATTGGGTGGCTTATGGCCTTCTTTTTCCTTTTCCTTTCCTCTCTTCACCTGATCCCAGGGCTTTCTTTTCATTTTCTCCATTCTACACCACAAGCAAACTTTAATAATGACTGCCAGATATCTTTGGAAGAGGCCACTGTTATTTTTACAGAGGATGTGACTTTACCTTGGGAAGGGAAGAGGGAAGAATGCTTAGAGGGTGGGAGCTGGCAAAAGAATTGAAGGAGATTGTGAGACTGCCTTAAAATGTCTATTCAAAGAGCTTGTTAATACCTCTATTCCTGGAAAAAAACAAAGAGCTTGTTAAGTTTTCTGTTTTAAAATACTTTGTTCTAGAGGGGACACAGGCCATTTGAAGAATGGAAGATTGAGAGAATTCTGCAACTCATGACAAGCTGTAAAAGGTTGCTAAGGAGATTCTTATGAGAAGGAGTAGTATTTAAATAATCCGTAGCTGAACTCTGACTTCTAAAGGCAGGAAATGAAAGGAGGGTACTCTTTTTCTTCCTTTAACATTTTAGAAAGCAAGCAAGAGCAAGAATTTTCTTTTTCTTAAAACACAGAAATAATTTGGTTTGTGTACAATTAATTTGGCATTAGCATATTTTTAAACATTTTATTGAAGTACAGAACACTGAGAAAGTATACAGATCATTAAGTTATAGCTTGATGAATTTTTACAAGTGATAATGTTACGTTATAATGTCGTTTAAACATACCAAATTTCTTGTCTTTGAAAAATGTAATCTTAAAATTTGGGATTTTTTTTTTATTTTTTGTGCAGATAGAGTCTTGCTCTATCACCCAGAGTAGAGTTCAGTGGTGAGATCTTGGCTCACTGCAACTTCCGCCTCCCTGGTTCAAGCAATTCTACATATATATA
>NW_012102987.1:436342-440540 GCF_000951045.1 Mandrillus leucophaeus | reverse complement strand
CAGGCGTGTACTACCACATCCAGCTAATTGTTTTTTGTTCTTTGTAGAGTTAGAGTCTTGCTTTGTTGTTCTGGCTTGTCTTGAACTCTTGGCCTCAAGCAGTCCTCCCACCTTGGCCTCCCAAAGTGTTGGGATTGCAGTGTGTGAGCCACTGTGCTTGCCCTCATAATATATTTTATCTAACCGAGTGTATCTAAACCACTGTCACAGCAAATGTAACAGATGTGAAAATTATTACTGTTGTTTTTTTTGAGACAAGAGTCTCACTTTGTTGTCCAGGCTGGAGTGTAGTGGCGCAGTCTTGGCTCACTGTAACCTCCGCCTCCTGGGTTTAAGCGATTCTTGTGCTTGTGTAGCTGGGATTGCAGGCGCATGCCAGCTCGCCCAGCTAATTTTTGTATTTTTAGTAGAGATGGCCTTTCACCGTGTTGGCCATCCTGGTCTCGAACTCCTGACCTGAAGTGATCCTCCCACCTTGGCCTTACAAAGTGCTGGGATTACAGGTGTGAGCCACTGTGCCTGGCCAGATACGGAAATTATTAATGAGCTATTTTATTTTCTCTTCTTCTTACGAAGTCTTTCAAACCTGATGTGTATTTTGTGCTTCTGCACTTCTCAGTTTGGGCTAGCCACATGCCAAGTGTTCTGTAGCTACATCTGGCTAAAGGAGTAGAGAGAAGGAAGAGAACTATTTAAGAAATGAGATGTTTGAAGGAACAAGAGAAGTTTTGGTCTTGAATTGTCTTAAAAAATTATGAGGCTTAGTGGGGAGTCAGGAGCAACATGTTGAGGGGTCTGGTTAAAGGCTAGTCAGAGTGGATGGATATTCTCACAAACATGCAGTAGATTCCAGGTAGACACAGGGAGAAAGATTTATGAGAATAACGCTGCTAATGAAGAAAATAGATTTCAGTGGCACGTTAGTCAGAGACTTGGTTACTAAGTCCTTGAAGAAGCAATTAAAGACAAGACTTTAAAAAACAAAAGTTTATTGCACACATACTGTGTCCAGGCTCTCATCTAGGATGTAGGATATATCAGTGAACACAACAGATAAAAATCTCAGCCCTCAAGTGTTTGTAATATAGTGGGTGGAGTCACAATAGATAGGATAAATAAGTGAACTGTAGTATGTTAAAAGGCTCTGAGTGCTAGGGAAAGTAAAATAGGGCCCTGTGATGGAGAGCGTAATGGTGGTAGTGATGGTGGTGGGTTTGCAGTTTTTAACAAGGTGGTCGAAGTACACTTCCCAAAGTGGTTATAGATTAAAAAGGTCTTGAAGGAGATAAGGAAAAAAGTATTGCGCTATCTGGGGGAAAAGCATTTCAGACAGTGGGATCAGCATTGGCAGGCCCGGAGGTGGGCATGGACCAGCAGTGGTGAAGAGGTCAGTTCAGTTAGAGGCAGGTGAGTTAGGGGATGTAGTCAGGGGAGGAATGGGGTAGCAGATCACAAAAGAAGTGCTTCTCAAACTTTAATATGCATACAGATTTCCTAGAGATCTTGTTAAATTTAGATTCTGATTTGGTAGATCTTGAGTTGGGTCAGAGATAACAAACCCTCAGGTGACGGTGAAGTTACTGGTCCTGGGACCACAGTTTGGTTAGTAAGGATATAGGGCCTTAAGGGCAATGTAAGACTATATAAATATGAAACTAGTTGAAATCACCAAGGGAATGAGGGTAGATAGAGAAGAGGAAAGGGCTAAGGGCTGAGCCCTGGTGCACTCCAGCATTAAGAAGATGGCGAAACAGGAGGAGCCAGCAAAGAAGCCTAAGAAGGAGTGGCCACAAAGTGAGAAGGAAACCCATAGGGCCCGTGAATGTAAATGAATTTCAGGCGACATCAGTCAGTATAGTTTTCTCTGTTTTCTCCAGGTAGCCAAGTAAAGTGTTTCATGGAGGAAGAAGTGATCAACTGTGTGAAATTTTGGTTGATGGGTGAAGTAAGAGGAAAACTAAGAATTGATTATTGAGTTTGACAACATAGTGGTTATTGACAAGCAGGTTGCTGGGTAGTGTGAGGGCAAAGGCCCTATTGGAGTGGGTTTTGAAGGGAAGAGGCGAGAGAAATCAGAGACAGTGAATACATGAAAGTCACTGAGACATTTTCCTGTGAAGGGTGGGTATGTTAGGTATCTGTTGCTACATAACAAATTAAGCTGGGTACCGTGGCTCATGCTTGTAATCTCAGCACTTTGGGAGGCGGAGGCAGGAGGATCACTTGAGCTCAGGAGTTTGAGACCATCCTGGCCAACATAGTGAGACTTCTTCTCTACTAAAATACAAACAATATTGTAGCTTAGTGTGGTGGTGCACGCGTGTAGTCCCAGCTACTCCAGGGGCTGAGGCAGGAATGATCACTTGAGCCTGGGAAGTTGCTGCAGTGAGCCATAATCGTGCCACTGCACTCCAGCCTCGGCAACAGAGCAAGACCCTGTCTCAAAAAACAAAAAGAAAATGAAACGCAGAGTCACTTAAAATAACGAAGATTCACTATTTCAGTTTCTGTGTGTCAGGAATTCAGGAGCGGCTTAACTGGGTGATTCTGGCCCAGTGTTTTGTGAAGTTTTAGTCAATTGATTGACCAGGGCTGCAGCCATCTGAACGCTGGACCTGGGCTGGAGGAGTCGTTTCTGAGATGACTCACTTCATCTGGCTGTTGGCGGGAGGCCTGTTTCTCACTCACTATACAGGCTTCCTCTCCATAGGAGTGCTTAAGTATCCTAACAAGGCAGCCAGCTTCTTTCAGAGAGGAAGATCCAAGATTATATAGAGAGAAGCTAGCATGTATGGAAGTCACATTCCGTTACTTCCGCTGTATTCTGTTGATCACATGGACACAGTGTGGGAGGGGACTTCATAAGAACCTGAATACCAAGAGGGTGCGGGCTGTTAGGAGCTTTCGTGGAGGCTGGCTAACCCAGAGAGCAGGAAATTTGAGGGTAGCTGGAGTGGAAAATGGGACCCCAGCGAGTCTTTTTGCTTTTAATTGATGGAAATAATAACATATTTGTTTGTTGCACCAGTAACCATCCAGTATAGAAGGAAAGATTATTGATGCAGAATGGAGAGTATTGTTGGAGAGCTGTCAGTGCTTTGGTGAGAGGGGGTATGATGTGGAGCATAAGTGGAGGAATGGGTACTTGGCTTGGCACAGGATGAGGGTAGTTCACTTAGAGTGGCAGGAGGGAAGACAGTACGTGTGTCAAAAGATGCTACGAGGTGCTGAGATGGGATGGTGGGAGGTTTGGGGATGTTCTCTTCCGGTTACTTCAGTTTTCTCAGTGAAATGGAAAGCAAGGTCATTGAGAATGAGGATGGGAGAAGAGGTGTCAGGTTTCAGGAGGGAAGAAGAGAAGTTATAGTCACCAAGGACAGTGGGAGAGTGAGTGGGCCAAGGAAATGCATGGTTTTGGGGGGAACATTAATGACCCACCCAAGATTCAGGGCCATACATTTAAGGCAAGATCAGTCAGTGCAGTTTTCTGTGTTTTACTCTAGCCACATTCAGCTGTACAAATGCAGGTGGGGAGTCAGTGAAGAGGTGGATTTAACCAGTGTGTGGTTTGTCCAAATGAGTACAAAGAGAGAAAAGGCAAGGGATTGAAGGGCAAATTATTAAAATACTTGAATAACATTGAATCTTTGAGGAGCAAGAAGGACCTCCTCCCAGCTCGAGGTTCAGCAACCTGAGAACTGTGACAGAAAGAACAGCGAGGACCAACATTGACCCTGGGGAGATTCAGGTTTAGGCTGGAGCAAAAAGGTGGAGGAGTGGCCTTCAGAGAAGTTAAAGATCTAGGGAACCGTTACTTCTGGAGGGTACACTGGAAGCCTCTCAAGAAGTGGGGAAGGGTGGGCAGTAGGCATAGAAGAGTAGGGGGCAGAAGAGGCATAGCCTTCTGGGAGGTGGGCAGTGAGAGCCTCTGGCTTCTGTACTGATTTATGTCAGTGAGGACACAAGGTAAAATGATATTAGCCCTAGTTCTGATAGGTGCTCAGATAGGGCGGTGAGGCTTTGGATGCTGGAGAGCAGGGAGAGTGGAGCTTCCTTTTGACTCTTGCAGGCAGAAGTACCCAGAAATAGGTCTCAGATCGTTGAGACTGGAACAGATTCTACCTAGCTTATAGCAAGAGAAGACTGAAGCCAGCCTTTCTTACCAGGGTAACGAAAGGGAGAAATGGCTGGGAAAACG
>NW_012102987.1:432963-435082 GCF_000951045.1 Mandrillus leucophaeus | reverse complement strand
TTAAGGATTAGAGAATAAGTAGAACAAGAGTTCCTGGAATGGCAGATACTATTGCTATTATTATTGCCATCACCTTAATGTAAAGCTTTATTACAAAGGAACTCAGTCACCAGAGGATAATACCTGTGTTTTCATATGCAAAGGCTGGAGTGGAGATGGGAGTTTGACTTTTTAGAGAGCAGTTGGGTAACACGTGTCACACGTCTAAGAGCATGGGTTTAATCCAGTCGTTTTACTTCTGCGACCTTTTCCAAAGAAAATAACCAAGAATATGTGGGAAAATGAAGCAAGAAGATACTTGTTTACAGCTTTGTTTATAAGAGAGGAAAGGTGGAATCTACCTAAATGTCTAACTATTGTGCAACAAAAGACTTTACCTTACTAGAAACAAATGGATAGAATGGAATTTATTATGTGGAATAATGGTTCATTGTAGTATGAAATAGGTTGCAAAAAAAGTAGGTACTGAATGATCCAATTGTATTAAGAATGCAAAGAATATGATCTGAAGAACAAAATAAGTGATTGTATTCACAATTACTAGTGATTGCCTCATAAAAGTTTTAAAAAATTTTTTGGGTACATAGTAGGTGGATATATTTATGGAGTATGTGAGATCTTTTGATACAGGCATGTCATGTGTGATAATCACATTAGGATATGGGGGTAACCATCACCTCAACACATTTCTCTGTGTTATAAACATTCCCAGGTAAGTTTTTAAATTTTCTTTTAGATTGCTTGTATTTTCTGAGATTATAATGAATGTGACTTACTTTTGTAAAAAGAAAACAAGAGACTCTGTGTGTGTGTGTGTGTGTGTGTGTGTGTGTGTGTGTGTAGTGCTGTGAAGTAGAAAACCCTAAAGGTGGAGACATATATTTAGCTTTCTCATTAGTCATGAATGACTGTGTAACTGTCTGTTCCATTCTGTTGTCAAAACCCACACCCAGTCCCATGACTGTAAGGGTACATGAAGGGCAAGGGAGGCATAGAACCAAGCTCATTGCCTTAGGAGCCTGGCAGCAACTCAAGAACTATGGTTTTGTTGATTCCCATAACTTTGAGTCTGTTTAGGGATCTCAATAATTTTTAGCTAGGAGAGAAAATCAAACTAGAATTGAGATGGAAAATGTCTATTGAAGGCCGCTCAAAAGAAAAACATGTAAGATATACGGGAAATTTAGCAGTTACAGGACCTTCTAAAAAAATGAACTGCTGTTTCTTTTAAAGCCTTTCTATGAATATTGGTGACTTAGCACAATGCATTTTCAAAAAAACAGGACCTTGTGATTGTCACAAGTTCCTCAAGAAATTAGAAACCAGGAAATTTACTCTTGTGTAAAACAGTCCATGAGTCACAGTTAAACAAGCATAGTAATGAACATTAGCTGTCAGATTCAGTGCTATTCTTACATCAGATGACTTCTCAGATAATTGAAGTATTTTCTGAAATTTGTTTACCTTGAGCTAAGTAGAAAGCAAGTTGTATGTCCTTAACAAAATTATATTTTATTCCATTGTTCAGCAGGTATGAGAGTAAGTCAGCTGTTTAATTATGTGTATAATACTAATAAAAGGGAGCATTAACATTGTTAATTTAAAAATTTGACTGGGTGCGATGGTTCACGTCTGTGATCTCAGCACATTGGGAGGTTGAGGTGGGTGGATCACTTGAGGCCAGGAGTTTGAGACCAGCCTGGCCAACATGGTGAAACCCGGTCTCTACCAAAAATATAAAAATTAGCCGGGCATGGTGGTGCATGCCTGTAATCCCAACTACGCGGGAGGCTGAGGCAGAAAGATTGCCTGAACCTGGGAGGTGGAGGTTGCAGTGAGCTGCACTCCAGTCTGGGCGACAGAGTGAGACCCTGTCTCAAAACAAAAAAAGAAAAGAAAAGAAAAAAAGTCAGATAATTAAAGAGAGAAAATAATTCACTGGTTTTAGGAAAGTGAGCAGCCTTAGGAACAAAGACCAGGAGAGTAGCCCTGAGTTAAGTTATTAGACACCTTCCCCTTTTCCTTTTCCTGTGTTTCTTTTCTATTCTTCTTCTGTATCCTCTTTACCTCTCTTTTTTCTTCTTTCTTTATTCTTTTCCTTCTTTGTACAAAGGGAGAA
>NW_012102987.1:428824-431523 GCF_000951045.1 Mandrillus leucophaeus | reverse complement strand
ATGACTCACTTCATCTGGCTGTTGGCGGGAGGCCTGTTTCTCACTCACTATACAGGCTTCCTCTCCATAGGAGTGCTTAAGTATCCTAACAAGGCAGCCAGCTTCTTTCAGAGAGGAAGATCCAAGATTATATAGAGAGAAGCTAGCATGTATGGAAGTCACATTCCGTTACTTCCGCTGTATTCTGTTGATCACATGGACACAGTGTGGGAGGGGACTTCATAAGAACCTGAATACCAAGAGGGTGCGGGCTGTTAGGAGCTTTCGTGGAGGCTGGCTAACCCAGAGAGCAGGAAATTTGAGGGTAGCTGGAGTGGAAAATGGGACCCCAGCGAGTCTTTTTGTTTTTAATTGATGGAAATAATAACATATTTGTTTGTTGCACCAGTAACCATCCAGTATAGAAGGAAAGATTATTGATGCAGAATGGAGAGTATTGTTGGAGAGCTGTCAGTGCTTTGGTGAGAGGGGGTATGATGTGGAGCATAAGTGGAGGAATGGGTACTTGGCTTGGCACAGGATGAGGGTAGTTCACTTAGAGTGGCAGGAGGGAAGACAGTACGTGTGTCAAAAGATGCTACGAGGTGCTGAGATGGGATGGTGGGAGGTTTGGGGATGTTCTCTTCCGGTTACTTCAGTTTTCTCAGTGAAATGGAAAGCAAGGTCATTGAGAATGAGGATGGGAGAAGAGGTGTCAGGTTTCAGGAGGGAAGAAGAGAAGTTATAGTCACCAAGGACAGTGGGAGAGTGAGTGGGCCAAGGAAATGCATGGTTTTGGGGGGAACATTAATGACCCACCCAAGATTCAGGGCCATACATTTAAGGCAAGATCAGTCAGTGCAGTTTTCTGTGTTTTACTCTAGCCACATTCAGCTGTACAAATGCAGGTGGGGAGTCAGTGAAGAGGTGGATTTAACCAGTGTGTGGTTTGTCCAAATGAGTACAAAGAGAGAAAAGGCAAGGGATTGAAGGGCAAATTATTAAAATACTTGAATAACATTGAATCTTTGAGGAGCAAGAAGGACCTCCTCCCAGCTCGAGGTTCAGCAACCTGAGAACTGTGACAGAAAGAACAGCGAGGACCAACATTGACCCTGGGGAGATTCAGGTTTAGGCTGGAGCAAAAAGGTGGAGGAGTGGCCTTCAGAGAAGTTAAAGATCTAGGGAACCGTTACTTCTGGAGGGTACACTGGAAGCCTCTCAAGAAGTGGGGAAGGGTGGGCAGTAGGCATAGAAGAGTAGGGGGCAGAAGAGGCATAGCCTTCTGGGAGGTGGGCAGTGAGAGCCTCTGGCTTCTGTACTGATTTATGTCAGTGAGGACACAAGGTAAAATGATATTAGCCCTAGTTCTGATAGGTGCTCAGATAGGGCGGTGAGGCTTTGGATGCTGGAGAGCAGGGAGAGTGGAGCTTCCTTTTGACTCTTGCAGGCAGAAGTACCCAGAAATAGGTCTCAGATCGTTGAGACTGGAACAGATTCTACCTAGCTTATAGCAAGAGAAGACTGAAGCCAGCCTTTCTTACCAGGGTAACGAAAGGGAGAAATGGCTGGGAAAACGGAAGACAAATGTTACTACTTGAATTTGGTGTGCTGGTAAACTGGCTCTCAAAAAACCCCGCAAACACGAATTTCTCTGATACAAGTACTCCCACCTTGCCAGTTTCAGGCTGTTAGAGGTTTCATCAGCCAGCTTGTAAGATTCCTGAATATTGGACAACTTGACTCTGGATAGTCCTCGATATGAGCTCTCTAGCACACCACACACTTTAGAGCAGACTCTGTTTTCCTTAAAATATTTGTGTACCATTTGGGTGCTTTAGAGCAGGGGTCTGCAATCCCCGGGCCACAGAGCAGTACAGACACACAGCCTGTTAGGAAGGTGAGTGGCGGTTGAGTGAGCATATTACCACCTGACCCCTGCCTGCTGTCAGATCAGCAGTGGCATTAGATTCTCACAGAAGCTCGAACGCTATCGTGAACCGTGCATGTGAGATATCCAGGTTGCATGCTCCTTATGAGAAAATGATGCCTGATGGTCTGAGGTGGGACAGTTTCATCCTGAAAACCATCCCTACACCCCACCCCCATTTGTGGAAAAACTGTCTTCCGTGTAACCATCTCTGGTGCCTGAAAGATTGGGGACTGCTGCTTTGGAGTTCTACTTGTAATCCTCAATTTTGCTTCTTTGTAACTCTTTACCTTATGGAACCTCAGTTTCTTTGTAAACGGAGGGTATTAGCACCTGTTCCTTGGGCTGTTGTTAAGGATTAGAGAATAAGTAGAACAAGAGTTCCTGGAATGGCAGATACTATTGCTATTATTATTGCCATCACCTTAATGTAAAGCTTTATTACAAAGGAACTCAGTCACCAGAGGATAATACCTGTGTTTTCATATGCAAAGGCTGGAGTGGAGATTGGAGTTTAACTTTTTAGAGAGCAGTTGGGTAACACGTGTCACACGTCTAAGAGCATGGGTTTAATCCAGTCGTTTTACTTCTGCGACCTTTTCCAAAGAAAATAACCAAGAATATGTGGGAAAATGAAGCAAGAAGATACTTGTTTACAGCTTTGTTTATAAGAGAGGAAAGGTGGAATCTACCTAAATGTCTAACTATTGTGCAACAAAAGACTTTACCTTACTAGAAACAAATGGATAGAATGGAATTTATTATGTGGAATAATGGTTCATTGTAGTAT
>NW_012102987.1:396804-427139 GCF_000951045.1 Mandrillus leucophaeus | reverse complement strand
ATATAAAATACTCTATGGTGTTAAGTGCTGTGAAGAAAAATAAAGGAGGGCAAGGGATAGAGTATAACTGGGCAGGGGGTGGGGTGGACAGAGAGAAGATGGTTCATTTCAATTCCAATTTTCAATTTTGTTTAAAAACTGAAGGCCTGTCATTAGAGGTGACATTTGAGCAGAGATCTGGTGATACGAGGGAGTAAGCCAGGCAGAAGCAGCAGCACAAAGGCCCTGCGATGGGAAGATGCCTAGGTGGACCAAGAACACGAAGGAGGCCCGTATGGCTGGGGGAGGCGTGGTGATGAACGAGGGAGGCCAAGCAGCAGGGAGCTAGGTCGTCTAGGGCCCTGCTGGCTACAGTAAGCTCTGAGTGAATCTGGAAACCTTTGGAGAAGTTTATCACAGCAGCTGGTAGTACTCTAATACAGATATTCATGTTTTTTTGTGATCATTACGTATTTAATTCCCTTGTACCTAGGAGTAATTCAAGTAGCAGATAATATGACTGTGTTATTACATATAGGTTGCATTTCAGTAATTAGTACTGCATGTGGTAATTTTTTTAAAACCACGTTTCTGAGATTTTCTCTTATTGCTGGCCTGCTTGGATAATTAATTTTGTCCTCTAGAATTTGCTAGCAAGTAAGTAAGATGAAAAGGATTTGTTTTATTTTTATTATTATTATTTTTTTTTTTGAGACAGAGTCTTGCTCTGTTGCTAGGCTGGAGTGCAGTGACAGTATCTCAGCCCACTGCAACCTCCGCCTCCCGGGTTCAAGCGATTCCCCTGCCTCAGCCTCCTGAGTAGCTTGGACTACAGGTGCACGCCACCATGCCTGGCTAGGGTTTCACTATGTTGGCTGGGATGGTCTCAATCTCCTGACCTCATGATCCACCCACCTTGGCCTCCCAAAGTGCTGGGGATTACAGGGTGTGAGCCACTGCGCCCAGCCCTTTATTTTAAAATTATGATAAAAAATTGATCATCTTACTCATTTAAGTTTATAGTTCAGTAGTGTTAAATATATTGTTGTGAAACATATCTCCAGAACCTTTTCATTTTGCAAAACTGAAACTCTACCCACTATATAACAACTCCCGTTTTCCTTTTCCCCAACAGCCACCATTCTGCTTTCAGCCTCTATGCATTTGACCAGTTGCTCATAGAAGTGGAATCACCAGTATCTGTCCTCTTGTGACTGCTCATTTCGTTTAGCATAATGTCTCGAGGTTAAACCATGCAGTAGCGTGTTACAGCTTCTTTCTTTTTATAGACTGGGTCATATTTTGTTGTGTATAAACATCACATTTTGTTTATCCATTCATCTGTTTGGTGGACAACTGGTTGCTTCTGCCTGTTGGCCATTGTGAATACTGATGCTGGGAACTTAATTGTGCACCCACTAGAGTGTTTTGAACAGATTGACAGGATGTGATCTCATTTATGTCCAAAAATGTTCACTCTGCCCCTTCCCTCACTAAGTGAGACTTGGTGTTTTTTTCTGTTGTGTTTCTAATGCTCACAAACAGTGTCTTGCACCTAGTGGTCATGCAGATACTTGAAGAAATGAATGACAGAACTAAACACAGTGAGGCAGACTCCGGAGGCCATCACGTCAACTCAGATATATATTAGGGCAGTGGGCCTTTACTATTTGCGGATCATAGACCTCACTGAAAATTTGATGAAAAATATGGAACTTTCCTCTGGAAAAAAACAGTTTTTTTCTCCTTGACTCTCTCAATACAGTATACTTCTGTGATTTCTGCTCACCAAGAAGTGTGTGGGGATTTCTCCCCACCAGCAGCCAGTTCTCTGGTGGATTCTTTAGCAGACACCAGCTGCGTGTCCTCGAATTCCGTTCCATCCTGATGCTCTGTTGCTGGAGAGAGCATCAGACCCCACAGGGTGAGAGGGCTCAGCCTCACACGACTGACCCCCACTTTGAGCACCAATCGCAAGTAATAGGTTCTCACCTAGGCTTCTGACCCATCTGCTCTAAATTGGGGTTCCCCTACTCCATACTCTGATTTGACTGATTTGCTAGAGTGGCTCTCAGAACTCAGGGGAACACTTAGGTTTACTGCTTTATTATAAAGAATACTACAAAGGGTACAGGTGAGGCGATGAAGAGATGCATGGGAAAGACACATGGGAAGGCGTGTGGAGCTCCGGTGTCTCCTGTATCTGGGTCCTATATCGGGGTTCCTGCCTCCTGCCTGCTTCTGGATACAGAAACAGGGAGACCAGGCTCACCACCTGCCAGGAGCCCCCACATGTTCAGCTCTCTGGAAGCTCCCCAAACCCAGTCCCTTTGGGGTTTTAGGGAAGCTTCATTATGTTGGAATGACTGCATACATCATTGACTACTGGTGATTGGCCAGGCGCTGTGGCTCACGCCTGTAATCCCAGCACTTTGGGAGGCCGAGGCAGGCAGATCACAAGGTCAGGAGTTCAAGACCAGCCTGGGCAATATGGTGAAACCCTGTCTCTAGTAAAACTACAAAAGTTAGCCAGGCGTGGTGTCGAGCACCTGAAGTCCCAGCTACTTGGGAGGCTAAGGCAGGAGAATCGCTTGAACCCAGGAGGCGAAGGTTGCAGTGAGCCGAGATCGCGCCACTGCGCTGCAGCCTGGGCAGTAGAGCGAGACTCTGTCTCAAAAAAAAAAATGGCTGCTGGTGATCAACTCAGACGTCAGCCTCTCTCCCCTCTTCGGAGGTTGGGGTTGGGGCTGAAAGTCCCAGTCCTCTAATCATGCCTTCATCTTACTAGTGACCAGCCCTATCCTGAAGCTACCTAGGGGTGGTCCAGCCTTCAGTCATTGTATACAAAAAGACACCCATCACTTCGGACATTCCAAGGATTCTAGGAGTTTTATGCCAGGAAATAGGGATGAAGACCAAATATATATTTCAAAATATCACAGTTCCCCAGAAAAGGAAACACACAGTTACGGATGGTTCAAGTTAAGATTTTTTGACTTTATGATGGAGCAGAAGTGATACATATTTAGTGGAAACTAAACTTTGAGTACCCATACAACCATGTTGTATCCAATAAATTATGTAGAATGTTCAACACTTTTATCATAAAACAGGCTTTGTGTTAGATGATTTTGCTCAACCATGGGCTAACTTCAGTGTTCTGAACCGGTTTAAAGTAGGCTGGGCTAAGCTATGATGTTTTGTAGGTTATGTGTATTAGATGCATTTTCACTATATGGTATTTTCAGTGAGCTTGTCGGGATGTAACTCCGTCATAAGTCAAGCAGCATCTGTATACTAAAATGTTTACCTACAAATCAATGGGTTCTTTACCTGATATCCATAGAAGGACTTCATACGTAACTAGGCCATTGACCGTTCCTATGGGTGGATTGGAGTATTCATCCTACAGCGATATTAGAGATACAGATCCAATCCCTGAGCAGGCAGTGTTGCTTCCTACAAATTGTAATCTGCACAGCCTTCACAATTTTCATCAGCCTTGTTTCACAGTAGGAAAGGTTTGCCCCAGCCTCACACAGTAGACCTGATTCCATGTCTCCTGTATCTGGGTTCCTACCTCCTGGCTGCTTCTGGGTACAGAAACAGGGAGACCATGGCTTCAGCCCTTTTATTATACTGCAGCATTTTTCTGTTCTGCTTCTGAGCCACAGAGTTATTAATCTCTTTAAAGTGGCTGTATGTCAAAAACACTTAAAAATTCGTATCTGACATTTTTCTGGATTGTGTTTAGTGTGGGATGACAGTCTCAATGGGTGAACTTCCGGCACCCTGCGACTGCGCAGCCTCTCCTTGCTGGCTACTCACTAAGCCAGTATATGAATTGATAGAATAAAAATTAAAAATGAACATCAAGCATTTGGGATCGTTGCTTGGAAAAGATTTCTTGTGCCAAAAGGCTCAAGTGACACCTTTTGAGTATACCTCTCAGAGTTCTGAAGCAGAATGAAACTACAACTTATCTGTTTTTTACTACCATTTCCTTCCTAGAGAAAGAAAGGAATTTTTATCTGATCTCTGATGTTGCTGTCTGTTAGGATGCTTTCAACTACAAGCAAAAAAAAAGTAACTCAGCCCTTTATGTGTGTGTGTGTGTGTGTGTGTCTGTGTATTTATATAAACATATGTGCACACGTGCAGACATGCACACACACTGTGAAAGGGCCTGGAAGCAGTGGCACCCCAGTCACCCAAGTGAGCACATCTAGTCACCCAAGTCTTTGTTTCTAAATAGCCTTCCCGGCTACCAGTAACCAGGGCTCCCCAGGGAAGTAGCTGATTCCAGGGCTGGGGCAGGGGAAGGACTAGATGAGGCCAGATCATCTTGTTGTGCCAGGTATAAGGAAGCATGCAAAGCATGAGGGGGTGGTGCAGCCATGCCATGGACTACCATCTGCAATAAAAAGGAACAAAATATTGATATAGCCGCATGGACGAACCTTGAAAATAGGCATTGTGAGAAACTCCAGAGACAAAGGCCACATTATGTGGTTTCGTTTATATGAAATGTCCAGAAAAGGCAAAACTGTAGAGACAGAAAGTACTTGAGTGATTTCATGGAGCTGCGGGTCAGAAGGGGAGTGACTGCAAATGGGCATGAATTTTCTTTCTGGAGTGATAAAGTCAAATTCTAAAATTATGTGGTGGTGATGGTTGCATACTTTTAAAAATTCACTGAAAATCATTAAATAATTGTACATTTTGAATCAGCAGATTTTAGAGTAAGTAAATTATACCTCAATAAAGCAGTTTTTTGTTTTTTGTTTGTTTGTTTGTTTGTTTTGAATGGAGTCTTGCTTTATCGCCCAGGCTGGAGTGCAGTGGTGCCATCTCGGCTCACTGCAACCTCCACCTCCTGGGTTCAAGTGATTTTCCTGCCTCAGCCTCCCAAGTAGCTTGGATTACAGGTGCCCACCACCATGCCTGACTTTTTTATTTTTTTATTTTTTAGTAGAGATGGGGTTTTGCCCTGTTGGCTGGACTGGTCTCGAACCTTAAGTCATCTGCCTTCCTCGGCCTCCCAAAGTGCTGGGATTACAGGCATGAGCCACCGCGCCAGCCAATAAAGCAGTTTTTAAAAGTTATGCGAGAGGTCACAAGGACTCAGGAGTCAGCTTGCAGAACCGCCCACTGATCAAATCTGGAAATACGTGAGCATCAGAATAACTAATGATAACGGGCAAGGCACAGTAGCTCACGCCGGTAACCTCAGCTCTTTGGGAGTCCGAGGCACGTGGATTGCTTGAGCCCAGGAGTTTGAGACCAGCCTGGGCGTCGTCTCTACAAAAACACAAAAATTAGTTGGGTGTGGTTGCATACACCTGTGGTCCTTGTACTCTGGAGGCTGAGTTCGGAGGAACACTTTTGAGTCCAGGAGGTCAAGGCTGCAAATCACTGAAATGGCACCACTGCACTCCAGCCTGAGTGACAGAGCAAGACCCTACCTCAGAAAACAAAAGAATAATGATAATGGATTAAATTAGTTACTGAATAAAATAAAACTGATAAAATAATACAACCCACAAGACTCTTTAAATACATGAATAAATGGGGAGAAAGGAAAGTTCTTCCTTACAGTGCCAACTCACAAACATAGAATGAGTGATGATGGATGGGATGTTCTTTTTCAGTCATCATAGTAATAGCTGACTTAGGTAAAAATCATCAATGATTATTAAAACTAGTCAATGAAGGTTTCATGAGGACCATGATATTAACAGTTTCAAAAGAGTTCACCATTAAATACCTGTTGATTTCAAAGGCAAAAATAATATACCAGAGTAATCTAGCAGGACCACCTTAAGCGACTGAACTAGTTTTGTATTGCTGTGTAACATTACCACACATTTAGAAGCTTAAAAAAGCCATACATTTATTATCTCACAGTTTCTGTTAGTCAAGAGTCTGACCTGGCTTGGCTGGGTCCTCTGTTCAGGGTCTCCTAAGATGCTAATTCAAGTGTCAGCCAGGGCTGCGTCATCTGGAGGCTTGGTCTGGGAAGGATTCACTTCCTGCTCATACGTTTGTGGCCACATTCAGCTCCTTGTGATGGTGCGACTGATGGCTTCATTTTTTTTTGCTGGCCATTGGCTGGAGAATGCCCTCAGCACATGAGACTATCTCTCTGCAGTTCCTTTGCCATGTGGGTTCCCAACATGGCCACTTGCTCCCTCACAGCCAGCAAAGGAGAGGAGGTGCCAGCAAGATGGAAGCTGTCTAATGTAATATAATCATGTATTTGTAATAGTGAACATCGCATCACCTTTGCTGTATTCTGTGGGTTAGAAGCACTTCACAGGTCCACCTAGACGCAAAGGGAGGAGTCACACAGGGCATGAACACCAGGAGGTGGCGATGACAGGGGAATCTTAGAGTCTGTCTGCCACGGTGATAAAAGTTGACATCACCCGTATTAGGACAAACCATACCATGTGGCTCCTGACTCACCGAAAGGGGCATGTATCTCTGCCAGGTATCTCTGCCAAGTGTGCATAACCTGCAGAAACATGAGACAAACCAAATACCTGAGGGGCCATGTACCTGGCCTGTGTTCTTCCAGTGTCATTGTAATGAAAGACAAAGGCTGAACAACTGTTCTGGATTAAAGGAGACTAAAGAGGGACGTGGTGGCTCACACCTGTAATCGCAGCACTTTGGGAGGTCGAGGTGGGAGGATCACTTGAGGATAGGAGTTTGAGACCAGCCTAGGCAACATAGCGAGACGCCATCTCTATAAAAATTAGCCAGCTGTAGTGGGGCGTACCTGTAGTCCTAGCTATTCAGGAGGTGGGAGAATCACTTGAGCCTGGGAATTCAAGGTTACAGTGAGCTATGGTTGTGCCACTGCACTCCAGCCTAGCTGACAGAATGAGACTCTGTCTCAAAAAAAAAAAAAAAAAAAAGACTAAAGAGATAAGACAACAAATACAATGGAAGAGCCTGGGTTAGGAAGGATAGTACAAAGAGCATGTTTGGGGGACAGTTGAAATTTGAATATAGACTGTGGATTAGATGTTAAATTTCCTGATTTTTAAAATTATATTGTGGTCATCTAAGACATGCCCTTATTTTTAGGTATTTGGAGAAGAGATAGGCATAACGTTTGTAACTTACTCTCCAGCGGTTTGTGAGAGAAAATGTGAATAAAGAAAATGGGGTAAAATGTTACTACTGATAAATCTGGTCAAAGGATATACAGGAATTCCTGATAATTTCTGTATATTTTTGAGGATTTTCTATAAGTTTAAAATTATATCAAAACAAAAAAAATACCAAAGAACTTGAAGTGACATGAAAAGTGGCTCAGAAGCTAGAACTCCAGAGGGGTAGGCTTCAGAGTTGGCTTTATTTAGCAGCTCCACAGTCTGATCAAATGCTCAGGTTCTTGTTGTCTTTTGGCCTTCTAGCCCTCAGTGTGTGCTTCATCCAGCAGCCACTTCCTCTTGAGGTTTCAGGTGATTGCCAGTGACAATCAGGGCTGCATATGCTTTCCCACTGAGCCATCGACATCCTTTTACCTTTTCAGTCACTTTAATTCCGAGACTTTTCTGTAAGTTTTAAAGGATATCAAAGGTAAGGACCTGTTAGAAAAGTCTCGACAACAGTCCAAGGAAGTCATTAAAATCGGTTTTATTGATAATATTTAAACATTTCTTAAATTGACAGTTTGGTCTGATGAAGTTTCATTGTTACTAGAAAAAAAAAAACAGTGTAAACAGTTGCATATGCTAAAAATATGTTAGGACAGATACTGCCAGAAAGCCAGTTATTATAGAAGCATAGTTTCTACTGTATAGTCATTAAAATGTAATTTGGCCTTTCATGTGACCTCTAAAGGAAATCTTAAGCAGAATTCAAAATATTGTCTTTAATAAAGAACCAGGAATTTAGGGAGTGTTCTTGAAAGAATCATTTCTTCTGACAGAATTAAAAAAGAATTTTAGATTTGAGATATCTTATAATAATTGTACATTTCTAATTTAGTTTAAAAATAAATGTGTATAGGAAGAAGTAATTATGTCAAATAAGTATAAGAAAAATATTAGGAGTAAATGGTTTTCTTACATCATACATCTCGAAATTTTGAAATGTCAAAGATTATGTGCCCTCTAGTTGGTGATTCAAACTAGTCACTTGTATAAAAATCCAAAGCATGTGAACTCTGCCGCCTCTGCACATGCATCCCTGGCCAATGCAGTCCCAGCTGTTTGCTCACCCACACCTTCGCTATAGTTTTCCTCAGTTTTGTATCTAGACATGAGTGGATGGTGGTGAGCTGGGGCAGTCCAGGGGCCTACACACCCAGCTATGCAGTCATGTGGGCATCTGTGCCATTTGATTCCACTCTTCTTTCTCCAGCCTGCATATTTAATTATGCCCCAGGAAAGCGGAGCAAAGAAGTTAAGCAGCTATTTTAGGTAGTTGGGCAGCTCTAAAAAACAGTGGAGACCATATCTACTTCTAGTTGTTTTTTTGAATACTCTTAGTACAGGAGAAACCAGCAGTTGAGGCTGTTAGTATTTAATTCTCAGCAAATTATTACTATGCAGCAAATTATTTCTTCTTCCAAACATTTCTTTGAAGCAGTTGAACTATTCTGGGGCGCTGAGATGAAACCATTCATTGGCAGATGTTTTAAAAAGTGGCAGGCCTAGAGATACAGTTAAAATACAGTCTCCCCGATAGTTGCTGGTATGAGTTAGGCACAGGAAAGCTGTTCTGGCTCATGCCTGTTTGGTGGCCTCTTCAATGCTTGCCCATACGGAATGAAGTAACGCCCTCTCCCACCAGGCTTTCCTTCCGTGTGTGTGCCCTGGAGCCCCTCTAGCTCTCCTTCAGGCCTGCTGCACTCCACAGGCCCAGAAAAGTCTGGCCAGAATGGCAGAATAGGGGATCACTTTCAACTTTGGGGTTATAGATAAGCTATTAATGGATTATTGAGAGTGGTTCTCTCTCTCTCTCTCTCTCTGTGTGTGTGTGTGTGGGGGGAGAGAGAGAGAGAGAGAGAGAGAGACAGACACTAGAGGGAAGTTGCAAAAAGAAAACCGTGACTAGAGGTTTTGAGGAAAGATAATGAAAGGGTGCTTAGGTTATAAAAGAGCACAGGAAGAGAAGAAGGCGTTTGTCAGAGATGTGATGATTGGCTGGAATGAAAGTAACAGGGCAGTGGTGATTGGAGCAGGCTTTTGAACGGGTTGCTCATTCTTAAGGTGCAGGAGGAAACAGGAAGGGGGTTAGCGGGACAGTGCAGGGCTACAGCTGAGGTATTAAGTTCTATCTACAGTCACTTCTTGAGGAACATGTAATGAATTAAGGTAAATTACAAATGTTGAATTTCCCAACTGTATTTTGTCAGTTGATAGTCATTTCTTAAAAATTAATTTTATTTATAATTGATATATAATATACACATTCATTTTAAATATTAGGATTAACCATAAAACAGTATTTAAAAAATTAGGTCCAATGCTGTAATCATTGTAATATATGGAATTTTATATGAGCCACAGATTTCTCCTTCTAAGGGAATTTCACAGTGAGGATCTTGTGTGGGTAATTACAATTACTTATGTGGCCTACACTATCAAAATGTTTCTCATTCCCCTTTCAACTTTGTGGGAAAAAATATTTTTTTCCTGATTTTCTCTATAATAGAGGTTTAAATACCTAAAGTGACCAGATTGATATTTTATATTTGATTGTTCCTACTATATTTAAAAGAAAATTGGAACTAGAATGGTGAAAAAGAAAATTAAATGTCTATGAAATGACAGGCAAAATGAGGGTAGGAAATTAAAGCAAGTGTTTCAAGAGTTGGTGAAGAGTTGTTAAGAAGAAAGTAGAGGGGGAAGTTAATTGTTTTGATTTATTTGACAAATGAAACGAGCAGACTCTAGTTTTCTTTCTTGGCTTTTATTTTGCCCTTCTTTTTTGTTTTCTTTCACTAAAAGATGGGTAATGTATATGGCTTCCTCTTTTCTAGCTATTTCACTTTACTCAAAAACTCCATTCATATACAGTCAGACGTGATTGCAGATCTGCCCTTGACAACCTAGAGTGCTAGAGAACAGGAGCAGACCATCCGATAATGTGTCTCTTGGTCTGGTCATTGTGTAATTCCTACAACAGGCTCCTTGTAGAGCAGGTTTAGTACATCAATACTGCATTGTACATCTAGCTTGTATAATTAGTGTAGTGTCTCTTCCAATCCCCCCTCCTCCCTTTTTTCTTGTGGCAAATAGGTCAAGGTGATGTGGGATAAATGTGACTTTCTAAATACACCTAGATACCTGTGTGTTAAATAGCAGCTTCTGAAATGCTGGAGGTCTCTGTCCTCAGTACTTCCGTAGTACTTTGTGGTATCTCCGTTAACAGTTACCTCATCACGTCACACATGGTACGTATATGTATTTGTCTGTTCCATCTCCGTTAACAGTTACCTCACCACGTCACACGTGGTACGTATTTGTATTTGTCTATTCCATCTCCGTTAACAGTTACCTCACCACGTCACACGTGGTACGTATTTGTATTTGTCTATTCCATCTCCGTTAACAGTTACCTCACCACGTCACACATGGTACGTATATGTATTTGTCTATTCCATCTCCGTTAACAGTTACCTCACCACGTCACACGTGGTATGTATTTGTATTTGTCTATTCCATCTCCGTTAACAGTTACCTCACCACGTCACATGTGGTACGTATTTGTATTTGTCTATTCCACTTGGCTGTGAGCCCTTTGAGGGCAAGGACTATGCCTCATTTATTTTTGTATCTGTATTTTGGTGCCTGATACGAAATAGGTCCTCAGTAAAGTTTAGTTGGATAATTGTCTAAAAAACACAGGTACAACTTTAGATGTCTGCCATTTGCCAGAACTTCTGGTAGATGAGCCACACGTATAGTTTTCTTTTAATAGCACTTGGTCCTATGAAAAGTTCTGTGTACTCCTTTGGTTTGTTTATATAGTTGACCCTGAACAACATGGGGGTTAGGGTCACAGACCCTCCTGTGCAGTCAAAAATCTGAGTATAACACATTTGACTCTCTCAAACTTAAGTTTTGATTGGAAGCCTTACCGGTAACATAAACAGTTAACACATATTTTATGTGTATTATATCCTGTATTATTATTATTATTGACAGGGTCTGGCTCTGTTGCCCTGCCTGGAGTATAGTGGCACAATCATAGCTCACTGCAGGCTCGACTTCCCAGGCTCAGGTGATCCTCCCACCTCAGCCTCCCAAGTAGCTGGGACTATAGGCACCCACCACCATGCCCAGCACATTTTTGTTTTGTTTTGTGTTGGTAGAGACGGGATCTCACTCTTTTGCCCAGGCTAGTCTTGAACTCCTGGGTTCAAGCAGGTATCCCGCATCAACCTCCCAAAGTGCTGGGATTGCAGGCATGAGCCACCACACCCAGACCTGTATTTTTAAAGTAAGCTAGAGCAAAGAAAATGTTATTAAGAACCTCATAGGAAAATATATTTACTATTCATTAAGTGGAGATTGATCATCATCTCCAGATCAAGACCAGATCAAGATGAGGTCTTCATCCTCATCTTCACATTGAATAGTCTGAGGAAGAGGAGGGATTGGTCGTCTGGCTCGGGGGTGTCAGTGACTGAAGAGGTGGAGTAGGTGGGAGAGGAGGCAGGAGAGACAGGCGACACACTCAGAGTAATTTTTGTTGAAAACCAAATACGTGTATAAGTGGGCCCATGCAGTTCAAACCTGTACTGTTCCAGGGTCAACCACACTAGCTTTTATCATAGGAGGGAAAGATTAGAAAATAAAGATAAGCAAAAGAAAAAGAAAAATCTCTTGCAACCCCATTCCCCAACAATAATAGCTGTTGTTAGCATTTTATATTCTTCTAATCTTTTTTTCTTATGGACATGTATGTGGTTTTCCTAAGAATTATATCACATGTGGACATGGTGGTTTGTAACCTAATTTTTCACCTACCTAGCTTAGTGCAGTAACAGATTATCAATAAAGACTTGTTTTAATGAACATTTTCTGTATTATCAAATATATTTCAACATCATTTTTAATGATTGCTTAATATTCCATTGTACGGACATTATTATTTAACTGATCCCCCATTGCCTAATAGGCTGTTTATTTTTCATTTAACATAGTTGGTTTGATCACACATCTCTCTGGTTCATCCCTTTCGCCTCCCAGGCTTTACTTTGCTGGTATCGATCCATATTTAAGGCTTTGAAAGCTTCATCTTCTCTTTAGCTTCTAGGTATTTGCAGTACTGTTCCTTTTGCCCATAACACGTTTCCTACTTTGCCTAGCTAATACATATTTGTTAAAGCCTGGGTTTATTTTTTCTTCTTGGATAGTTTCCCGGACTATATTAGTTGTCCTTCCAATGTGCCTCATAGGTAGCCTTTTATACTAATTCCTAGGGAAAAACTCAGTCAGCTTTATTTTAATTGCATGCCTTCTTCTTTCTTTCTTTCGTTTTGTTTTGTTTTGTTTTGTTTTTTGCGACGGAGTTTCGCTCTTGCTGCCCAGGCTGGAGGGCAATGGCGTGCAATCTCGGCTCACTGCAAGCTCCGCCTCCCGGGTTCAAGCGATTCTTCTGCTGCAGCCTCCCGAGTAGCTGGGATTGATTACAGACATGTGCCACCACACCCGGCTAATTTTTTTTGTATGTTTAGTAGAGACGGGATTTCTCCATGTTGGTCAGGCTGATCTTGAACTCCTGACCTCAGGTGATCCGCCTGCCTTGGCCTCCCAAAGTGCTGGGATTACAGGCGTGAGCCATTGTGCCCGGCCAACTGCATACACTTAAGAAAGTGTATCTCCCACTGAACCATAAAATGCTTCAGGAGAGGACCTATGCCTTGTTTCCGTTGTATTTCCCAGCCCTGTGCAATGCTGTGTATATAGTGGGAATTTAGTAAACTTACATTTAGATTTATATATATCAAATAAATCGAATGCATGAAACATTTCCTGGTCTTCAGCGTGGATCATTAAACGGTGACCTTTAACAGTCTCATCTTTTTTATCAGATAAGCATAGTAACAACAACATTTATTTGTAAAGTGCTTTATGGAACATAAAATATGTAAAAATTATTGTTTCATATTGGCAAGGAAACGAATTCTTAGTAAATTTATGCTGCATTATCAAATGAATTGGTCTGCTATTTAAATTCCTTAATATGTTGCTGTTTATTGATTAGTTAAGTGATAATGTTAGTAATTCTTACATCTGTATGGTCTTAAATTTTTAAGTAGAGACAGTTAATAGGTTGTATTTTTTATTAATATTTTAAGCCTCTCTTAAGCAATAATTAGGCATCAACTCTGGTGAGGGTTTTGTAACCATAGTTTAAACCAATTTAAAACCATAGCATGAAGCTAAAAGTTTTTATTTTTATTTTGTAACAAGAAGAGTAATCTACAGCTAAGACTTAGGGACCAGAGAACCTAGCAGTAACATTAGACAGTAAAACCACTTAGCTAGGTGTGGTGGCGTGTGCCTGTAGTCCCAGCCACTGGGGAGGCTGAGGTGGAAGAATTGTTTGAGGCCAGGAGTTGGAGGTCATCCTGGGCGAGATAGACTCTGTCTCTAAAAAAGAAAGGAAAAAAACCACTGGATTAGTCTTAGGAGGTAGAAGTTAATTATCCACAGCTCTCTATATTGTCAGTAAGTGACAAGTATCCTTTCTTTTCCTTGGACATGGCACACATGGGGGTGAGGGTGGGGTGGTTGTCACAGTCACCTAAGGAGCTTTTTCAGATGCTTTGTCCTTTCCCTAACTCTGCAGTTACTGACATTGTGGTGATATTGAATGATAATCAGTTATATTAAGATAGAGGCAGGGTTTGCAAGATTATTATTAACTGGAACTCCTTAACCTGAAAAGCCAGTAGTGACACAGAGGACAGAGAGTCTGCAGACCAGGGCTGTAGTTTACCGTGGGTGAGCCATGTGAATTCAAGCAGGTCACTTAGCCTCCCTTCACCTTCACCTTCCTTCACTTCCTTTTTATAAAACAAAGGGATTGGATTAGATGATCTGTAAACCCACGTTTACAAATCTTCTTGTTTTTGATGCACAAACATAGAAAAAGAATTTTGCTCTTCAAAGAAGAAATGAAAAATGTGAATGAAAAATGTGATTATAACTTTGTCTAAAATGTGACATTACATTAGTTTAACAGATATTAATATTATAATACACTTTAAAAGCCCTTCAGATGAGTCTTCAGCTAAGTAAAATACTGACAATTTCTTTATTATCTCAGAAAAAAGAAAATCCTGATGAACTGTTTTTTTCTTCTTGAGACTCAAATCCAGGACAGTGATCTCATCTGGTTTCATTGTTTTAAATCTCATCTCTGTGCTGATGACTTAACTCGGTGTCTCCCCTGAATTATTTGCTCCTCTGAAATTGACTGCCAACATACTGGTCCACTTGGATATCAATGGAATATCTCAAAGTTAAAGTTAATTCCTGATTTTTCCCCCCAAACCTATTCTTGATTTTTATTTTTTTTCTTTTTGAGACGGAGTCTCACTCTGTCACCCAGGCTGGAGTACAGTGGCTCAATCTCGACTCACTGCAAGCTCCGCCTGCCGAGTTCACGCCATTCTCCTGCCTCAGCCTCCCAAGTAGCTGGGACTACAGGCGCCCGCCACCTCGCCCAGCTAATTTTTTTTGTATTTTTAGTAGAGGCGGGGTTTCACCGTGTTAGCCAGGATGGTCCTGATGACCTCATGATCCGCTCGCCTCGGCCTCCCAAAATGCTGGGTTTATAGGCCTGAGCCACCGCACCCAGCCCATTCTTGATGTTTTCTATATCTGACCAAGCCAGAAACCTTGGGGTTGCCTTTGATTCTTAATACCTAACAGTCAATCTATTAGCAAATGTGTTTGGTTGTGCTTTGAAACTGTAGCCGGAAACTGCCCGTTTCTCATCAGCACTCCTTCCTACTGCTCTTACTCCACTAGAGCTATTCTCAGTCAGGAGCCAGAGGCCACCAGTTTTTGTCACGTCATGCCATGTGTCACTCCTCTACTAACCTGCAGTGGCTCCCCCTCTTCTTCAGTGTAAAAGTCACAGCCCTTCCAGTGGTCAGGAAGGCCCTGTGTGACCTGGTGCTCCATTACTTCTTATTTCATGCTCTCTCTCGTTCGATTCCTTCAGACACACTATTTGCTGTGCTATTTTCATAACATTCCAGGCACACTCCCTTCTCAGGGCCTTTGCACTGGCAGTTCCTTCTGCCTGAAACTCTCTTTCCCCAGATGGTTGCATACTTAGCCTCTCACCTCCTTCCATTCTGCTCCTGTGTAACCATCTGATGTGAAGGCTACACTGAACTAATGTGCTATTTAAAACTGCAGACTACTACCACAGCCACCCCTGCATGTGATGTTATTTTCTTCCATAGCATTTAGTGCCTTCTAATGTTCTGTAATTTATGAATCTTATTTATTGCCTCTTTCCCTCTTCTAGAATGTATGCTTTGGAGGTCACAGACTTTCTCATATGTAAAAATAGTGAGGATGAAATGATAATAAATGACTATATATTATTTATAGATACTATTTTGGCTAAGTACTACCTCAGTGAATTTGATTAAGGCCAAAGAAATCATGACAGTTGCATAACCCATTTTACAAACTATACACAGTAACATATGCACGTGGGAAGTCCTGGACTCAAGAAAAGGTGCCTCTCCCACCAGCCTTCCTGCCCAGGAGCCTGTGGTGCTCTGCCGCCACTTGAGAGCGGCTTCCTGGGGGTCTTCATGCCTGTGTCTTCTCACTGCTGCGCTTCACATCTGGCCCTCAAGGCCTCCACAGTGCTGATGCCACCGTGCTGCTGCTCAGGGTTCAGGGGTTATAAGGTGGACATGAGGTTCAGGACACTTTAATACTCTGTTTTCAATTTAAATAGTCTATTGTGGCCCAATAGTGGAACATCTTATAACTTTCTCTCTTTTTGTTTTTTTCCTTTGGCTTTCTTCTTTAGGCCAGACATCTTTTTTTGTGGGAAAAATTAAAGTTTTCAGATTGCATTGAAAGGGAACTTTGGGACACAACTCATTCAGAAATTAGGAGATGTGGCTGGGTGCCGTGGCTCACGCCTGTAATCCCAACACTTCGGGAGGCCAAGGCAGGTGGATCACCTGAGGTCAAGGAGTTTGAGACCAGCCTGGACAACATAGTGAAACCCTTTCTCTACTAAAAATACAAAAAAAAAAAAAAAAAAGAACCAGGCATGGTGGCACCTGCCTATAATCTCAGATACTCAGGAGGCTAAGGCAGGAGCATCACTTGAACTTGGGAGGCAGAGGTTGCAATGAGCCAAGACTGCACCATCCCACTCCAGCTGGGCGACGAGAGTGAAACTCCATCTCAAAAGAAAAGAAAAAGAAATTAGGAGATGGCATTTTAGGATGACTTTTCAGTTACTGCATAGGAAAAATGTTACTAGAAGAGGCAAGGTTAAAATATTCTTGTATCCCAGCTAGTCCTGAAAATATATTTATTATATATCTAAGCCTTTAAAAATTGCAAACCTCTGTTCTTATCAATATAAATTTGTTTTATAAAAATAAAGTTTGTATGAACAGACAGTGGATATCATTGTTGCATTAAACTATGCTGTAGCAAAGAATAAGTTAATTCTTAAAAACATTTGGACCCTGCTTCCCTGTTTTGACAGATAAAATGAGCAATGAGTCAGTGGCTGTCATTGAATTAGAGGCAGTGGCTGTCATTGAATTAGAACCAGAAGGAGCTGGCAGTTGGACGTTAGCTAGCGTCTGTCCTTGCCCCAGTTCTTCTCAGGTTGGGCTTTTTTGTTTTTTCAGCTTGGCACAGAAGATTTTTTTAGAAGTGATGAAATGTAAACCACTCAGAACAGGCTTGTTCTATCTAAGAGCACCTTTTATCTAAGGGCACCTGGTACTGAGGGAAAACATTTCGTGTATCCTGGCAATTTTTGTGCCTTTTCTTTCCTGTTGATGATACTTGTGTGTTTGAGGAAAGGTCATAGAGTATGCCTGCTTTCTCCACTGGACACTCTGGCAGAGTGGGCAGCCTTCAGACCTCCTCCCTTGGTATCTGGGTGGTGGTCCAGGGTCAGGGTCTCCTCCCTCACTTGCTCTTTCTGTCTTTAGCTCTGTTGCCTTTTACTTTATATGAATGGAGCTCTGTAGTGGCCAACTTCATGGGCTATGGAGAAAGACCTGGGTTTGAGTTCTGGCTCTGTTGCTTACTTAGTTTCTAGTTACTTTACCTAATCTTAGTTTCTTCATCTCTGAAATTGGGTACAGAGGTGTTAATATGCATAATACCTATTTAATAGTATTGTATGAGAAATAATTCACATTAATAATATGTGCACAGGACCTTGCACATAGAAGCTCAGTAGATGTCAGCTATTAGGAAAATTACCTTTAAGCTGCCTTTAAAAATTCTTTCTCTCTCTATATGTATCTGTATGAATAACTACCCATGACCTCTCCTAGGTTCTGAGAATACAAGAGTGACCAAAACAGACATGTCTCTGACCACACGGAATCCAAGTGGGAAAGATGTTTGTGCCTTGAGAATTGTCAATTATTGGAAGAAAACTTCTGACTGTATCTAAAGTAGGAAAAGAAATTTAAATTGAAGCCGGGGTAAAGTATTAAAGGCTTAATAAAAGAACCCTGAAGTTAAAAGAAAAGGATTTAGGAAAATCTGTGTAGTTTTCCAGAGTTTTTAATAGAAGCTGACATATTTGCCCGTAAGGACAATTACTAGGTCAGCACTAGCAGTGTAAGAAAGGGAGTAGTAAGAAATAAGGTCTGTGCAGTAGACTGGAGCAAGTCCACGGAGGTTTTTTTAAAGTGAGACAAGGAGAGCGTTTGTGAACTGGAAAGTGAAGTCAGTAGTTTTCAGTACAGAAGAGAGAACTTTGGTGGCAGAACCAGAATTTAACAACTGGTTTTGAAAGAAACAAGATTTGGTTTAAAACATATAAACCTCTACTATTTAAACATGGAATGATAATCATATTTATATTTTGGCACCTATTTAATATCAGTAAATAACATGTGAAAGCTACTGTTCACTGTAAGTAGTACATTTTTATACTGCAGTAAGACTTATTATAGTGAATAGATGACGTTGATATATTTACCTGGAAAAATTCTAATGGAGTTTTTTTAACCTAATGTACTTTTTAAAAAACTAAAATTAGGCAATTTAGAAACAACTAAATATGTATCAACTGATGAATGGATGAATAAAATGTGATATAGCCATACAACAGAATATTATTTGACAATAAAAAGATATGAAGTACTGCTACATCAACATGCTAAGTTGTAGAAGCCAATCACAAAAGACCACATATTATATTATTGCATTACATGACATACCCAGAATAGGTAAATCTATAGAGCTGGAAAGTAGATTAATGGTTGCCTAGGGCTGAGGGGAGGGAGTACGGTTGGAGAAAAATGGGGAGTGACTGCTAATGGGTATGGGGTTTCTTCTGGGATGATGAAAATGATCTAAAATTACTCGTGATCATGAATGTACAACTCTGCGTGTATTAAAAAGTATTAAAATGGGTACTTTGGGTGCATTGTATGGTGATTGTATCTTAAGAAAGCTCTGCAGAGTTTTTTTATTAAGCGATTTGAAAGAATTCTTAATTTCAAGAAACAAGAGGGGTGGAATATATCCTTTACATTGAGCTCTGTTCTCTCTAATGCCTAAATCAGTGGGTAGGAAAAATCAGTGTATTGTTAGACCAGTAGTTCTCAGTATGTGTCACCTGTGGAGCTGTGAAAAATGTGGAGTACCAGATCCTCCCTCTATGGTTTCTAATTCCGCAGGCCTGTGAAGGGGGTTGGGACTGATTTCTTTTTTTTTTTTTTTTTTTTTTTTTTTTTTTTTTTTGAGACGGAGTCTCGCTCTGTCGCCCAGGCTGGAGTGCAGTGGCCAGATCTCAGCTCACTGCAAGCTCCGCCTCCTGGGGTTCACGCCGTTCTCCTGCCTCAGCCTCCCGAGTAGCTGGAACTACAGGCGCCGCCACCTCGCCCGGCTAGTTTTTTGTATTTTTTAGTAGAGACGGGGTTTCACCGTGTTAGCCAGGACGGTCTCGATCTCCTGACCTCGTGATCCGCCCGTCTCGGCCTCCCAAAGTGCTGGGATTACAGGCTTGAGCCACCGCGCCCGGCCGGGACTGATTTCTAACGCGCACCTGGATGAATCAGCTGTTTTGTTTCAAAAACTGAGAACCTCTCTGGGTTCTCTTAGAATACGCTCCTGAGCCAGTTGATCCAGCCTTTGTTTTCATTCTCTTGCTTTGGCTACCTTGTCAGTGCTAAAATACATATTTAGCAGTATATTTAGAGCTTGAAATTACATGAGAATCCCTCTGGCATTGTCTTATTCAGAGCAGGTAGCTGATGCTGGAGAGGTTAAGTTTTTTTTTGAGTCTCAAAATTATGAAATTAGGGAAGTGGAATCCAGATTTAAGTCAGCTTGTGCCCAGTCCAGTACTCTTTCCACTTCATCACACCGTCTGTCAGAATTTTATTCTGTGTGTAATAATCCCTTACGACTCCTTGACCTCCACAGGTGTAGGTGCCACCTACTTTTTGGTGCCTCTACCTGTTCATTGGCTGTGTGACTTTGAGCAAATTATGTAACCTCTTCATGCTTCAGTTTCTTGATCAGAAGGAGATAGGGTAAGAATCATACCTGCTTGATAGAATTACTGCAAGGATTTACAATAACATACAATAACATACAAGTGAAGTGCTTGTCACAGGTAAGTGCTGGCACATAGTACATGCTCAGTGAATGTCAACTTATTTCTAGTAATAGACTGTTTCAGATACTTGCTTTCTTTAAGTGTCTAGAGTCATGAAATATTTTTAAAAGGACAGTTAAAATACGTGTTTTCTCAAAAAACCTACATTATAATTTTCCTGCAGGGGCTCAAAGGTGAATTTAGAGCAATGAGTTTCAAATTTGTTCAGAGCTTAGAGTTACCATGCTTGAGTTTCCAGACACATGATTATCTGTCTTATAAGTGAAAAACAGTTTTACTAGTAGATAATGACTTTATTGGGTTTATATAATATAAATTCACTGTAAGCGTACACATCCATAAAAAAGCTATATAGAAGTAAGCCTAATAAACTTGTAAATGGATGTTATTTTTAATTTGCATATTGTTAGTTTCCTCATTTGCCAGTAAAAGTATAGCAGATGCCATGACTGAGAGAATATTTAGAGAGAGTTGTCTCATTAGTTTAAGTATTTACGTGACTTGAGAAAAGCTATTATTCTTAGGCCTTAGTGGTCTGATGCTTCATTCCAGCCTATGGAATACCATGGTAATCTGGCAACTTGGTTTGAGAACCATTGTTTTATGGGCAAAGGAACGAATGTAGAGATGGGACAAACCAAACTATTTATGGCAGTAACAGTTTTAGGCTTATTGTTTTAGGATTATGGTGGCAAAATAACTCAGTTGTGAAATGTGATTTTTACATTTTTTGTAATTTAAAATGTATGAAAGAGGCCAGATATGGTAGCTCATGCCTGTAATCCCAGCACTTTGGGAGGCGGAGGTGGGAGGATTGCTTGAGGCTAGGAGTTTGAGACCAGCCTGGGTAACATAATGAGACCCTGTCTTTATTTTAAAAATTTTAAAAATTAGCAGGACGTAATGGCACACACCTGCAGCCACAGCTACTTGGAAAGCTAAAGTGGGAGGATCACTTGAGCCCAGGAGTTTGAGGTTAAAGTGAGCTATGATTATGCCACTACATTCCAGCCTGGGTGACAGAGCAAGACCTTGTCTCTAAATACATACATACATACATACATACATACATACATACATACATACATATAACAAATGTATGAAAGTAATATAGAAACAAATTCACACAATATAGAAACAAAATGTTTGCCCAGCTCTTCTGGTCCCACTTGCCAGAGGTAACTGTTAACAATTTGTGTATTCTCCTAGACAAATATATATGTATATGAGTTTATTATTTATGTATTTTATTTTTAGATAAACATTTTCATGCATGGTTTGCTTAGCGTTTTGCAACGTACCTTTTTTAATCCTAATACATATTGAGCATCTTTTTACATGTTAGTACACATAGAGCTACCTCATTGTGTTTAAAGCATACTAACACTTTTTAAAGCTAACAGTTTGCTAGACACTGTTGTAAACTATTTTCGTATATCATTTAATGTTCACAAGAACCTTATGAAGCAGGTACAGTTATTATCCCCATTATATAGACACACTAACAGCTACAGAGAGAGAGAAACTTTCTCAAAATCATGCACCATGTGAGTACTGGAGCCTAGATGTGACCGTAGGTAGCTGATTTCAGAGACTGCCTTGACATGACATTGCGACATCTCTTAAATTATTGCCACTGTTGAAAGCCTTTTGTCTGTTGGGATCCTACCTGTAGGTTTCTCGGCCTTTCATGTCGTGAAGTTTTTTGGTTTCTCAATTCCTTAACTTTTGGTTTTCTAATTAAAAATGATGCTTAACCTTTGAAAGATGAAATGTTGTAATATTCTATATGTCATACAAAAGTATATGTGTATGTGTAAATGTTCCATTTGGCTTATTCATATAATTCAGACAGTCTTCATCCAGTTTTTTTGATCTGATTTATAAGTTTTATTGGGAGGAGGTATTGTTTTAAAAAAATTATTTATTGTCCCGGCACGGTGGCTCACGCCTGTAATTCCTGCACTTTGGGAAGCCGAGGCAGGCGGATCACGAGGTCAAGAGTTCGAGACCAGCCTGACTAACATGGTGAAACCTCATCTCTACTAAAAATACAAAATATAGCCAGGCGTGGTGGCGCATGCCTGTAATCCCAGCTACTCAGGAGGCTGAGGCAGGAGAATCACTTGAACCCAGGAGGTGGAGGTTGCAGTGAGCTGAGATCGCGCCACTGCACTCCAGCCTGAGTGACAGGGCAAGACTCCGTCTCAAAAAAAAAAAATATATATTTATTTTTAATTTAGAGACAGGGCCTTGCTATGTTGCCCAGACTGGACTCAAACGCCTAGGCTTAGGTGATCTTCCCATCTCAGCCACCAAGTAGCTAGAAGTACAAGTGCATGACACTATACCTGGCTAATTTGAGGGGAGGTGTTCATAATTTTCCTATTGTGACTATGGATTTATTATTTTCACCTTGTAATTCTGACTGCCGGTTTTAGGTAAAATTTTCAAGTTTACATTTTGAGACTATATTATTTGGTACAGGCAAGTTCATAATCATTATTTTTTGAAATACTTCTTTTGGTTATTTTAATACTATTTTTCTTAAATTCATTTTTCTTTCTTCTTTTTTTTTTTTTCTTGAGATGGAGTTTTGCTCTGTCACCCAGGCTGGAGTGCAGTGGCACCATCTGTCCTCACTGCAACCTCTGCTTCCCGGGTTCAGGAGATTCTCCTGCCTCAGCCTCCCGAGTAGCTGGGATTACAGGCGCCCGCCACCACGCCTGGCTAATTTTTGTATTTTTAGTAGAGATGGGGTTTCACCGTATTGGCCAGTCTGGTCTCAAACTCCTGACCTTAGGCAATCCGCCCACCTCGGTGCAGTGGCACCATCTGTCCTCACTGCAACCTCTGCTTCCCGGGTTCAGGAGATTCTCCTGCGTCAGCCTCCCAAGTTGCTGGGACTACAGATGTGCACCACCATGCCCGGCTAATTTTTGTATTTTTAGTAGAGATGGGATTTCACCGTATTGGCCAGTCTGGTCTCAAACTCCTGACCTCAAATGATCCGTCTGCCTCGACCTCCCAAAGTGCTTGGAATATAGGCGTGAGCCACTGTGCCCAGCCCATTTTTCTTTTTGATATTTCTTCTGATTTGTTTTTTCCTGGCATGTATTATATGTTTCCATCCTTTTATATTAACCTTTCTGTGTCTTGCTTTAAGTCTATTTTTAATGAACAGTATGTTACTAGATTATCTCTTCTGTATCTCATTTGAGAGTCTGTCTTTTAATAAGCATGTTTTACCAGTTTATTTTCTTATTTTTTTTTTTTTCTTTTGAGACAGGGTCTCTCGCTGTCACCTAAGCTGGAGTGATCCTCCCATCTCAGCCTTTCAAGTAGTGAGGACTACAGGTGTGCACCACCACGCCCAGCTAATTTTTTTTTTTGTATTTTCTAGAGATGGGGTTTTGCTATTTTGCTCAGGCTGATCTTGAACTCCTGGGCTCAAGCAATCCGTTCACCTCAGCCTCCCAAAAGTGCTAGGATTTTAAGCATGAGCTACCTCGCCTGGCCTTTTTCTTCTTCTTTCTTCTTTCTTCTTTCTTCTTCTTTCTTCTTCTTCCCTTCTTCTTCTTCTTCCTTCCTTTCTTCTTTTTCCTTTCTTCTTCTTCTTCCTTTCTTCTTCTTCTTCCTTTCTTCTTCTTCTTCCTTTCTTCTTCTTCTTCCTTCCTTATTCTTCCTTTCTTCTTCTTCTTCCTTTCTTCTTCTTCTTCCTTCCTTATTCTTCCTTTCTTTTTCTTCTTCCTTTCTTCTTCTTCTTCCTTCCTTCTTCTTCCTTCTTCTTCTTCCTTTCTTCTTCTTCTTCTTCCTTCTTTCTTCCTCTTCCTCTACCTCCTCTTACTCCTCTTCCTCCATTTTTTTTTTTTTTTTGAAATGAAATCCCGCTGTGTCACCCGGGCTGGAGTGCAGTGGCACGATCTCAGCCCACTGCAAGCTCCGCCTCGCAGGTTCACGCCATTCTCCTGCCTCAGCCTCCCGAGTAGCTGGGACTGCAGGTGCCGCCACCACACCCGGGTAATTTTTTGTATATTAGTAGAAACGGGGTTTCACCATGTTGGCCAGGATGGTCTCGATCTCCTGACCTCGTGATCGTGATCCACCTGCCTCTGCCTCCCAAAGTGCTGGGATTACAGGCGTGAGCCACCGCGCCCAGCCTTTGTTTGTTTGTTTGTTTTTGGAGACAGAGTCTCGCTCTGTCACCAGGCTGGAGTGTAGTGGTGCGATATCGGCTCACTGCAACCTCCACCTCCCGAGTTAAAGCGATTCTCCTGCATCAGCCTCCTGAGTAGCTGGGACTACAGGCACTTGCCACCACGCCCAGCTAATTTTTGTATTTTTAGTAGTGACGGGGTTTCACCATGTTGGCCAGGATGGTCTTGATCTCTTGACCTCATGATCCACCTGCCTCGGCCTCCCAAAGTGCTGGGATTACAGGCTTGCGCCACCATACCCAGCCTTTTTCTTCTTTAAATATAAGAGATCATCGTCTGTTGCCCATGTGTGGTCTCGAACTCCTGGGCTTAAGCAATCCTCCTGTGTCTGCCTCTCGGAGTGGTGGGATTATAGGTGTGAGTCACTGCACCTAGCCCCTATGTACATTTATTATGATTTCTGATATATTTGGACTGTATAATTACTGTATAATTATACAGTAATCTAGATACCGTAATCTATTTATCTACTTAATATAGGGCCATGGTTCCCCTAAAGCAGGGAAACATACCACGGTTTAGCTTTATTTTTATGTATTTTTTTAAGTTGGAGATAGCTGGTCATTATCATTTGGGTGACATCGGAGCAGCAATATTAAATTTTTCCTTTTCTCAAATACTAATTTCTACTTTTTTTCATCTGCTTTACAAGAGGCAGTTTTCTGAACGTGCCTCTCTGCCTTTTCATTAACTGTGTCAATAACTGGAAATAACCAAAGGGGACTGAAGCGTAGAATGACTGGCTCAACTACAGACCTTGGGCTTTTCCTGTTTTCTAAGATACTGATTCTCTTAGTAGAAATTTACCATGGTTTATAGTTTATGAAACTGACTGGCATACAAAGGACTCAATTTGGATTTTGGTCTGCTGTGTTGTACCCATGATGTTTTGTTAGAGTTAAGTCATCTGTGGAGTTAGGAAATTCATTTGCCTTTAAGGAGCAAACTTTATGGGAATGTGAACCTTTTAGGGTTGCAGACAGTTGTTAATGAAACCTATGATTGAAAAAGTAGTTCATCAAGTTCCTTGTCTGTGTTCCTGAAACTAAGCATTTTAGAACAACAGTCTCTCCTAATGATTTTTTTTTTTTTTTTAACAGTCTCATTCTGTTGCCCAGGCTGGAGTGCAGTGGTGTGATCCTGGCTCACTGCAACCTCCACCTCCTGGGTTCAAGCGATTCTCATGCCTTAGCCAGCCAAGTAGCTGGGATTACAGGTGTGTGCCACCATGCCTGGCTAATTTTTGTATTTTTAGTAGAGATAGGGTTTTGCCACGTTGGCCAGGCTGGTCTCAAACTCCTGATCTCAGATGATCCACCTGCCTTGACCTCCCAAAGTGCCGAGATTACAGGCATGATCCACCACGCCTGGACTGTCATAATTAATTTGGACTCGGTAGGTATAGTTAAGGAAAAATGTTAGCAGGAATGATATTTTTCAGATTTAATCAGGATAGAGTAAAAATAGTGTGGCTTTTTTACTTCTAAAAGTTTCATCTTTTAATGTTGGTTTTTTTAAGCTTTTAGAGCCTTGTTTTTACTGTTTTCAAAATGGAAATTATACATTGTATAGAGTGAAACCTTAATTAATGGTTACTAATCAAGTGCTGTAAGCAACTTAGATGAAAGTCACTTTAGTTCAAAGTACTATAGTAATATTTTAAATAAGCAGTTTGAGAACTTTCTGTGGAAATGACTAACACAGGATTATTGACTTAAATGCTGTGATTGCTTTGTGCTCTTTTGATGACGTGGGGTGTGTTTGTTCCCCTTTCTTGGGGATTGCTGGTCTCACCTGTGAAATTCTCAAGTCCTTTTCTATCATTACTTGGCCTGGAAACTCAATAAAGTGTTTGCTTACTTTAGTAGTTCAGTGGGTATTAAATAGAGCACCTGTCGTGTAAGGCAGTGTGCTGGGAAAAGGCAGGCCTAATGATACATACTCTCCAGCCATGGGGATAAGTGGAATCATGTGGCAGTAAGAAAAGGGAAGTTTTTTTCCCTTAGAAAATATCTCCAGTATTGAGGGACAGGCTGGGGTCGTCCGCACCACACCAGGAATAACTAACTCTACTGCTTTCTCTCCCACTGGAGAAAGCGTTTGTCGAACCCCTAAACCCAAGCAATCCACCTGCCTCCCAAGTGTTGGGATTACAGGCGTGAGCCGCCACCATGCTTGGCCCTGAAGACAATGTTTCTGCACGTGACTGAGCGTTATGAGGAAATTCTTTGCTGTAGTGTAGTTCATTTTTAAAAAAGCAGTGAAGTGTTTTAGCAAGAGAGGGACATGATAAAATTGACATTTGAAAGAGAATACATTACTAGGCCGGGCGTGGTGGCTCACACCTGTAATCCCAGCTCTTTGGGAGGCCAAGGCAGGTGGATCACCTGAGGTCAGGAGTTTAAGACCAGTCTGGCCAACATGGCAAAACCCCATCTCTACTAAAAATGCAAAAATTAGCCAGGCGTAGTGGCACACACCTGTAACCCCAGCTACTTGGGAGGCTGAGGCAGGAGAATCGCTTGAACCCGGGAGGTAGAGATTGCAGTGAGCCGAGATCACACTACTGCACTCCAGCCTAGGTGACAGAGTGAGACTCCATCTCCAAAAGAAAAAAAAAAGAGAGAGAATACATTATTAGATGGCTAGGATACGATTTCAAACCTTTTCTCTCCGACCTTCCGACACCCTCTTCTTTCTCAATCTCATTTATGTTTTTTTACTCAAGAAAATAGAAGCAACCTGAAGAGAACTTTCACACTGTCCCACTGCCAAGTCCACCTGCCTGCATCTTTACCAAATACCTTCTCAAGGACATTACTTCAGAAATAACCAGAAGGAACTGTTTCTATCCTGTTTCCACTTCCTCTTACTGTGTTTTCACCAAGACCCACTCTGAAAGCATCTCTTGTCAAGGCCATCAAGCTAGACAGGAAGAAAATTAGAAGAGTGTAGAATCAAGAGAAGAAAGTATTCAAAAATAAGATGACGTCACCTGTGTCAAATGCTGGTGACAGGTGGTTTAAAGGCTTGATGATTCAAGCAAACTGGCCTATGCTCAGGGCTGGAAACAGAGTGAAGTGGTAGAGTGAAGTACAGTGGTAATTCCAAAGCAGTTCTAGTTCTGATGCAAGAGTAGAGAGATAACTTGATTCCTGGGACCTTTATTTTGTTTTGGAAATTTTCATAACCCCTGGCAAGTAAGGGGAATCATACCTTTGTCAGTGTTGCTGCATGGTAATGCTCCCCAAGAAATTGTATCAGCCTCTATATGTTGTGATAAAATACATATAACATTCACCATTTTTACAATCTTGATTGTACAGTTCAGTGGCATTTGCTATATAACCGTTGCCACTGTTTCCCAAACTTTCTCATCATTCCGAATTGAAACTCTGTATTCCTTCAGTAGTAACTCCCAGTCCCCTTTCCTCCTCTCCCGCTGCTAACCTTAAATCTACTTTCTGCTTCTCTGAATTTCCCATTCTGGATAGTTCATGTAAGTGGAATCATATAATAATTGCCTTTTAGTGTCTAGCTTCTTTCACTTAGCATGTTTTTAAGGTTCATCCATGTTGTAGCATATAACAAATTTCATTCCTTTTAAAGGCTGAGTAATACTCCATTGTGCGCACAGCCCCACAGGTTTTAAAGTAGGCTTTATTACTAGTCAGTAGTGTGTGTGTGTGTGTGTGTGTAAACTTTTTCCTCTCAGTGGAAAATTCCTGTCTTGTTCATAGCTTGGTTCAGATTTGATTGTCTTTGATGGTTTTGGGGTTTTTTTTTTCCTCCCCTTCTCTTAAAAGCTTTTAAGGCCTAACTTTAAAAAAAATTCAAAAGGACCCATTTCCAAAATTGTATGTTTCTGCAAAGCAAGCCAGTCGAGTTCCTGTGATGATTGCTGAGGTTTTTCAGAGGCAGTTGATTATTGCCGCAAATTTTCTTTACTTCTGTTGAAGTACAATTTACTCTGAGGCTTGCTTATAGGAAAAAAGTCAAAACCTCTGTGGTTCTTCAACTGTAACATTTGCATAAGCAGAACTCCACATATTTATAGCCTGTGTATTTCTTTTAGTATTTGGATTCTGTGTTTTCTTACTGTCTTAGTCTGTTCGGGCTGCTATAACGGAATACCATAGACTGGGTGACCGAAGAGTAAGAGATTGATCCAGGGCTACACATTGGATAGTGGGTAGAGTCTCTGCTCATGATTACTAGTCTGGTAATCTGTTCACAGTGGAAGTACTTGTTCAGTTTTTTAAAAAATCAACCTTGAAGTATAATTTAAATATAATAAAATGCTGATAATTTAAATGTACAGTTTGATGAGTATGTAATCACTGCTCCAATCATTTCATCACCCTAGAGGGTTTCCTGTGCAGTCAGTCCCCCAGCTCCAACTTCATATCAATTGAACTGTACAGAACGTGTTTTTTGTGCTGACTTTTCTTGCTAGCAGTGTTTTTGAGATTCATCTGTGTTGAGTGTGCAGTAATAGTGTCCCTTTGTATTACTGGCTATTATTCCATTGTGTCAATATATTGCAATTTGTTTATCCATTCCTCTGTTGATGAATAGTTGGGTTAGTTACAGTTTTGGGTGATTGCTGCTATGAGCGTTTAGGTATGAGTCTTTTTATGGATATGTGCTTTTTATTTTTCTTGGGTAAACAGGAATGTAATTGGTGGGTCATACGGTAAATGTATGTTTGAGTTTTGTAAGAAACTCCTAAACAACTTTACAGTGTGGTCGCATTGTTTTGTATTCACAGCAGCAGAGTACATGTTCTAGTTTTCCACATCTTCACCAATACTTATTATTGTCAGTGTTTTTAATTTTAGTCATTCTAGAGGGTGTAAAATGGTGTCTCATTGTAATGTGCTTTTCCCTAATGACTAGTAAGGTATAGCATTTATTCACATGCTTATCAGCCATTTGTATATCTTCTTTTTGCAAGGTATATGTTCATATCTTTTGCCTACTTTTTATTGGGTTGTTTATCTTACTGAGTTCTGTTTTTTTAAAAAATACATTCTAGACTCAAGTTCTTGATAAGATAAATATACATATATGTAAAATAGATATTTTTGCCCAGCATGTGACTTGTCTTTTTATTGCTATTATTGTCTTTTGAAGAACAAAGTTTTAATTTTGATCAATTCTGTCAACTTTTTATTTATGTTTAGCGTTTTTATGTATCTTGTGTAAGAAGTATTTATCTACCTCATTGACAAAGACTATGTAGAAATAGAAAACACTTAAAAATATGCAAACATTACTAGTGTCATGCAGATTTTCTCCTTTTTTTCTAGAATATTCCTAGATTTAGCTTTTATATTTCGATATATGATCCATTTAAAAATAATTTTTGTATATGGTATGAGGCAGGGGTCTGGGTTATTCTTTTTTCAGATATATATCCAGTTGTTTCAGCACCATTTGTTGAATGATATCCTTTCCCCATTAAACTACCTTGGTACTTTCATTAAAAATCCATTTATCATGTAAGTGTGGGACTGTGGATTCCCAGTTTATCTGTTGACCCTTAGACCAGGCCAGTATTAAACAGTGCTGATTACTGTAACTTTACTGTAAGTCTTTTTTTTTTTTTTTTTTGCTCTGTCTCACTCTGTGCCTAGGCTGCAGTACAGTGGCGCGATCTCGGCCCACTGCAACTTCCACCTCCCAGGTCTGAGTGATTCTTCTGCCTCAGCCTCCCAAGTAGCTGGAACTACAGGCACATGCCACCACACCCAGCTAATTTTTTGTATTTTTAGTAGAGACGGGGTTTCACCATGTTAGCCAGGATGATCTCCATCTCCTGACCTTGTGATCTGCTCTCCTTGGCCTCCCAAAGTACTGGAATTACAGGCGTGAGCCACCGTGCCCGGTCTTCTTTTTTTTCTTTTTTGAGATGGAGTCTCCCTCTGTTGCCCAGGCTGGAGTGCAGTGGCACGATCTCGGCTCACTGCAGTCTCTGCCTTCTGGGTCCTCGTGATTCTCCTGCTTCAGCCTCCCAAAGTGCTAGGATTAGAGGCACCCGCCACCACACCTTGCTAATTTTCGTATTTTAGGTAGAGACGGGATTTTGCTGTGTCTACCAGGCTGGTCTCGAGCAACACCCGCCTCAGCCTCCCAAAGTGCTGGGATTACAGAGACGAGCGACCATGCCTGGTGATTGTAAGTCTTAAAATTAGGTAGTATAAGTCATCCAGCTTTGTTATTCCTTTCCAAAATTGTTCTGGCTATTCTAGACAATTTGCATTTCCATATACTTTTTTTTTTTTTTTTTTT
>NW_012102987.1:380776-396547 GCF_000951045.1 Mandrillus leucophaeus | reverse complement strand
CTCCATATACATTTTTAAATCAATTTTTCAGTTTCTCTAAAAGTCTTAACTAGGATTTTAAGATTGCGTTGACTTTAAGTCAGTTTGGAAAGAACTGACATTGTAGCAGTATTAGTCTTTCAATCCATAAATTTGGTATAATTTCTCCATTTACTTAGACCTTTACTTTCTTTCAGTAATGTATAGTTTTCAGTGTTAGGATATTGCAGGTTTTTGTAGGCAGAATTAACTCTTATGCAGATGCAAATACATATGCCTATTTACCACTTAAAAAGGCAACAGAGGCATATCTAAATTTTAGGGAAAGGCCAGGCTCAGTAGTTCACGCCTGTAATCCCAGCACTTTGGGAGAATCCCTTGAGACCAGCCTGGGTAACATAGCAAGACCCCATCACTACAAAAAAATACACAAATTAGCTGGGCCTGGTTGTGTGCATCTGTAGTCCCAGCTATTCAGGAGGTTGAGCAGGAGGATTGCTTAAACTCAGGGATTTGAGGTTATAGTGAGCTATGATGATGCTACTGCACTCTACCCTGGGCAACAGAGTGAGACCCTGTGTCTAAATAAATAAATAATTACTAGGGGAAGATTTTTCTTTTTTGAGAAATGACTAGCTTTTTATTTTAATTTTTTAATTACTTTTTACTCTTTTTGTTCACTGAGTCATAACTAGCCATTTTTGAGGATCTAGTTTATCAGACTGAAGTCATGAATAATTGCTGTATCACTGTCAGTAACTTCGATCCCTGTCTTTCTATCATTTTCCACTTTTTCCTCTCTACCTTCTTTTCATCACCATTCAAAACATACTTAAAACTCTGGTCTTAAAAGACAGACTAAAAAACACCTACCTCTGCCCTGTCTTATCTCCAGCTACTGCCATGTATTTTCCCTTTTCTTCATAGAATTTTCTGAGACTGCTGTGTACAAGTTTCTGTTTACTCACCCAGATTGCCCTTGCCAAAGTCTCCAGTGACCTCCACCTCACTGAATCCAGTGGACGTGTGGTAGAGTTCCTCTTCTTACTCACATTCAATACACATGACGATGCCTTCCTTCTTGAAATATTTTCTTTCTTTGGTTTTTGTGATACCACAGTTTTTGGATTTCATCCTTTTCTCCCTTTCCCAACCCTGTTGCTCCTTTACAGTCCAATCTCTTGGTTTGTCATCCTCTGGCCAGCCACTGAATGTTTAGTTCTTCTCCTGTCTGCATTCTCTCCTTAGGCTGTCTCATACACTCTGTGAGTTCACTAACCAATGATATGCCAGGGAATCGCACTGTATGTTCCTAGCCCATGGCTCTCCTTTGCCACCCACACAGCTGCCTATCTAGTGTCTGTGATTATATTTCCCACAGGTATTTAACTTGCCATCTTTCTCATCCAAATTGTTTTTCCTCCAGTTTTCCATATCAGTAAATTCTACCACTATCCCTACTAGCTCAAGCTAGAAACCTGGGAATCATTTTTTTTTTCCTGCCTACATTTAATGCATTGTGAAGTCCTGTCTATTCTACCTCCTAAAGACTCTTTCTCTGTCTACCTACTATTATTACCCATCCCAGGAAACCATCAGCCCTATGTTTGACTCTACTGCAATAGCCTCCTGTTTGATCTTCCTGCATCTGCTGTAGCCCATTTCTAATCCATTCTCCAACACTGTATTTTTTAAGCCACATTACCTGTATATATTTTTTTAAATTAATACTTTATTTTTTTAAAGCAGTTTTATGTTTACAGAAAAATTGCTCAGAAAGTACAGAGAATTCTCACAATAATCTTAAGTCACTTTCTCCTGTTATTAATATCTTGCATTAATGCAGTACAATTGATGAACCAATATTGATACATTAAAAATTAAAAGTCGGCTGGACGCGTTGGCTCACACCTTTAATCCCAGCACTTTGGGAGGCTGAGGTGGGCAGATCATGAGGTCAGGAGATGAAGACCATCCTGGCTAACACAGTGAAACCCCATCTCTACTAAAAATACAAAAAATTAGCCGGGCATGGTAGTGGGCACCTGTAGTCCCAGCTACTCGGGAGACTGAGGCAGGAGAATGGCATGAACCCGGGAGGTGGAGCTTGCGGTGAGCCAAGATTGCACCACTGCACTCCAGCCTGGGCGACAAAGCAAGAATCTGTGTCAAAGGAAAAAAAAAAAGAAAAATTAAAAGTCGATAGTACATAAGGGTTCACTTTTTATGTTTTATATTCTATGGGTTTTGACAGATATATGATTACACATGTCCATCATTACTGTTACATAGATAGCTCATTTCTTTTTTATCTTTGAATGTTATTCCATTTTCTGGATTTACCACAGTTTGTTTACCCATTCACCTATTGAGGAACATCTTGGTTGCTTCTAAGTTTGACTATAAACATTCATGTGCAGGTTTTTGTATGGACATGGTTTAAACTTATTTGGGTAAATACCAAGAAGCATATATGCCGGATCATTTGGTAATAGTGTGTTTAGTTTTGTAAGAAACTGCTAAATTGTCCCCCAGTTTTGCATTCCCGAGAGTTTCTGTTGCTCCACACCCTTGCTAGCATTTGGTATTATCAGTATTTTATATTGTAGTCACTCTTGGAGGGGTATAGTAGTATCTTGTTGTGATTTGCAGTTCCTCATTGGCATATGATGTAGAGCATGTTTTCATGTGCTTATTTGCCATCTGTATATCTTCTTTGGTGCGGTGTACATTCACATTCTTTGCCTATTGTATAATTGGGTTGTTTTCTCACTGGATTTTAATAATTCTTTGTATATTTTGGATACCAGTTCTTCATTAGATATGTGTTCTGCAGATATTTTCTTCCAGTCTGTGACTTGGTCATTTTATTCTCTGAAAAATGTCTTTAATAAAGTCCAGCTTGGTGTTTTGATGTTGTATCTAAAACATCATTGTCAAACCCAATGCTACCTGTCTTTTAGGACTTTTATATTTTTCGGATTTTACATTTAGCTCTATCATCCCTTTTGAGTTAATTTTTGTGAAAGGTTTAAGGTCCATGTCTAGATTCATATTTTTACTTGTGCATGTACAGTTGTTCCAGAACCATTTGATGAAAAGACAATCTTGGCTTCATTTTGTATTGCTTTTGCTCCTTTGTGAAACATCAGTTGACTCTTATTTGTGTGAGTACATTTCTCGGCTCTGTACTCTGTCGCATTGATCTATTTTATTATTTCTTTTGCCAGTACCACAGTGTATCTTCTACGTAAAAAAATTTTTTAGCAATTTTTTTTGTTTTGTTTTCAAGACAGAGTCTCATTCTGTTACCCTGGCTGGAGTGCAGTGGTGCCAACATGGCTCACTGCAGTTTTTTCTGGGCTCAAGCTATCCTCTTGCCTCAACCTCCCAAATAGCTGGGACCGCAGGTGCATGCCACCACGCCTGAGTAATTTTTAAATTCTGTTTAGAGACAGGCTGGGTGTGGTGGCTCATGTCTGTAATCCTAGCACTGTGTGAGGCTGAGGCAAGAGGATCAGTTAAAGCCAGGTATTTGGGACAGTTTGGGCAACATAGTGAGACCCTGTCTCTTGAAAAAAAAAAAATGAGGTGAGATCATCTTGGTCCACAAAACATATCAGTATCCTGTATTACTTTTATTTGATAAAGACCCATATGCTTGAGATAGCCTGTATGAGACCCTATATGATTGTGTAATTGACCCCCCAACCCCTAACTGCTGGTCTAGCTTCATTCTCGCTCTTCCTCTAGTCCTTAGGATTTTTCTCAGTCATTCCATGTTCTTCTTGACCTCTGGTCCTTCATACTCAGTACTTCCTGTTTCTGGAACTCTACTATAACCCCTTCTGCTCCTGTGTAACTCCTACTTATCTTTCAGGTGTCTGTTGAAACTTTACTGTCTTAGTGAGGGCTTCCGTGACCCCAGACTAGGTTGTAGTTCCCTGTTATATGCTCCCATGACACCTCGTTATTGTAATGTTTAAATTGGTTATATGAGTCAGTTTATTATCTGTTCTCCCCAAGTCAAAAGCTCTGTGAAGGCCATAGACCTCTCTTTTCTTCATTGCTGTATCTCCATTGCCACATACACTTTGCTCTTAGGAAATGTCTGTTGACTGAATTAGTGAAGGGAACTATGCACAGTGGACATTAGCTAGGTTAATAGAAAATTATGCTTTTGAGGTATAGAGTTACTAGATGTGGGACTGCGATAGTATTTAGAGATTGTGACAAAGTATTTTATTAAAGCAAAGTATTTTTGTGAACACAGTGGAAAAATGTGAGATCATTTTATGAAGTTAGGTTGCAATCAGTGTCAGCATGGGGAAAATGTCTCTGGTATTCTGAAGGGCTTCTTAGTTGGGACTTACCTTTAAATTAATTTTCTAAAGACTCAGAATGCATACCCAGATTGGCCAGTTTTGGTCTGGGATTGATGGAGAATGTGTTAGGTGGCAGACTCTAGATTTTACATGATTCTACCAAGCTAAAATTATTGTTCAAAATAAACAGGGGCCAGGCGTGGTGGCTCACACCTGTAATCCTAGCACTTTGGGAGGCTGAGGCAGGCGGATCACTTGAGGTCAAGAGTTTGAGACCAGCCTGGCCAATATAGTGAAACCCCACCTCTACTAAAAATACAAAAATTAGCTGAGCGTAATGGATGGCACCTGTAATTCCACCTACTCAGGAGGCTGAGGCAGGAGAATTGCTTGAACCCGGGAGGCGGAGGTTGCAGTGAGCCGAGATTGTGCAACTACATTTCGGTCTGGGCGACAAAATGAGGCTCCAGCTCAAAAAAATAAAATTAATAAATAAATAGGATAAGATGGATTTATGTAACCTTTTACCAGGTCTGAAAAACATCTTTCACAAGCTAAAAAAAAGAAACACACATTAAAGGAGAAATGTGCTTAACTATTATGATGTGTGTGACTTGGCCATTATGGTTGACTGTAAACCCAAAGGGTTGATAATTTAATGAGCTTACCAGAAATCTGAATACTGAACTGGTTGTATTTATGTGGTGTGGAACAAGGAAAGTCCTCATTTGGTGTGTTCTCTGATGATTATACAACACATGGAATAGGATTTAATTCTTGATGCCACCTTTTAGACCAAGAATGGCAGAATGGGAGATGTCCAGGTGTGCAGTTCTGTGGGAGACGACAATTTTGGATATGGAATTCCATAAGTCAGGAGGACTCCAGCCTGACTTTGTTACATATTAACTGCCTCAGTTTTCTCATGTTTCAAATGAGAAAAATTAATGTCTGCTTCCTAGGAACATTTAATGTATAGAGGAAAACATACTCCTAAAGTGCTATACAGATATAAGGAAATCACAGTATTTGATTGACAAGGGGACTTGAAGAAACTTTTCTGGTTTTGGTTTTAAAATTTTTAAGCTGGAAAAGAGGGGATTTTGGTAATGAAGCATGACAACAAAGGCAGTAGCAGCTGCTGTTTGTTAGATGAGGACTGAAAGGGCTGGGCGCCGTGCTCAACAACCTTGATATTTGATATAGGTCATCTCCATTGCAGCAGATTTGACATTTAAGACTTATGCTATCTATTGCTATTTACACATGTTAAACAAAAATTTTAAAGCGCATACTCCATGTAGAGCAAAGTGCTGCATTCTAGCAAATACCAAGAAGAATCATACTTGATCACGCCAGCAAAGGACACAAATATGGACTCCAATACTTTTAGGAAGTCAAAGTCAGCACAAAGAGGGGCTGGATGAAAGGGAATAACACGGTGACGGGAAGGCTTGGTTATGGGATGGGTGGTGGGTGCTCTGCACGAAGCATTGGTGTTAGTGTGTGTGCTGCTATTCAACAGTGAGGCTGCCCTCAGTGGTCAGACCTGGCAGCTAGAGAACAAGCAGTTCCACACAGGATAAACAAGTAGATATGACATTGGAGTAGCCTTAAATTTTAGAATACGTGCTTTTATTGAGTACCCTCTTTTCTTCTACCCCATATCAATTGGTTGGGCTTTAAAACCACTTGTTCCATTTAGCTCTAAAACTTTACACTGTAATTCATGTTCATTTTAACGAATGTCAGAGGCCCCGGAAATGTCCAAGGGTTAGGTAAGGGGGCTGGTGCTACTGTGATAGCACATGAGCAACGGTTTTCCATCGGCCTCGAGACTAGTAACTCAGATGAATATTTTAGATGTGATGCTGTCTTTTCTCTCTCTCTCTCTCTTTTTAAAAAGCATTTCCACATGTTTTGGCCAATAATTTCCTGTAATTTGCATAAATAAGTATATATCTATGCAAAGTCACCTGTCCAGGTACTCTTACATTTCAGTCATTTTTCTGGTAGTCCCCCCTTGTCTCCAGTTCAAGACAGTGTCTGAAGAACTAGGTATATGCTTCTCTGGCAAAATATTAGACGTTCCCTCAATCCAATGAAAGTGATGAGTCAGCTGGTGCACATGCCAGTGTAATAATGCCAAGTCTTTTTATGCCTGTGTTTCTTTTTTTTTTTTTCTTTTTTTGAGACAGTCTCGCTCTGTTGCCCAGGCAGGAGTGCAGTGGCGCAATCTCAGTTTACTGCAAGCTCTGCCTCCCAGGTTCACGCCATTCTCCTGCCTCAACCTCCCAAGTAGCTGGGAGTACAGGCGCCCGGCACCATACCCAGCTAATTTTTTTGTATTTTTTTTAGTAGAGACAGGGTTTCACCATGTTAGCCAGGCTGATCTCGATCTCCTGACTTCGTAATCCACCCACCTTGGTTGGCCTCCCAAAGTGCTGGGATTACAGGCGTGAGCCAGCGCACCTGGCCATGTTATGCCTGTATTTCTAAGAGTATGGGTTAATTTTAGAACTGCTTTCTGGCTCAGGTTTAAGTTAGGAAGGGTGAGTAGACTTGGGACGTTTAACCAGACCAGATATCCTTGGGCTGGCAGTTCCTCCAGGATGGTTCAGAGCTGTTCAGGCTGGATCACCACTACAGTGATCTGCTGGAATGACAAAGATGGAAGTAACAGGTATTTCTCCTATGTTCATAAGTTCCATATCTAACTTTAAACCATATATGTCTGAGAGGAAAGAATTTATATCTTGGCTCATGCACTCATTAACTTTTGAGTTCTTACTGTTTATAAAATAATATGAAGATATAAAGAGGAATTACAGAAGGATTTTGCCTTCAAGGAGCTTAGTCTTGTTGGAGAATTAAGATAGGTATATAATTAGCCATAATCCAAGGTAACAATTGAAATGTACCACATAAACATGCAAATTAACATCATGAAGATTCTGAGGAAAAAAATAGTTGTTTTGATTAATTCATAGAGATTGTGATGTGATGGTAGAATCAGGGATACCAAAGCATCATAGAGGAGATTCTTTAGAGAAAGGGGATGGAAAGATGAGTAGAGTTGGACATACAAAATGGAGGAGAAAGGCTATACAGAAAATAGAAACGATATTGAACAGTGGCCTAGAGACGAGAAAGTGTAGAGCATATAAAGGAAAGAGTAAGAAATCAGTGTAGCTGGACAGCTGTACAATAGTTCTATCAGGAGCAACATTAGTACAATTGTCTGACCTCTGGGAAGGACTGTGAGTTAATGAGACTGACAATAACAGTATCCCAGTTAAGTTTACAAAGTTTTCTTTTTGTAACCAGAAAACCAGCATTCAGTTTGATTTATTCTTTCTTATCAATGGGAGAGCAAGAGAAACAAGAAGGATGGCGATGACTCTATATCCTACCCACGTTTTCATCCACTAAAATGTTCTAACATCAGAGATTTATAACCTTGTTTGTGCTAGGGACCTCTTTAGTATTCTGATGAATAATTTCTTCTCATAATAACGTATTTGTTTTGTTTTTGAGACATGATCTCACTCTGTCACTCAGGCTGCACTGCAGTGGTGTAATCACGGCTCACTAGAGCCTTGACCTCCTGGGCTCAAGCGATCCTCCCATCTCAGCCTCCAGAGTGGCTAGGACCACAGGCCACCAACACCTGACTAAATTGATTTTATTTTCCTAACATTTTATTTTATGTATTTTTTGTTTTATTATTTTATGTTCCAGGATACATGTGCAGGATGTGGAGGTTTGTTACATAGGTAAACATGTGCCATGGTGGTTTGCTGCACCCATCAACCCATTACCTAGGTATTAGGCCCAGCATGCATTAGCTATTTTTCCTGATGCTCTCCCACCCCCTACCCACAATGCCTGGCTAGTTTCTTAAAAAATTTTGTAGAGACGGGATCTCACTATGTTACCCAGGCTGGTCTTGAACTTCTGGGCTCAAGTGATCCTTCTGCTTCTGCCGCCCAACTTGCTGGGATTACAGGCATGAGCCACCACACATAGCCTAATGTCTTTAAATGCATACAACACAATTTCTAAGATTATAAAATAAACTATACTAAAATATAGTTACCACAATAAAATTATAATATAGTTTTATGTATATGCTTCTTCATATGTACCTTAAATTACATGATATTGGCAGATGCAATTAATTTTAGAGTGGTGATGAGTATTATTTGAGACATCTGCAACTACTGTAATTTAACATGAAAAGATCTGTTTTCTATTGGTGACAACACAAATATGCTGATACTATTGTGGTTTATCACTTAGATTCACAGTTGAATGAAATGTTTAATTTCAGTTACAGAGTAGCCAAAGAAGGAAGGGGTTTATTTCACCCGGAGCATTGGCAAGACTTCCTGTCTCAAGAGCCGAGCTCCCCGAGTGAGCAGTTCCTGTCCTTTTTCAGGGCTCACAACTCTAAGGGAGTCTGTGTGAGAGGGTCATGATCGATTGAGCAAGCAGGGGGTATGTGACTGGGGGTTGCATACACTGGTAATTAGAAGGGAACAGAATAGGACAGGGATCTTCACAGTGCTTTTTTAATGCAAATAACCTATTAGGTCAGGGGTTGATCTTTAACTACCAGGCCCAGGGTGTGGCACCGGGCCGTCTGCTTGTGGATTTCATTTCTGCCTTTTAGTTTTTACTTTTTCTTTCTTTGGAGGCAGAAATTGGGCATCAGACAATATGAGGGGTGGTTTCTGTCTTACTGTGGCTGAAACTGGTATCCCATATGCAAGACATAGTCCTCCTTATTCTTCCCTCTCCTCTCTTCAAGTGGAAAAAAGGGGCCTCGTTCGGAGCTGCGGACTGTGCTGCTTGGCGTTGGGAGAGGGGTAGTGCAAGCACTCTTTTAGCGGTCCTGGCTGGTGTCTCAGTAGGTCACGTACCACACAAGTCCACTGGCTCTGAGCCCAGCTCAGCACCAGGACTTGCCAGGAGTTGCAGTCCTTGTGGCTTAGAGTGCCTTTCAAGTTCGTTTAGAGCCCCAGAGCGCTTAAGCTTGCAGTGGTAAGGCTTGCCAGAACTCAAGTTCCCACTACTGGGATAGGCGTTTGGGCGATTCCTCTCTGGCTGGGGCTGGTCTAAATGTTCCCTTTGTAAGTGGTCATTGGCCTCAGCCCGATTTACTTTCCCCTGTGACAGGACAACACTGAATTCGGTGCAAAGTCTCACAGTTGCTGTGCTTTTCTTCTCCCAAGCACATAGATTCTCTCTCTGCGGCCCATGGCCGAGGCCAGGAGGTGGGGGAGGGGTGGCGTCAGCACTTCAAGACTGTCTTTCCTTCCCTCTTTGGTGCATCTTTCAGTGATCTGCAGTTAAAACCGGGTACTGATTTCTGGTTCTTATGAAGGTGCCTTTTTTGTGATAGTGGTTAAATTTGGTGTCCCTGCAGGGCTGATGATCAATAAAGCCATCTATTCTCTCCCAACCCAGATTTTTTTTTTTTTTTTTTTCTGAGATGGAGTCTCAGATGGAGTCTGAGATGTCGCCCAGGCTGGAGTACAGTGGCGTGATCTTTGCTCACTGCAAGCTCCGCCTCCCGGGTTCACGCCATTCTCCCGCCTCAGCCTCCCAAGTAGCTGGGACTACAGGCGCCCGCCACAACGCCTGGCTAATTTTGTGTTTGTATTTTTAGTAGAGACGGGGTTTCACCGTGTTAGCCAGGATGGTCTCAATCTCCTGACCTCATGATCCGCCCGCCTCGGCCTCCCGAAGTGCTGGGATTACAGGCGTGAGCCACCGCACCTGGCCACAACCCAGACTTTTAAGAATAAAATTCTGTAACTTTTTGAAAAGATTGCTACTACATATTTTATTTTATATATACAAAAAGGAACTCAGAAGTAGATGTATTACTGTTATAAAGCATTTTATCAATTTAATTATGAGATACTTATTTAGTATCTGCTATGAACCAAAGTACTGTATAACATACTGTGAACAAAATAGACAAGATCCAAGACCTCCTGGAACTTACATTTTAGTGGAGAAAGTAGACCATAAACAAACATTATGGTTTGAGGTGCTTATTATTCACATGGATGTATTAAGTAGACCATATGATATATTGCCTGCATCCCAGAGACAAACTGTAGATTAGTAATATAAGTTAAGGAAAGATCGGAATACATACTGTATTTGTAGCATTGGCTATGTATAAGAGCATTTTGCAAGAGATTGTGGAAGCAAGTAGAGTGCATGAGCTCTGAAGAACTCCATCAGTTAAACAGTTGCAGGAGGAAGGATCTATAGACAGATTGAGAAGTAATTGTTGAGAGAAAATCTAGAATCCAGAGTGTTTGTGACTTTAGTGTTTGTGTCTCAGTGGTTTCAGAAGGAAAGACATTAGATGGAAATGAATTAAACAGTGAATGGAAGGAGAGAAAGGAGAGATGGGCTCGTTACAGATAGTGGCTCATGTCTGTAATCCTAGCACTTTGGGAGACCAAGGCAGGAGGATTGCTCGAGCCCAGGAGTTCAAAACTAGCCTGGGTAACATAGTAAGACCCCATCTCTGCAAAAAATTTAAAAATTAGCCAGATGTGGTGGCATACACCAGTAGTCCCAGCTACTCAGGAGGCAGGGACTGCAGTGAGCCGTGATCGCACCATTGCACTCTAGCCTGGGTGACAGAGCGAGATCCTGTCTCTCTAGAAAAAAAAAGAAGAAGAAGAAATGACAACTCTTGAGAAAAACAAGCACTACATAAACTGCTGCCTTACCTTCATGATTCTATATAAACGAATAGCTGAGATTTTTCTCTTTTCATCTTCATCTTCCAGGCCTTCTTCTGCAGCCTCATAAGATCGTCATTGCTACCATGAGCATTGCTACCGCCTTTTCGGGAGGTTTGCTTGTAAAGGGAGCACAGAAATGAGATTGCACTGGAGGGTATGAGGGGTTGGGAGAGTGGGGCTGACCTTTACACTGGAATGGAAAACCTACTCCTCCACTGTGAAAGGAAGGAAGGGCAAATAAGTATAGATTCCTGTAAGTTTGTACATTTGAAAGTGGGAAAATGATTGTTTTATTTGGAGCTGAGCCCTAGAGAGGTAGAAAAGAGTGTTGGATTAAAGAGAAAGATGATATAAAATGAATTCTTGAAGAATGGATCCACTCCTGTAGGCAAAGTAACTGAGTAGAGAAAAGAGCAAGCTTGCTGAGTGATTCTTGGGTCTTTGCTATGGTTGGAAGCCATTGCTGGTTTTGATATTTGCAATGGTTTTGTGATTTTTCTCCCCCCAGCTCTAGAGGGAGGGATACGGTTATGTAAGAGGGTTTTCCCCCCTCCCTAGGAAGAAGGGTAGGGTTGGCTGGGCACAGTAGCTCACGCATGTAATCCCAGCACTCTGGGAGGGAGGCCGAGGCTGGGTGGATCACGAGGTCGGGAGATCGAGACCATCCTGGCCAATGTGGTGAAACCCCGTCTCTACTAAAATATAAAAAAGTGTCCCGGCGTGGTGGTGCACACCTGTACTGCCAGCTACTCAAGAGGCTGAGGCAGAGGAATCGCTTGAACCCAGGAGGTGGAGATTGCAGTGAGCTGAGATCGCACCACTGCACTCCAGCCTGGTGACAGAGCAAGACTCTATCTCAAAAAAAACAAAAAGCAACAAAAACATACAAAAAAAAGCAAAACAAAAAAAGAAGGATAGGGTTATATAGATGGTTAGAGTCATCCAATCGTGTAAAACTCAGTTAATTGTGATTTCTCACTGGGAATAATTGCAACAAGACCTTCTCAGCCTTAAAAAATTGTATACAGAATGTAATCTAACTTTTTTATTTCTGAGACTTTCATTAGTGGGATGCTCTGATTGTTAAAGTGACTGCTCTAGGTTCAGTTTAACAAGTTTTTTCCTAATGCACACCACAGTGTTAGGCTCTGCCATCTTTGAAAGTTAAAATCCTTGCCCTAAGCAGCACCTGCCTGTGGTGAGAATGGTACATGCTATGAGAGCAATGTGCACCCTGTGCCAGGGAAGCACTGAAATGGTACCTTCTCCTGAACAGGCTGGTGGACAAATTTGGGGTTGTCCTGGGACTCTGCCAGGAGGGATGACTAAAGTAGTCAATTGCCTTGGAACTTAGAAGATCCATTGTTTAAATTCATTTTTGTAGTAGAAAACAGTGCATGGTGGCTCATTCGTGTAATACTAGCACTTTGAGAGGCCGAGGCAGGCCAATTGCTTAAGTCCAGGAGTTCGAGACCAGCTTGGACAACATGGTGAAACCCTGTCTCTAAAAAAATTACAAAAAAAATTAGCCAGGCCTCGTGGTGTGTACCTGTTTTCCCAGCTACTAGGGAGTCTGATGTGGGAGGATCACCTCAGCCCAAGGAGGTTGAAGCTGCAGTGAGCCGTAATTGTACCACTGCACTCCAGCCCAGGTGACAGTGAGACCTTGTCTCAAAAGAAGAAAAAAAAAAAAAAGAAAGAAAAGAAAAGAATGGCTACAGTGCCAGGTCAGACCATAAAAACCAGTGAAAATAGTACATATTTTCAGTAAGAAATATTTTTAAACAGTATTGTGTAAACACTTAGAAGTTAAGAATTTTTAAGCATAATATTCATTTTGAATGCTAGGATTGAGAAGATATTATTTCATTGGTAAAGTAGATTTCAGATTTTGTAGAGAATTTTTGAATTTTTGTAGAGAATTTTGAATGAGTGAGTGCTTTTAAGGGCTACAGTCAATGATTCTCTGTTTAACTTGTTAGAAACTTCTGACTTTATTTTTTATTCGTGATGCACTTTTTTTAAAATGTGGTATTACCAGCTATAAATGAAATAATGAAAATGAATGATTTTATGTATTTATTTTGGGAGTAACTGATAAACATTGGAAAAGAGTGGGCTGAAGGAAGGAGAGGGCAGTGAGAACATTTTTGAGTCCCTATAATAAGTCAGATACTGTACCAGGTACTTCCATGCATAGTCTTAACAGAATCTTAGTAAATGCAGGTATCATTGACATCCCCATTTAACAGATGAGAAAAGTCATCACTAAAATGATTTGCCCTGAGGCAGCTGGCTAGTGTTGTAAAAGTCAGGATTTAATTTTAATTCTTTGGCTTCATTGCCTGTTGTTGTTGTTGTTGTTGTTGTTGTTGTTGTTGTTGTTTTTGAGATAGAGTTTTGCTCGGCCACCCAGGCTGAAGTGCAGTGGTGCAGTGTCGGCTCACTGCAACCTCCGCTTCCCCGGGTTCAAGCGATTCTCCTGCCTCAGCCTTCCAAGAAACTGGGATTACCAGCACACGCCACCACACCCAGCTAATTTTTGTATTTTTAGTAGGGATGGGCCACGTTGGCCAGGCTGATCTCAAACTCCTGACCTCAAGTGATCCGCCCACCTCAGCCTCCCAAAGTGCTGGGATTACGGGCATGAGCCACTGTGCTGGCTGCCAGTGTTCTTTGGAGAGAGAGCAAGAGAGAGAGAGAGAGAGAGAGAGAGAGAGAAAACAATAAAATTAAAAGGTTTTATATGTGATTTTTTTGTTTAATAGCAGAAAGGCAGTATTGAGAAATAAAGTGGGATTTCCTGCATTGGCCAAAGTCTGGAGCAGTTGTCAAGGTGGTATGCAACAGTGGTGTATCTACTGTTGATACGTGAGATTCATTTGCCCGGTAGTAATATTGATGGAGGTGGGTGGTAGGGAGGAATATCTGTGAGCTACCTTGAAAATTCAGGGTTTGCAAAAGGTCTCTCATTTGTTTGCATCGTCTGAGAGAGACGTGTTTTCATTGATTGAATGGAACTAGAGGAATGTGTGTATATGGATATAACAGATTTTTGTTGTTGTTTAGGTTTAAGTTAATTGCTACCCATAACTGAGTTTTCAGTCTTTCAGATACTTGGGATGTCTGTGAATATCTAAATAGATAAACATTGGGATAAGAGTTTTGAGAGGATATATTTTTTGATAACTATATCTGTTCTCAGAAATACCTTTTGGACATATGGAAAATCAACTTGGTTAATATTTTATAAATGAATGGCAAATATAGATTTTTAACACAAAGTGTAAATCTAAGAGAATATAAAAAGGGTTTATGTATGTGTTGTATGTTGGTTTGAGGGAAAAAAATCATACTAACCATTTTATGCCTCACAATTAGTCCTAGAAAGCTCTTTAGTCATCTCCACTAACCACTTTTTTAAATGTTTCTAGGTCATTGAATCTTTGGGAATTATTATTTATAAAGCACTGGACTATGGTTTGAAGGAAAATGAAGAAAGGGAATTAAGCCCTCCCCTAGAGCAGCTCATCGATCGCATGGCCAACACGGTAGAAGCTGACGGCAGCAACGATGAGGGCTATGAGGCTGCAGAAGAAGGCCCGGAAGATGAAGAAGATGAAAAGAGGAAAATCGCAGCTATTCGGTCGTATAGAGATGTCATGAAGGTAAGGCAGCGTTTTATGCAGTACTTGTTTTTTTTCAAGAGTTACTATTTCTTCTTTTTTTTTCCCCCTGGAGAGATGGTCTCACTCTGTCGCCCAGGCTAGAGTGCAGTGGTGGGATCATGGCTCACTGCAGCCTCTGCCTCGTGAGTAGCTGGGACTACAGGTGTATGCCACCACACTTGGCTCGTTTTTAAATTTTTTGCAGAGATGGGGTCTTGCTGTGTTGGTCAGCTTGGTTTTGAACCCCTGGGCTCAAGTGAGCCTCCTGCTTTGGCCTCCCGGAGTGTTGGGATTACAGAAATGAGCCACTGTGTCCAGACTGTTATTTTTTAAAAATTGAATGGTTGACACATATCTGTATTTATTTAAAAATAGTAAAGAAAGAATGGTGATTCAGCATTTAATAATAGTTCCCAGACTTGTCAGCAGCCTGAACATGGACATTTGTGATTGAATCATAACTCAAGAAACCGCTTTTAGATATTATATGTCCCTTATCATTACATATCATGTGTCAGCTTGACTGGGCATTATGTCTTCAGTTGACCTCTGTATGGCCTTTTTCTAGAGTAAATAACAACTGTGATCCACTTACCTACATGAAGATTTGGCATCTCAAGTATAACAACTGATTGTTATAGGTTTTCTTGACTTACCTAGTGGTATTTATATGTAATGAAGCAAGTTTGGTTGGTTATACTTAATTTTTCTCTTTTAAATTTTGCTGTGTACTTGAAGGTCATAAAATCTACCATGCCAAATGTGCAGAGATTAACATCAAACATATTTGTCAAATTAACCATAAAAGCGTTCTGTTTTCAGTTACTTATATATGATATTTACTAGGTTTTATACTTATATATGATATATATACTTACATATGATATTTACTAGGTTTTATAAGCAGTGTCAATTGTGTATCTCTTATTTTCCAGCTTTTCATAAAGTGTTTCAGAGACAGGAATATAGAGGCACTGTGACAATGGTAGTTTTCAAGTGTGCTGAGTGCCCCGTTCCTTAGGC
>NW_012102987.1:375217-380726 GCF_000951045.1 Mandrillus leucophaeus | reverse complement strand
TTTTATGCAGTACTTGTTTTTTTTCAAGAGTTACTATTTCTTCTTTTTTTTTCCCCCTGGAGAGATGGTCTCACTCTGTCGCCCAGGCTAGAGTGCAGTGGTGGGATCATGGCTCACTGCAGCCTCTGCCTCGTGAGTAGCTGGGACTACAGGTGTATGCCACCACACTTGGCTCGTTTTTAAATTTTTTGCAGAGATGGGGTCTTGCTGTGTTGGTCAGCTTGGTTTTGAACCCCTGGGCTCAAGTGAGCCTCCTGCTTTGGCCTCCCGGAGTGTTGGGATTACAGAAATGAGCCACTGTGTCCAGACTGTTATTTTTTAAAAATTGAATGGTTGACACATATCTGTATTTATTTAAAAATAGTAAAGAAAGAATGGTGATTCAGCATTTAATAATAGTTCCCAGACTTGTCAGCAGCCTGAACATGGACATTTGTGATTGAATCATAACTCAAGAAACCGCTTTTAGATATTATATGTCCCTTATCATTACATATCATGTGTCAGCTTGACTGGGCATTATGTCTTCAGTTGACCTCTGTATGGCCTTTTTCTAGAGTAAATAACAACTGTGATCCACTTACCTACATGAAGATTTGGCATCTCAAGTATAACAACTGATTGTTATAGGTTTTCTTGACTTACCTAGTGGTATTTATATGTAATGAAGCAAGTTTGGTTGGTTATACTTAATTTTTCTCTTTTAAATTTTGCTGTGTACTTGAAGGTCATAAAATCTACCATGCCAAATGTGCAGAGATTAACATCAAACATATTTGTCAAATTAACCATAAAAGCGTTCTGTTTTCAGTTACTTATATATGATATTTACTAGGTTTTATACTTATATATGATATATATACTTACATATGATATTTACTAGGTTTTATAAGCAGTGTCAATTGTGTATCTCTTATTTTCCAGCTTTTCATAAAGTGTTTCAGAGACAGGAATATAGAGGCACTGTGACAATGGTAGTTTTCAAGTGTGCTGAGTGCCCCGTTCCTTAGGCCTCCTTCGATGGTACAACTCTCAAAGACTGTGTAAAGAACCATACAAGTTATTATTCTTAAGAAATTCGGATATCTTATTTAGTTCTTTTAAGATGTGTAGTGCTTCTCATTTTAAATCAACAGGCTATACACATAAAATACATACATATAATACACAAACAAATAGAAATTTGATGTGTTTTATTTATTTTATGTTTTCTAGTGTTAAGGTTTATTTTTAAAAAATATGTAAACATACTTAAAGGCCAGTTAAACTTTCTGCAGACCACAAATGACCTGCTTGTTCTGTGGAAGACCATTGATAAATAGTGATTGAAAACATGAAGAGTAAAAGGTTTTACATTAAGAAGCAAAACCACTCATACATCTGAAAGTGAGCTAACAGTATTTTGGTGGTGTGTATGTTGGCGGAAGTATGCATAAGAAGTGGTGAAAGAGGAAAGGAACACCTACCTAACCAACTAGATCTGTAAAATCAGCCCTAGCACCAGTAATGTAACATGTCATAGCCAGATTGCTGTCTTAAACTACAGGTTTGGAAGATGAGGTCCAGAGAATAATTGCAATTTTAAAGTTTTTATTCAATGACATTAAATATCTTAACTTGTAAAAAATTATTGAATATTTAGAAGTTTGAAGGGATACCTTTTATTTTTTAATTTGAGTTACTGTGGTTCCCTAACTTACTGCTATCGTTATATGAAAAATGAATAGTTAAAAGGGTACTTATGAAGACAGGTTATTGGCTTGGCATGGTAGTTCACACCTGTAATCCCACCACTTTGGGAGACCCAGGTGGGAGGATCACAAAGTCAAGAGATCAAGACCACCCTGGCCAACATGGTGAAACCCCGTCTCTACTAAAAATATAAAAATTAGGGCCAGGCATGGTAGTTCACACCTGTAATCCCACCACTTTGGGAGACCCAGGTGGGAGGATCACTTGAGCTCAGGAGTTTGAGACCAGCCTGGGCAACATAATGAGACCTCGTCTCTATTTAAAAGGAAAAAAAAGGCTGGGCACGATGGCTGATGCCTATAATCTCAGCATTTTGGGAGGCCGAGGCAGGTGGATCACTTGAGGCCAGGAGTTCAAGACCAGCTGGCCAACATGGGGAAACCCTGTCTCTACTAAAAAAAAAGTACAAAATTAATCAGGTGTGGTGGTGTGTACCTGTAGTCCCAGCTAGTCAGTAGGCGGAGGCACGAGAATCTGTTGAACCTGGGAGGTGGAGGTTGCATTAAGCCAAGAGCGCACCACTGCACTCCAGCCTGGGTGACAGAGCAAGGCTCTGTCCAAAAAAAAAAAAAAAGAAAGAAAGAAAAATTTTTAAAGATTTTATAGATTGAAGGAAAACTGAAGATTACCGATTCTATTAGAAATTTTATTGGAGAATATCACAACCTTACCTGTTGTTTCTTGGTTTCCATGCTAATCAAAACTGACCCGTAAAATTCTCCACATCTGTAACTATTCTAAGTGTTCCATGTAGCTGAATGAGAAGAAAAATAATTGTTGAAACATTTTACAAGTAAATGGACTTTTAAAATACTATAAAACCCATGATTCCTCATCATATAGTGCAGATATGAGTTTGTGGTTTGGTTAGCAGGTTGAAAACCTCAATTCATAAATTAACTCATTGTTTACTTTGTTGGAAGAGAAGACAAGAATTATCTGAAGAATTGTAACTCTCCTTGTTTCAAGTAGAAATGTGAAACTAAGTTTGATTGATACAAATAATGGGATGTTTAAGAACTTGAAACAATTTGTTTTCAATTCTTAGCATGCAGGATCCTCTTTAATGTGTAACTTTTGTCCTGGATAGTCTTTTATTCCAACTAATCTATTAATTTGTTGTGTTTTAATATGGTACATTGTAGTTGAAAAATGCCTTTATATGCCCCTTCTATTACTGGAGCCTGATGATAACACTGTGAGGTAGATTGGACAGGCATTCCAGTGCCCGTTTCAAAAAGTAAGTCAGGGGAAGAGTAATGTTAGAGTGGAATGCCAGCTTCAGAGTTCTAACATTAAATCTAGAATTATTTATCCAGTATAATGTCTCAACAATAAAGGTAAAATATCAGCCAGGGTGGATCACTTGAGCCCAGGAGGTTGAGGCTGCAGTGGGCAGTAATGGTGCCTTTGCACTCAAGCCTGGGTGTTACAGTGAGATCTTTTTTTGTTTTGTTTTGTTCTGTTTTGTTTCTTTTTAAAAAAAGGCAAAATATCTTCTCTGACAAACACAGAAAATGTGTCACCAGCAGACCTTGACTAAAACGTCAGGCAGAAGGCAGTCCACGTCTGGTGGAAATTAGTATATGTCAGGCAGGAGGCAGAGTCCACGTCCGGTGGAAATTAGTATACGTCAGGCAGAAGGCAGAGTCCACGTCCGGTGGAAATTAGTATACGTCAGGCAGAAGGCAGAATCCACGTCCGGTGGAAATTAGTATACGTCAGGCAGGAGGCGGTCCACCTCCGGTGGAAATTAGTATACGTCAGGCAGAAGGCGGTCCACCTCCGGTAGAAATTAGGAGATGCAGAAGATTTGAAGAGCAAAGAAAATTAAATATGGGCCGGATACGGTGGTTCACACCTGAAATCCCAGCACTTTGGGAGGCCGAGGCAGGTGGATCACTTGACGTCAGGAGTTCACGACCAGCCTGGCCAACATAGTGAAACCCCATCTCTACTAAAAATACAAAAAATCAGCTGGGCGTGGTGGCGCATGCCTGAAATCCCAGCTACTTGGGAGACTGAGGCAGGAGAATGGCTTGGACCTGGGAGGCAGAGGTTGCAATGAGCCAAGATTGTGCCCCTGCGCTCCAGCCTGGGCGATAGATCAAGACTCCATCTCAAAAAAAAAAAAAAAGAAGAAACATGAAAACAAATCTAAATGAATATTAACAGCAAATAATAATAATAATGTCTTACATGATGTAGAATATATTTAGAATTAAAATATATAACAGTAGCATAAAATTGTGTGGGAGTAAGTGGAGTTAGTGTTCTAAGACCTCAGCATTGACTGGGAAGAGGTTAAAGCACTAATTTATTAGTGCTAACCTTTATTAGGAAAGCCACTAAAGCCTAACCTTTATTAGAAAAGCCACTAAAAATAAATAAAAGAATTTGTAAATATCAGGCCAATAGGGAAGGGGGCAGGTGAAGCTAATAAAATTACTGGTAATCCAAAAGAAGAGATGGAAAGAATTGAAAAGGAATATAGAACAGGGAAAACAGATAGAATATGGTAATTGGACACCGAAATATATTGGTAATTACATTAAATGTGAATATTCTAAATGTATACTGCTCAATACAGTATCTACTAGCCACATGTGACTGTTAGTCACTTGAAATGTGTTTCGTCTGAATTGACACGGACTGAGAGTACAAAATCTATGCTGGATTCCAAATGCTTCGTACCGAAAAAAGGATGTAAAATGCCTCGTTGACCGGGTGCGGTGGCTGGTGCCTGTAATCCCAGCACTTTGGGAGGCTGAGGTGGGCGGATCATTTGAGGTCAGGAGTTAGAGACCTGACCACCATGGTGAAACCCCGTCTATACTAAAAAGACAAAAAACTTAGCCAGGCATGGTGGTGCATGCCTGTAATCGCAGCTACTCGGGAGGCTGGGGCAGGAGAATCACTTGAACCTGGGAGGCAGAGGTTACAGTGAGCCAAGATCACGCCAGTGCACTCCAGCCTGGGCAACAGAGTAAGACTCCATCTTGGAAAAAAAAAAAAAGAAAGCCTCATTAATAATTTTTGTATTGGCTATAATTTGAAGTATTACAATAATATATATTATTGTATTGGGTTAACTAAAATCTATAATCAAAGTTAATTTCACTTGCTTCTTTTTACTTTTTTTGATGTGGCTACTAGAAAATTTAAAACTATATACACGGCTCACACTGTATTTCTGAGGATTGTACTAGCCTAATACTCTAATTTTTAAAAGACACAGATTTTTATACTGCATTAAAAATACAAAATCCAGTCATATGTTGTTTACAGAGTAGACACTATAAATAGGACATAGAAAGCTTGAGTAAAAGAATGGACAAATACAACATTCTAACCAAAAGAAAAGTATCACAGATATTATTTTAATATAAAATGGACCTAAAGGCAAAAAGCATTACTAGAGATAAAAAAGGATGCTTACTTATAAAAAGTTCAATTCACTAAGGAGAAATAGCATTCATAAATTTATGTGCACCTAATAACATAGCCTATAACAGTAGCATTGAACAACATTCAAACAAATAAATCAAAACTAAAAGGGGAAGCAGACAAATTGACAACCATAGTGGGAGGTTTAACATACCTCTCTTAGTATCAGTACAAATATAGAATGTTTGGACATTGAGAATGACAAACCTGACTTGACATTAATAGGACACGCCACCCATCCACGGCAGAGTACACAACATGGAACACTTAAAAATTTCTCCATACTTAACATTAATAGGACACGCCACCC
>NW_012102987.1:373598-374932 GCF_000951045.1 Mandrillus leucophaeus | reverse complement strand
TCTCCATACTTAACATTAATAGGACATGCCACCCATCCACGGCAGAGTACACCTTCTTTTCAGGTACACATGGAACACTTAAAAATTTCTCCATATTCTAGGCCTTAAAGCAAGTCTTAACAAATTTCAAAGGGTTAAAATTACATAGGAGATGTTCTGTTTCCATAGTGGAATTAAGCCAGATATGAATAATAAAAAGATTTTGTTATTTCCACATATACTTGGAAATTAAGAAACTACTTTTAAATGCCCGAAGAGTCAAAAGAGGAAATCACAATGGAAATAAACTGAATAATAACGAATGCCTGGATGCAGACTAGGCTCAGTGGCTTATGCCTATAATCCCAGCACTTTGGGAGGCCAAGGCAGGTAGATCGCTTGAGGCTAAGAGCAAATATGCTGCATAAAGGGGTGATTCACATCCCGGGCAGGACAGTGCAGGACAGTGTGAGATTTCACCATGCAACTCAGAACAGCATATAATTTAAAGCTTAGGATTTATTTGTTTCTGGAATTTTCCATTTAATATTTTCGGACTCAGTTGACCACAGGTAAATGAAGCCATGGAAAGTGAAACTGTGCATTAGGAGGAACTACTGTACTTTAAATCCTAATAATTGCTAAGAAGAAAATGCAGAATGCAGTGATTAAAAAGTAACAGAGAGGCCAGGTGCAGTGGTTCACACTTGCAATCCCAGCATTTTGTGAGGCCGAGGTGGACAGATCACCTGAGGTCAGGAGTTTGAGACCAGCCGCCTGGCCAACATGGTGAAACTCTGTCTCTACTAAAAATACAAAAAATAGTCAGGCATAGTGGTGTGAGCTTGTAATCCCAGCTACTTGGGAGGCTGAGGCAGGAGAATCGCTTGAACCTGGGAAGTGGAGGTTGCAGTGAGCCAAGATCACGCCACTTCACTCCAGCCTGGGCAACAAGAGTGAAACCCCATTTCAAAAAAAAAGTAACAGAGAAATTAAAGGTGAGTAGTGCATCTAGAAAGGACAAACGGGGAAGACATTCTAAGCAGGTGACCTTGAAATCAACACCTGGAGGGTGAAGAATCAGCAAAAAGATTGGTGTGTTTTAAAGAAACAAGTCTAGGATTACCAAAACAAAGTGGAAAGAAGAGCCACAAATGGGATTTGAGAGGTAGGTGTGAGCTATAGATGATGAAGGACTTGAGGAACACAGAAGAGATTGGGATTTAAGTTCAGTGGGAGTCACTGACCCTCCCATACCTGGGACATTCTTTCCTTAGGTCTGTGCATGGCTCACTCCAATCTTCATTGAGCTCTCCGCTCTGGTGCCACCTACTGACCAGTCTTTCCAGATTATC
>NW_012102987.1:371781-373548 GCF_000951045.1 Mandrillus leucophaeus | reverse complement strand
AGCTGGGCGTGGTGACGCATGCCTGAAATCCCAGCTACTTGGGAGACTGAGGCAGGAGAATGGCTTGGACCTGGGAGGCAGAGGTTGCAATGAGCCAAGATTGTGCCCCTGTGCTCCAGCCTGGGCAATAGAGCAAGACTCCATCCAAAAAAAAAAAAGAAACATGAAAACAAATCTAAATGAATATTAACAGCAAAAAATAATAATAATGTCTTACATGATGTAGAATATATTTAGAATTAAAATATATAACAGTACCATAAAATTGTGTGGGAGTAAGTGGAGTTAGTGTTCTAAGACCTCGGCATTGACTGGGAAGAGGTTAAAGCACTAATTTATTAGTGCTAACCTTTATTAGGAAAGCCACTAAAGCCTAACCTTTATTAGAAAAGCCACTAAAAATAAATAAAAGAATTTGTAAATATCAGGCCAATAGGGAAGGGGGCAGGTGAAGCTAATAAAATTACTGGTAGTCCAAAAGAAGAGATGGAAAGAATTGAAAAGGAATATAGAACAGGGAAAACAGATAGAAGATGGTAATTGGACACCGAAATATATTGGTGATTACATTAAATGTGAATATTCTAAATGTATACTGCTCAATACAGTAATTACTAGCCACATGTGACTGTTAGTCACTTGAAATGTGTTTCGTCTGAATTGACACGGACTGAGAGTACAAAATCTATGCTGGATTCCAAATGCTTCGTACCGAAAAAAGGATGTAAAATGCCTCGTTGACCGGGTGCGGTGGCTGGTGCCTGTAATCCCAGCACTTTGGGAGGCTGAGGTGGGCGGATCATTTGAGGTCAGGAGTTAGAGACCTGACCACCATGGTGAAACCCCGTCTATACTAAAAAGACAAAAAACTTAGCCAGGCATGGTGGTGCATGCCTGTAATCGCAGCTACTCGGGAGGCTGGGGCAGGAGAATCACTTGAACCTGGGAGGCAGAGGTTACAGTGAGCCAAGATCACGCCAGTGCACTCCAGCCTGGGCAACAGAGTAAGACTCCATCTTGGAAAAAAAAAAAAAGAAAGCCTCATTAATAATTTTTGTATTGGCTATAATTTGAAGTATTACAATAATATATATTATTGTATTGGGTTAACTAAAATCTATAATCAAAGTTAATTTCACTTGCTTCTTTTTACTTTTTTTGATGTGGCTACTAGAAAATTTAAAACTATATACACGGCTCACACTGTATTTCTGAGGATTGTACTAGCCTAATACTCTAATTTTTAAAAGACACAGATTTTTATACTGCATTAAAAATACAAAATCCAGTCATATGTTGTTTACAGAGTAGACACTATAAATAGGACATAGAAAGCTTGAGTAAAAGAATGGACAAATACAACATTCTAACCAAAAGAAAAGTATCACAGATATTATTTTAATATAAAATGGACCTAAAGGCAAAAAGCATTACTAGAGATAAAAAAGGATGCTTACTTATAAAAAGTTCAATTCACTAAGGAGAAATAGCATTCATAAATTTATGTGCACCTAATAACATAGCCTATAACAGTAGCATTGAACAACATTCAAACAAATAAATCAAAACTAAAAGGGGAAGCAGACAAATTGACAACCATAGTGGGAGGTTTAACATACCTCTCTTAGTATCAGTACAAATATAGAATGTTTGGACATTGAGAATGACAAACCTGACTTGACATTAATAGGACACGCCACCCATCCACGGCAGAGTACACAACATGGAACACTTAAAAATTTCTCCATACTTAACATTAATAGGACA
>NW_012102987.1:368682-370729 GCF_000951045.1 Mandrillus leucophaeus | reverse complement strand
GAGATCGTGCCACTGCACTGTAGCCTGGGCGACTGAGCAAGACTCCGTCTCAAAAAAAAAAAAAGAATAATAAAGGATGACTCTCAGCTGGGCATGGTGCCACACACCTGTAATCCCAGCTACTCAGGAGGCTGAGGCAGGAGTATTGCCTGAGCCCAAGAGTTCAAGACCAACTTGGGCAATATAGCAAGACCCTATATTAATGGGGGGGAAAAGGATGACTTTTAGAGTTGTTTGAGCTGTCTTTGTGACTTCTGAGTGGAAATGCTAAGTACATAGCCATACGTTTTCAGCATAAAGGGCTGGTCTGGAATAGGGATTGAGGAGTTATCAGCCTACAGGTGGCATTTAAAGCCATTAGACTAGACAAGGGCAGCTACAGTAAGCAGAGGATACCCAAAGATCCAAGACTGATCCTTCAGAAACTTCAGCATTTCAGTTTAATTCAGAAGTCTATAGTGGAGCCAAGAGGAGAGACAGATTTATAGAACAGGTTACATAAACCCATCCTCTCTTTTTAGAGATAAATGGAAACCCAGCAATATTAAATAACTTGTCCAAGGTCATATAACCTAATTTTGTCCCCCAACCCCTGATGTCCCTTTTCTGTAACTATGAAAATGATTTTGTTGCATGCTTACTGTATACCATGCTCTATGCTTTAAGTGCTTTAAGAACATTATTCTCTTTAATATAAAGGTAATTACATTTATTTTAGAGTAGAATGGAAAAGAACTTGGGCTCCAAAGTCAGACTACCTGGTTTCGGTTCCGTTTCTGCCATCGACTAGCTGTGTAACCTTGGGCAAATTACTTACCTGGTCTAAATCTCAGTTTCCTGATCTCTAAATTGGGTTTTTGCAAGGGGCCCCTTGCAATTCCATGTGAATTTTAGGATCAGCCTTTCCATTTCTTAAAGAAAGGCTGTTGGGATTTTGTTAGGGATTGCATTCAATCTGTTGATCACTTTGGGTAATGTTGTTGCCTTCACTATATTGTCTCCCAACGTATGAATACAAGATGTCTTTCTGTTTATTTAGGTGTTCTTTAATTTCTTTTACAATATTTTGTACTCTTCAGTGCATAAGTCTTACACCTCCTTAGCAAAATTTCCTTAGCAAAATTTCCTTAGCAAATTCCTTAGCAAAATTTCCTTAGCAAATTCCTTAGCAAAATTCCTTAGCAAAATTTCCTTAGCAAATTCCTTAGCAAAATTCCTTAGCATTTCCTTACAATTGATGCAATTGTAAATGGAATGATTTTCTTGACCTCATTATCCAATTGTTCTCTGGCCGTGTGTAGAAATACAACTGATTTTGTTTGTTAATCATGTATTCTGCAACTGCTGAAATTGCTTATTAACTCTAATAGTATCACTTTAGATTGTCTGTGTGTAGGATTGTCATATGTATTTTAAAAAGCATTCTTTAGACCTAGCTATTACCTTTACACCAGTGTTTTTACAGTTGCAGTTTACAACCAGTGAATGGGTTCTGAAATCCCAACAGTGAATGTGCAAGTTTTGTTTTGTGAAGCTTTTGTATGTATAACATGCACATATGCATGTGTTTGTGTATAATATGTAAATATATATAAATTTATTTCTTACTGTGGATAGCATTTGAAAACTTTGAAACCCAGTGGCTTTATGCCATTTCATTATGTAACTGGAATATAAGATGAGGGTAAGTTACATAAGGTAAAGCCTTAGTAGTTGTCTTTCATTACCTTGAATGGCAATTCTGTATTGCAAGGTGTTTTCTAAATACAAAAATAATTGAGCAAAAAATATATGTTTATTAGTGGCTTTGTGAGTAATAAACTTGTGAGATTTCTGCTTTTAAAGCTTCCGGATAAATCAGTTTTTAGCTTTTTTTGGTATTGTGAAGAAGGTTTCCTATTCATACTAGAGATATTTTCTTGAGAATGTATTTTATGGCCGGGCGCGGTGGCTCAAGCCTGTAATCCCAGCACTTTGGGAGGCCGAGACGGGTGGATCATGAGGTCAGGAGATTGAGACCATCCTGGCTAACACAGTGAAACCCCGT
>NW_012102987.1:358031-367757 GCF_000951045.1 Mandrillus leucophaeus | reverse complement strand
CCCTTAGGGACTGACTGTGTTTGAATTCTCCTTCTCCCTCATGGTAACCATGTGACTATGGACAGACAAGTCATGTGACTCCTCTTAGCCTCAGTTTCTTTTTCCATAAAATGAGGATAATTCAGCATTACATTGAAGAGGAAATGGTATTATGTCATATATATGACATGTCAGATACTGTAGCTGGCATGATAATTGCTTAATAAATGGTAACTGTTTAAAAACTGGAGCCATCATCAGTACACAGTAAATGGTGGTTCCCTTTCTGTTCCCACCCAAAACTTTTACATATGTCCTATCATTTTCAAATTTACTAGAAGCTAATTCTAGTAAACTCATCTGTGCTGTTGGGTCTGTTAGTTAGTGGACCACTTTTCCCGTGTAATTGTGTAGACTTTGCAGTGGTCTTGTGGTACATGAAGCCCTGGATGATGGGAATTGGCTGGCTGTCTAGTATGAAAATACAGATGTAGGGGTGTGTCTGTTTTTTGGGGTTTTTTTTCCTGAAATGGAGTCTCACTCTGTCAGCCATGCTGGAGTGCAGTGGCATGATCTCCGCTCACTGCAACCTCTGCCTCCCAGGTTCAAGCGATTCTCCTGCCTCAGCTTCCTGAGTAGCTAGGATTACAGGCATGTGCCACCACGCCCAGCTAATTTTTGTATTTTTAGTAGAGACAGGGTTTCAGCATGTTGGTCAGGCTGGTCTCGAACTCTTGACCTCATGATCCACCTGCTTTGGCCTCCTAAAGTGCTGGGATTACAGGCGTGAACCACTGCGCTCTGTTCGTGTCTGTTTTTAGGTACAAAAAAAAAACCCAAATATTAACGAAGCACCATTATTTTATTTTCCCCTTCTATAGTTGTGTGCTGCTCATCTCCCTACTGAATCAGATGCACCAAATCATTATCAGGCAGTATGTCGTGCACTGTTTGCAGAAACAATGGAGCTCCATACATTTCTAACCAAAATTAAGAGTGCAAAGGAGGTGAGTACTACTGCTTTGATATTTATTGGCATTGTTTGATTGGCTTGGCATGCATTTGATATTTATTGGAAGAGAAACCTAAATTTTCAACATTGTCCACTCTATTGTTTTAAAAGATTTATTACCATCCTTTAGATGAGTGCTGAAAGTCATTTAGGAAAGAAGCAACTTAGGTAAAATTAAATCTATTCTATTAAAATATCAACAGTGTGAACCATTTAAACAGATTTTCATACAGATTCCTTGCAAATGGAAATAGATGTTACTGAACTAGTTCAGTCCATTCCCATGTGACTTGCTTTCCACCCCTCTTTCTCTTCTGTCCATTCTGAAATATGTTGAGACCTCTTCCAGAAAGGGAGAAAGGCTCAGAAAAGAGGTGACACTCACATCTGATCATTTGTTTTATTTATTATTTATTTAAAAGGTGAGTCACCATGTGTTACATAGGTGGTTGTGAAGATTCAGTGAGATCTTATGTAAAATAGCACAGCATCTGGCGGAAAGTGAGAGCTCAGTACATGTTAGGTAATGGATATCTATATTAGTCAGGGCTGTCCAGAGAGACAGAGCCAATGGGATATATAGATATATAGGTATATGAAAGGGGCCAGGTGCAGGCTCGTGCCTGTAATCCCAGCTACTTGGGAGGCTCAGACAGGAGGATAACTTGAGGCCAGGAGTTCAAGATACATGAAGAGGGGGTTTATTAGGGGAATTGGGTCATGTCATTATGGAGGCTGAGAAGTCCCATGACAGGTTGTGTGCAAGCTGGAGACCCTGGTATTCCAGCAGCACAACTCAGTCCAAGTCCAAAGACCAAGGGTAGGAGAAGAAAAGTATATCCCAGCACCAGGAGAGAGAGAGGCCAATTTTCCTTCCTGTTTTTATTCTATCCAGGGCCCCAGCCAAATGGTTGGTGTCCACCCAAACTGAGGACAGCACTTAGTCCACTCAGACTCACACACTAGTATCCTCTGGAAACACATTCACCTAAATACATACCTAAAAATAATGCTTTATCAGTTCTCTAAGTATTCTTTAATTCAGTCAAGTCAACACCTAAAATTTACTATCACAGTATCCTTTCTTTTATAACTAACATATAGGGTTTATCAGAAGCACTAGGCTAAAACTTACCATGACCCACAGTTTGGGGAAGAACACATGCTGGATATGTAAGCAAGAAAGGAAAAACTAAACTATTTGCCCAATAAGATGTACTTAGCCCTGGTAATAAGTAGGTGATGGATGTCTCAGGCAGATCACCCATAATAAATCACCCTTAAATAGATCCGTTGTATGTATATGAATAAGAGCTCTTAGCATCCCTCCTCTGCTCTGGCTAGGGTACTGCTTATAGTCTGTCTTTTTATGATAGGGCAATGAAAAACTTTGCCTTTTTCTTGTTGTAATTTTATTAAATTGGATCAAGGAGGAAAGTTGTCAACAGAGTGGAAAAAAGGTGAATTATATGTTAAGAATAAATGTGTGTGTGTGTGTGTGTGTGTAATGGATTAGCTGTTCTCCTTGAGCAGAACCAGAAGAAGTGGGATCTGATTAAAAGCTTCAAAGTGAACATCCAAAGGCATGTCCTCAACTAGGTTTTCTCAGATAGTAGAAAAGATTACTTTTTAAGGCTGTCATTACCTTTCCCAGCTTGTTAAGACTGAGATTGCCTTCCCCAGAGCATTATTTTTAGGGTGTACATGTACGATCCTGTGGGGTTAATAGAAGAAATTAAATGAGCTCTTGAAGTCCTTCCAACACTGGCATTCTTAGAAACTGTTTTTGGCTGGGCACGGTGGCTCAAGCCTGTAATCCCAGCACTTTGGGAGGCCGAGACGGGTGGATCACGAGGTCAGGAGATCGAGACCATCCTGGCTAACACCGTGAAACCCCGTCTCTACTAAAAAATACAAAAAACTAGCTGGGCGAGGTGGCGGGCGCCTGTAGTCCCAGCTACTCGGGAGGCTGAGGCAGGAGAATGGCGTAGACCCGGGAGGCGGAGCTTGCAGTGAGCTGAGATCCCGCCACTGCACTCCAGTCTGGGCGACAGAGCGAGACTCCGTCTCCAAAAAAAAAAAAAGAAACTGTTTCTGAGCTTAAATAGAACAATATTAGTATTTTTACTACTCTACTGCAGTGAGCATTTAAAAAAAGTTTGCTCTTGATCCGTTTGCAGTTCCAAAGCGTGATGATTGGATATTCACACTTGTGTGTGAGATGTTCCTTTTTCTAAACATTGTTCTGTCAGCACATTATTCATCTGGTGTAAAAAAATATAAATTTTTTTGCTCTTGATTAAAATTTTGCTTTGCCAGATATGCAAACACACTTTCAAAAAGAGGTTCAAACATTATCAAAGTTTATTTAAATAAAAAGCTGACAGGTGGAGTGAAATTGCTGTGTGGCAGTGCCTGCAGAAGCTGGCCAGGCGGACCGAGGTTGGGCCCTCACAACTGGTTGGAGTTCCAGCCACATCTCTCACTCTGTCACCACCCCAAGGCTAGGACTTTATAGGCATTAGTTCCATCCTGTTTGCATATCTCCTTCTCCTCTGTTTCTACTCTGTTGATCTCCGTATCACCCTTTCCCAGTATCCTCTGGAAACTACACTCCATTTTGAAAAGAGTCCCCTCAGGCTCTTCTGACACTTGTTCCCCTGAGGGTAGTGCTTTCTCTTGCTTTCCTCCTGTGGGAAGCTGGTCTTTCCTCTGCATCTCCCTGTTTTGATTGGGGTGGGTTTGCTAATATTCTGTCTGTCCTCTGCTGCCTGCCAGTAATCAGCCTTCGTCCTCGTTGAAACACCCTTCTTCCTTCGAAGCTCCTGTCACCACTTCTCTCATTTTGAGTGATTTCCTAGACAAAGAAAGCACATAAATTGCCTATCAACACTAAGGTTTCGGGAATGTAAGTTTCTTTTACCTCTACAATCTATAAGGTTTTCTTGAAATGACAGAACATCTTTATACATGTTAGTTTATGTATGTAAATGGTTTCAACCTTTTCTCAAAAATACTGTTTTCACACTAAAAAATACTATTCGTTAATTTGACTTTTTTCTAAAGATCCCAAAATACTTTAAAAATGTATTTTAAGACTCACTCTTTATACCTATGAGTTAGTGTGTACCAAGTGGAATTTTTGAAACAATAGACTCTGATTCAACAAAATTAAAAACTGGGTTATCAACAATGTTTCAGACTACCTTATATCTGTGTATATGTGTGTGCATGAGTGCATATAAATTGGGGTGGAAGCATAGTGTCAGAATATTTGAGCTCAGTTGCTGATAATGTATCTGATTTGATAGTCCAAAAGTACTTTAATTATACTAAATTTCTTATATGCCAAATTGGCAATTTATTAAAATATAAAATCTACCATCTGTTTTCCAATGTTATACTTGTTAAGTGTTAAGTGCATTTACTGAACCTGGCTACTTTATAAAGCACAGCGCCTGGTTCATCATCTATTTATTTTGAAAGCAAATTTGTTTATTTTCTAATCCCTTTCATGGTGTGATGATTTTCTTCTTAAACAACCAATGAGCTCCTTTAAGGTTATTCTTTGAATGATAAAGATTTGGGTAGGCCTGCTGTTACTTTGTCTCTTAAGCAATGTGATATCCTTGAAAGTAAGTACACATTACTGTGTCTCCTAAGCAATCGGATATCCTTGTAAGTTAAGTATAGCTGGAGGCACTGTCTAAGCAATCCATCGAGTGCATCAGGTTGTATGAAAGAAGAGCCACCCTGCCCTGCTGCCAGTGACACCACCATATTCCAGAGCCGTACCGCAGGGGTAGCTGGTGAGCCTGGGCTGTGCTCAGGGGGCAGTTACAATGTAAAATTTTTTACTGGAGAAAATGAAATTGTGTTAATGGTAGTATCCTTTCATCTATTGTGGTCCAGGTAATTTTTTGATCATCAGTCCCCAGTTTTGTTATTGTTACATAAAATTATTTATCATTACCTAAAACTTTAACCCCTGCTACTTTACTGTGTTATATTCATACAGCTCCTTTATAAAATGCCTTCTCTTCCTTACTCCATTTGATTCTTGTAACGATTCTGTGACTCTTTGTAAATTAGTAAACTAAGGCTTTGAGAGATTAGAGATTCACATAGAAGTAAGTTCTCAGAGCTGCTAACAGCATTTTCATCCTCATCACACCCTTCAGTCCAGCAAAGGTGTTCCACTACATAGAAGTTATTGCTGCTTTCCTCTAAGAGTGTCACATAAAATACACTGCTGGATGAAACTAAAGAGAGAGTTCCGAAGAACACGGAGATAGATACTTTGATGTAGGTTTCTGAGCAGTCTTGGAGACAGAATATGTGAGTCAGAGAGACTAATATTTGGCTTTGGAGAGAAGAGGGTTTATGAGGGAATGTGTGGGCACGCACATGCTGGTGTTAGGGGTTGATGGTCCTGCGTATGCACATAAATGGGATGGGGGGTACCATGTGAAGTTCAGGTATGAAGAGGGAGGCCAGGCACGGTGGCTCGTGCCTGTAATCGCAGCACTCTGGGAGCCCAAGGCAGGAGGATTGCTTGAAGCCAGGAGTTCAAGACCAGCATGACCAACAAGGCAAGACCCCATCTATTAACTAACTAACTAACTAACTAACTAACTAAATAAATAAATAAATAAATAAATAAAGAGGGAGATGTGAAATGGGAAAAGATAGAGTATCATAGAAGTGTCAAAGACTGAGATAAAATAATTTTAAGACTAGAAAGTCAGTTGATTTTTCTGATGCTTTCCTATCATGCATGGTCCAGCCATCATTGCTTCCATGTTGAGAGTGTGCAGTATGCTCGCCAAATTCTCCAGTAATACATCGTTTCATAGTGGGGGTATGATGATATTACAGTAGAAACTTGATGTATCATAGAAGTACACTGGTTTAGAAGAATTTTTTGAAAGCTTTCTTTAAAGCAAATAACTCATTTTTTAATTTATTTCATAATTTGAAATATTTATATTAACACTGATCTTTTTTAAAATCCCCTTTATTGGTGAATCATACCATTCATTATTCATGTACCCTCTTAAAATCAAATAGCATTTGCAAGACTTCTGTTTCCTCATCTTTAAAAATGGGGAGGAAGGCCTGGCGCTCAGTGGCTCAATTCTGTAATCCCAGCACTTTGAGAGGCCGAGGCCAGGTGTTTGAGACCAGCCTGAGCAGCACAGCAAGATCCTAAAATCCTGGAATCGTAGCTGCTTGGGAGGCGGAGGCAGGAAGATCCTTTGAGCCCGGGAGTTTAAGGCTGCAGTGAGCTATGATCTCACAACTGTGCTTCCACCTTAGTCATAGAGTGAGACTCTGTATCTAAAAACATAAAAATGGGGGAGGGGGCAAGACATGTTAAGCTTCCATCTAGTCTTAAAATTTTATGCAGAAAATACAATTTGTGTGACTAAATTTTTTGTTGTCTTTATTCAACAAGCTTTTCCTCATTTTTGTTATCAGTCTTATAGTGTAAGCAAAGTGTATACAGATAAATAAGTCCTTTCCTGGTAAAATTTTCTATGAAATTATTGTATACTGTTTTATTTTATATCTTAAATTTGAGATAGATCTTACAGAAAAGCAGTTCAATGTTGTAGATAAATTAATCAAAATTGAGGATGCTGTAGGCCTTTTAAAAACACGAATTTAACTTTTTAAAATTGGTAAGCTAGCTGTAACATTCAATACTGACATTACTACTATATTGATGTCTGTATAGGCTAAAAATAAAATAATTTTCACAATCTACTGGTAGAAAATCCTTGTACAGAATAAATTCCTAATGCAGTAACATTAGTCATCAATGAATGAACAGTGAAAATAATTGCGCATTGTATAGCATGTGTTCATGATATCGCAGCAAGAACTTTATAAGGCATGTAAAATAGATTTTTAATGTCCTAATTTCTGTTCTCTAGATTATGTACTCAAAGTGATGAAAATTTTCTCTCCTCTTGCATTTTCTTGCATCATTCATACACATAAACATCACCCAAACTAAGGTAGAATATTTCAAACATTTTGATCTTTGAGAGATAAGATGTCTAATATCGTTAACTCATCTTGGATTTCTTCAGCAGTAGGCTCCACAGGTGTGGATTGTCATTTCTGATTATCTGATTATAATGATCTTTACACTCGTCTCAAGTGTGGCTGTACCTGTGGTGCTTAATTAGTTTCTTCACATATTAAGTGCTTCTTGTAAATGTTGTCTTCATTGACCCTTTCAAGTATGATTCTTCACTCACACCCTTCATACCTCAGCTGAAAGGACATCTCCTCAGGCCACCCCAGACACCTTTATGTATGCAGCACACACTGCCTTTTTTTTTTTTTTTTTTTTTGAGACAGAGTCTCTCTCTGTCTCCCAGGCTGGAGTGCAGTGCTGCAATCTCAGCTCACTGCAAGCTCCGCCTCCCGGGTCCCCGCCGTTCTCCTGCCTCAGCCTCCCGAGTAGCTAGGACTACAGGTTCCCGCCACCACACCCAGCTAATTTTTTGTATTTTTAGTGAGACGGGGTTTCACCATATTAGCCAGGAATAGTCTTGATCTCCTGACCTCGTGATCCACATGCCTCAGCCTCCCAAAGTGCTGGGATTACAGGTGTGAGCCACCGTGCCCAGCCTGCCTTTTTTGTTTTAATCGCATTGCCCTGTTATCTCTTTTTTAGCAGCCATCATGGTCCGTAGTTGTTTTGTTGGTCTCTTTTCTTATTCATTGATATCTGCCACTAGAATATAATCTCATTGAGGGCAGAGACCTTTTCTCTCTAATTCACTGTTATATCCCAGTGTAATGGGGACTCCGTAGATATTTGATCATTGTTAAGTGAATTAAATAATCTGTGGTTTAGCTATTGTGGTCTAGTTCCTCACCATCTGTCTTGCATCTTGGTCCCCTGATGCGCTTCAATTATCTCCAGAATGCAGAGCCTCCCTCATGTTCTCACCGTGTCTACCTTACCCTGCCTCACGCAGTGGTTTGACATCTCTTGCCTGGGCCATGACAAACCCTCTAATGTTATTTCCCTTTTCATGACTTCTTGATACTTGTAGGTGGAAAGTGTAAACCCCTTAGCATGGCATGGGCAGCTGTTCACAATCTGGCCCAGTTCTGACCTCTCCAAGCTCTTGATTGACCATTCATCACCGCCCCATGCGTGCTGATTCTACCTACACTTCCTTCATTCCCGAATGTCCAGGGCCTCTGCACTTGCCTGAAATGTCCCTTTCCCCTCTTCGCTACCTAGAAAATGTCTACTTCTCCTTAAGACCTAACTCAAATGTCTACTATTCTGAATTGCTTTTTTTGATCAAAGTCATTCTTTTTTCTCTATGTTCATTCAATGAGCACTCCACTCTGGCGTCTTTCTGTCACTTACAACAGTGACACTGTGTTGTAATTACTGTATACTTACATCTCTCACTAGACAGTGAACTTCTTAAGGGCAGGGACCATGTTTATACTGGCAGCCCTGTCATAGATTTAGGGACCCAATACAGTGTATCTTGTAGTCTTTCTAGGTATGTTTCCTTTGCTGCCTCCTAAGCTTAGGGTAACACTGGGGCATCCATCAGCGAGATTAAGTTTTTTTTAACCTAATAAATATTAACGTTGGAGTCTCCTAAGCCCTTAACTTTCTTTTTTTTTTTGAGACGGAGTCTCGCTGTGTCGCCCACGCTGGAGTGCAGTGGGGCAATCTCAGCTCACTGCAAGCTCCGCCTCCCGGGTTCATGCCGTTCTCCTGCCTCAGTCTCTCGAGTAGCTGGGACTGCTGCAGGCACGTGCCACCATGCCTGGCTAATTTTTTGTATTTTTAGTAGCGACGGGGTTTTACTGTGTTAGCAGGATGGTCTCGATCTCCTGACCTTGTGATCCACCCGCCTCGGCCTCCCAAAGTGCTGGGATTACAGGCGTGAGCCACCGCGCCCGGCCAACATATTTTTATTCAAGAAGAAACAGGAGAATAGAATCAACCTTAAGAGGCCGATTATGGAGTTATCAGGAGCCAGGAGCAGCCAGGAGTGGTGCACAGCTGATGCACACCTGGGCCTCCTGGACACACAGCTGCCTCTTCATGTTCGTTCTGCTCTCCAGAAGTGGGAACCTGAGGGCTGGGGGTTGAAATTGAATGCTGCTTTATTTTCATTAATTTTGAAAAGATTTCGAATATAATTTATGTACTTGGGGGAAGAAAGATCCAAAGCCTTCTGCAGCAGCTCTAAGCCCAGACAACCTACATCAGGTTTACCAAAAGGCCTATCCTTGTATATAACCGCCGCGTATCTTATCCTTTGTTTATGTTAATACTTTAATCCTTGTGATGTTCTTCTGAATTTGGTAGTATTACCCTTCACCGCCCAACTCACTGTGTAGAGAGAAAAACTGAAGCACGGTTCAACAAACTTTAATAAAGTAGCTGCCCATGATGATAAAAGGACTTAAAATTAGACCTAATTTTTAACTTTGTACAAATAATAGACAGTAAAAGTTGATCTTGAGATAGGAGGTCAGTATGTGAAGGAGGTGTCTACAAACCTTAATGTAGAAGAAACAGTGGAGGAACTTGGGATTTTGATGAAGACTTGACAGAACATAATAACCATATGGAGACATCACAAAGCCTACTGAGTGGAGAGGTGCTGGCTGTCAGAGGAACTAGCATCAGCTGGCAGAATCATTTTATTCATACAGGTTATTTAAAATGTCTTCCA
>NW_012102987.1:348565-357221 GCF_000951045.1 Mandrillus leucophaeus | reverse complement strand
AATGCTGTTCTAAGACTTTATGTGCATTAATATTCATCGAGTCCTCACAGAAGTCGTGTTTTAAGTGCTAGTCTTACTGCCTTTCTCACTGTGGGTACGATGGTGAATGAGACAAACGTGATCTCTGCCTTCGCAGAACTCCAGAGAGCAGGGAGGACAGTGTAGGAGCAGGTCATCCAGCGCTGTGTTAGAAGGGCCGTGGCCAGTGGGCACAGGGTGCTATGGAAGCAACCAAGGGGACCATGCCCAGCTTCCCAGAAGTAACTTCAAAGCTGAGACCCAAATGCTGAGGCAAAATGGTGGATGGAAAATGCGTTCCAGGCATAGTAAACAGCACACATGAAGGCCAGGAGACAAGAGCAAGCCAGGTAGAAGGGCAGCGGGAGAAATGGCTTCTCCAACACTGGGACCACTGCCTCAGAAACTACTATGCAGCGATACTATACAAGCATCTGATGGGAAGATGCACCAGAAGAGTCTTTGGTTTGTGACTACCCGTGCTCTGAATGGCTTTCTGCCGGCATCAGACACATCTGCTTGTGTGTGTGTGTATCTTCAGTATTCTGACCCTAGATTCTGTGCTGCTTTCGCACTTGTGTAGCATATATTACTGAACACCTCTGTGTTCCAGGTAGTGAGTTTCGGAGCATGTGACAATCTCTAAGTCTCATTGCTCAGGGAGCTCTGTGACACCCCTAATGAGCAAGGCATCGCAGCAAAGAAAATGAACTGCATCCTGGGGAAGATCTTCTTTATGATGCTAGGAATGAGTAGATGGAGTTATAACATACTAAAAGCTAGTCTTTACTTCTTCAGGTTTCAAGAAATAGAACTCCTTTGTTTTAAAGATAGTTTTGCTTTAAAACAGAAATCTTGATAAATCTGTGGCTACTGGGGGGCTTTAATCCAGATGAAGCTGGTGTGAGCGAGGAAGCAGGTCCTGTGCAGATAGTCACGAAGTTCTGTACACATGGGATCTGATTTTAATTACTAATGAGGTTCATTTATTGTTTCCTCCCCACTCCAATCCCCCATAAATGCTTGATATGAAACTGTTTTTTCCTAAAAGCAGCAAGAGAAAAGAACTTCAGGGGTATAATTAAACAGGTGAAATGACAACAGTGTTGAATTAAATATTAATTTTTTTAAATGTATAACATAAGTGGGTTTGTTTTTTCTATATTGATGTATTATCTTATATACTTTAACTCCTATTTCTACTTAACTAGCATCACGATAAACAATTTTTATTTATTTAGTTAGTTTTTTTGAGACGGAGTCTTGCTCTGTCTCCCAGGCTGGAGCGCAGTGGCGGGATCTCAGCTCACTGCAAGCTCCGCCTCCCGGGTTCACGCCGTTCTCCTGCCTCAGCCTCCCGAGTAGCTGGGACTACAGGCGCCTGCCACCTCGCCTGGCTAGTTTTTTGTATTTTTTAGTAGAGACGGGGTTTCACCGTGTTAGCCAGGCTGGTCTCGATCTCCTGACCTCGTGATCTGCCCGTCTCGGCCTCCCAAAGTGCTGGGATTACAGGTGCGAGCCACCATGCCCGACCACTGTTTTTTTTCTTCCTAGAGAGACACGATCACACTCTGTTACCCAGGCTGGAATGTAGTGGTGTGATCATAGCTCTTTAGCTCCTGGACTCAAGTGATCCTCCTGCCTCAGCCTCCCAAGTAGCTAGGACTACAGGTGTTCACCACCGTGGTTGGCTGATTTTTTTATTTTTATTTTTGTGGAGATGGGGTCTTCGTATGCTGCCCAGGTTGGTCTGAAACTCCTGGCCTCAAGTGATCCTCCCACCTTACCTTCCCAAAGCACTCAGATTACATGCATGAGCCACTGTGCCTTTCCTGTTATTACTTCAATGTGTAATTCTGCACAATTGTCCAGGCATGGTGTCTCATGCCTTATAATCCCAGCATTTTGGGAGGCTGAGACATGAGAATCACCTGAGGCCAGGAGCTGAAGAGCAGCCTGGGCATAGTGAGACCCCTGTGGTTGGGACTAATCGGGAGGCTGAGATAAGAGGATCACTTGAACCTAGGAGGTGGAAGGGTACAGTGGGTCAGAGTAGTGCTACTGTACTGCAAGCTGGGTGACAGAGTGAGACCCTGTCTGTTAAAAAAAAAAATCTGCACAATTTGGGTTAAATTTTAAGAAAGTACATTTTTAAGGATGTATATTGTTAAGATATTAATTTAGCTATTTTGGTTTTAAATTTAAAACTTAGAAAAGTACGAATTAGGTTTAATGATTTTGTTGTGAAAGACTTAATGTTAAATTATTCAGCTTTGCCTTCCAATCTGTTATACTTTTGAAAAAGTAAAATGACTTCTTTGATCTTTCATTTCCCAGAATATTTCTAAAGTTTTCCTAGAGAGAAGAAAACATTTTCCCCCCTCTATCAGTATAAATAGCTATGCCGTTTAAAAGTAGTATTTTGCCAATGTTGTGATTTTCTAAATGTTTAAATGATTCTCACTTACATGGGATTTTGGTTTAAACCTCATTGGCCAAATGCTTCTGAATGGTTAAATCTTATCCCAAATTTAATGAAATCCTAGGATGGGAGGATGGGTTATTAGAGTCAGTTTATCTTTAGCTGCTAATATTTGACTAGACATTACAATTATAGGGTAAAACAATGAACTGGAAATAGGCATGGCTTATGAATTTTTCAAAGTATTATATGAGTATGTTTTATGCAATATAATCCAATACATATAGAGAAACTTTGTTAAGTGATTTATAGGCATACCTCAGAGATATTGCGGGTTGGGTTCCAGACCACTGCAATAAAACAAATATTGCAGTAAGGCAAGTCACACAAATTTTTTTGTTTCCCAATGCATACAAAATTAATTATCTTTACATATATTATAATCTATTGTGTGCAATAGCATTACATCTGAAAAAAATACACAGTTTAATTAAAAAATACTTTATTCCAGCCAGGCACCATGGCTCACGCCTGTAATCCCAGCACTTTGGGAGGCTGAGGTGGGCGGATCATGAGGTCAGGAGATGGAGACCATCCTGGCTAAGACAGTGAAACTCCGTCTCCACTAAAAATACAAAAAACTAGCCGGGCATGGTGGCGGGCGCCTGTAGTCCCAGCTACTCAGGAGGCTGAGGCAGGAGAATGGTGTGAACCCGGGAGGCGGAGTTTGCCGTTAGCCGAGATTGCGCCACTCACTCCAGCCTGGGCGACAGAGAGAGAGTCCCTCTCAAAAAAACAAACAAACAAAAAAAAAAACTTTATTCCTAGGAGTTTGAGACTAGAGTGGGCAACGTAGTAAGATCCTGTCTCTGCAAAAAATATTTTTGAAAAAATTTTTTAAAAAATTAACCTGGCATGGTGGCTCATGCCTGTAGACCCAGCTACTCAGGAGACTGAAGTAGGAGGATTGCTTGAGCCTGGGAGATCAAGGCTGCCATGAGCTGTGATTACTCCATTTTGCACTCCAGCCTGGGCAACTAAGTGAGACTATGTCTCAAAAAAAAAAAAAAAAAAAAAAGAATAAAGTACTTTATTGCTACAAAATGCTAGTGATCCTCTGAGCCATCAGTGAGTTGTAATCTTTTTGCTGGTGAAGTGTCTTGATCCAGTGTTAATGGCTGCTGACTGATCAAGGGGTGGCTACTAAAGGTTAGGGTGGCTTTTGCCCTTTCTGAAAAATCAGACAAGGAAGTTTGCTGCATCACCTGTGCTTTCTTTTCACAAAAGATTTCTTTGTAGCATACAGTGCTGTTTGATAGCACATTATCCACAGTAGAACTTCTTTCAAAATTGGAGTCAATCTTCTCAAACCCTCCTACTGCTTTATCAACTAGGTTTATATAGTTTTTGAAATCTTTTAATGCACAGCATCATCACCAGGAGTCGATTCCATGTCAGTAAACCACTTACCTTGCTCATCCATAAGAAACAACTCCTCATTAGTTCAGGTTTTCTCATGAGATTGCAGTAATTCAGGCACATCTTCAGGTTCCACTTCTTATTCTCTTGCTGTTTCCACCACATCAGCAGTTACTTCCTCCACTGAAGTCTTGATCCCTCAAAGTCATCCGTGAGGGTTGGAATCAACTTCTTTCAAACTCCTGTTGATGTTGCATTTTGACCCCCTTTCATGAATCACCAGTGTTCTTAATGGCATCTAGAATGGTGAATCCTTTCCAGAAAGTTTTCAATGTGCTTTGCCCAAACCCATCAGAAGAATCATTGTGTATGACCACTATAGCCTTACAAAATGTAGTTCTTAAATAAGACTTAATATTCCTTGATCCATGGGCTGTACAATAGATGTTGCGTTAGCAGGCATGAAAACAACATTAATCTTGTATATTTCCGTCAGAGCTTTTGGGTGACCAAATGCATTGTCAGTGAGCCGTAATATTTTGAAAGGAATCTTTTTTGCTGTAAACAGGTGTGCTGTCATCCAGTCTTTGTTGTTCCATTTGTAGAGCACAGGCAGAGTAGAGTTAACATAATTCTTAAGGGCCCTAAGATTTTCAGAATGGTAAATTAGCATTGACTTCAACTTCATCACCCACATTGGCCCCTAACAAGAGAGTCACCCTGTTCTTTGAAGCTTTGAAGCCAAGCATTGATTTCTCTCTAGCTATGAAAGTCCCAGATGGCATCTTCTTCCCATATTAAATTGTTTTATCTGCATTGAAAATATGTTGTTTAATGTAGCTACCATCATCAGTTAGCTACATCTTCTGGGTAACTTACTGCAGCTTCTACATTCAGCCCTTGCTGCTTCACCTTGTACTTTTATCGAGTGGTGACAGCTCTTTCTCTTAAATCTAATGAACCTATCTCTGCTAGCTTCAAACTTTGCTCCTACAGCTTCTTCACCTTTTTCAGACTTTATAGAATTGAAGAGTTTGGGTCCTGCTTAGGATTAGGTTTTGGTTTAAGGGAATGTTGTGGCTGGTTTGATCTTCTACCAGACCACTAAAACTTTCTATCTGGAATTAAGGCTGTTTTGCCTTCTTATCGTTCGTGTTCACTGGAGTAGCACTTTTAATTTCCTTTAAGAGCTTGTCCTTTGCATTCACAACTTGGCTGTTTGGTGCAAGGAACCTAGCTTTCAGCCCGTCTTTGCTTTTGACATCCTTCCTCACCAAACTTAATCATTTCTAGCTTTTGATTTAAAGTGAGAGACTTGTGAGTCTTCCTTTCGCTTGAACACATAAAGGCCATTGTGGGGTTATTAGTTGGTCTAATTAAATTATCATTGTGTCTCACGGAATAGGGAGGCCCCAGGAGAGGAAGAGAGATGGGAGAATGGCTAGTGAGCGGAACAGTCAGAACACACATTTATCAGTTAGGTTTGTTGTCTTATATGGACACTATCACGAGCACCCCAAAGCAATGACAGTAGGAACATCTAAGATCACTCCTCACAGATCTCCAGAACAGATGTAATTTTAAAAACATGAAATATTGTGAGAATTACCAAAATGTGACAGAAAGACATGTAAATGAGCCCATGCTGCAGGAAAAATGGCACCAACAGATTTGCCGAACTCAAGGTGGCTGCAAACCTTCAATTTGTAAAAGCACAGTATTTTGCCAGGCGTGGGGTGGCTCACATCTATAATCCCAGCACTTTGGGAGGCTAAGGCGGGCAGATCACTTGAGGTCAGGGGTTCGAGACCAGCCTAGCTGACATGATGAAACCCCATCTCTACTAATACTACAAAAATTAGCCAGGTGTGGTGGTGCGCACCTATAATCCCAGCTACTCGGGAGGCTGAAGCACAAGAATCCCTTGAACCTGGGAGGCAGAGGTTGCATTGAGCTGAGATCACGTGCCGCTGCACCCCACCCAGGCAACAGAGTAAAACTATGTCAAAAAAAAAAAAACCCGCAGTATCTGCTATGTACAACAAAGCGAAAGGCAGTGAAATGAGGTATGCCTGTACATATATTATTTCAGTTAGCCCTATGCAAGAAATCATAACTTGATGAAATTACTGAGCTCAGTTTATCTTAAATAAAACTAAAAAATATTTTACCTAAAATGAAAAATTACGTACTTGTATATAAAGTATCTTCTGTTGCTGGGGGAAAAACAGTGTTTTTTTAAATTGACTAGGCTGTTATGAATTGGTTTTTGTCTGTTTTTAAAATCTTATAGCCACACTTGATAGTCTGTAAATTGGTTGAAAAATCAAATGTATTTCCCACCCCCCAATCTCTTACCAAGCCAGCAGCCACATCCACCGGTGTCATTGGGCCAGTTGCACGTTAACTGACTCACACTGCGACACCTGTTTGTGACAGTCTTCAGCTTGTTTCTGCTTGAATAGGCTTGCAAAGACAAAGCCCCAGGATGTCTGTCTCATTCACAGATTGAAGGGTATTTTAATCAGCTTTCTCATATTCCTTGCCTATTCCTCACCTCATGCCAACACCTCCAATAATAAAATTCTGGCATTTAAGTTGGCTGGAAGTTTCTTTCTAGACCTAAAATAGGTTTATATCCCTCCAAGTGCTGAACATACCACTTTTTGACAGAAAATCCACCACCAGATGTCTTTTTGTAAGTGTGCCATGTGTTCATTTTAATGAGATCATTCATCATTTGTAATGTTCAGGGTCCTTGCTGCTGTCTGTCTTTTTTCTGTTTGATTTGTTAGTTTTGTTGTGAGTGTTGGTAACATGCCGAGCACTGGTCTCATCAGTGAGGAATAAATCTCTCTCTTCCCTCCGTGTCATTGCTCTTAGCGCTGCTCTCCCTGTTAGAATGTTCACAAGAATATTTTACTGAAAGCTCATGGAAGAACTCTGCCACCTTTCAGATCCTGCAGCTTTTAAAACTTAATTAATTTTTAACAAAAAATTTCACATGGTTCAAAACCCAGGAGGTATAAAAATGTTACATTAAATTGTACCCTTCTATTTTTGTCTCCTACCCACACTCTCCCTATATACACAACAAATATTATTAATTTCTTTTTTATCTTTGCAGAGAGATTTTATGTATAACAAGTGCGTATCAGTATTTTCTTCTTTTCACTTTTAAACTTTCCTTTTTTATTTAATTATATGTCTTAGAGATCATTTCATATCAGTAGTTTTCACATCTGTAGGCCTTTATAATCTGTTATGTGGGTATGCTGTAATGAGTTTAACCAGTCCTATATTGACAGCTATTAAGTAATTTCCATTATTTTGCTATTACAAACAGTGGTGTCATGGATAATTTTTAATCTATTTTTCGTGAGTGTGAGCGTAACTGTAGGGTAAATTCCTGTAAGTAGACTTGCTGAGTCAAAGGAAATGTGCATTTATAATTTTTATAAAGTATTACAATATTGTCCTTCATAGAGGTTTACTAGTTGATACTGTCCTTAGCAATGTGTGAGGATGTCTGTTCTCCTACATCTTCACAATGTGTTTTCACAGTGATAAGTGAACATTAGTACCTTAACAGTTTTAATTTGCATTTTTCCTATTATAAATTAGATCAGATACCTTTTCATATACTTAAGAATCATTTGTCAATTGCTTGTTCATTTCCTTTGTCCATTTTTCTAATGAGTCGTTGGTCTTACTAATTTGTCTTTACTAGGAAAATATCTCTTTGTGATGTAATTTGTAAATATTGTCAGTGGTATTTTGATGGTGATTTTTATCATCATCACTGCATTTCTATAGGTGTGAAGAGCTGATGAGTATAAAAACAGAAAAGGCGGATCAGGAGACAATGTCAGTCCAGCTGTGTGGAGCAGAGACATTCATTAAACAGAGAGAGTGTATGTGTGCGTGCACGTGTGCAAACATATGTGTGTAGGTACAAAAATACTGGAAGAATAGAGGAATTCTAGGAATTCTTTCCTAGAACCTAGAAATGAATTGCTTTCATTTTTATGACTTTATAGTTTTTCTAATTTCTGTAGTGAACCATATAAATTCGAATTAAGTAGTACAGAATATCAATTTATAGTTTATCTTAACATTTTACATTTTTTATTCCATAAAATGCTCTTGACTTTTTTCATAATTGCTGTAGTTGTTATTTGGCCACCGTCCACCAACCCCTCAGGGAGGAGAAGCGTGCTGTATCTTTAAGAATGCGCCATAAAGCTTGACACAAACATAAATCATATTCTTTAGTACTTATCCATTAACTCTGCATGAGAGACTTCCATTTATCAGAACAACTGCTATAACTTTCTACTGGGTTTTTGTACCCTAATTTCTGAAATATTAATTTGGGACTAGTCAATATGATAAAATATTTTTTCCCTCTTTTCAGATAAAATATATTTGAATTAAAAAGTCATAGCTCATAATCTGCGTGACTGATATTCATTTTTTAATTTATTATAGACAATATTGTGAAATAATGTCAGTCGTGAAATGTATTTAATAGTCTTTAAGTATTTCTTTGGTTTTTTTGTTTTGTTTTTGTTTTTGTTTTTGTTTTGAGACAGGGTCTGGCTCTGTCACCTACGCTGAGGTAATCTCATGCAGTGGTGCAGTCTCAACTTACTGCAACCTCTGCCTCCCGGCCTCAAGCAATCCTCCCACCTCAGCCCCCCAAGTAGTTGGGACTACAGGCATGAGCCACTGTGCCTGGCAGGAATTTGTTGCTTTTCTTTTCTTTTTCTTTTCCCTCCCCTCCCCTCCCCTTCC
>NW_012102987.1:333316-348515 GCF_000951045.1 Mandrillus leucophaeus | reverse complement strand
CCCCTCCCTTCCCCTCTCTTTTCTTTTCTTTCTTTTTTTTTTTTTTGAGACTGGGTCTTGCTCTTTTGCGCAGACTGGAATGCAGTGATGCAGTCACAGCTCACTGCACTCCGAACACCCAGGTTCAGGCAGTCCTTCTGCCTCAGCCTCCCAAAGTGCTGGGATTAAAGTTGTGAGCCATTATACCTGGCCTGCATTAGCATATTTTAACTGAGTTATTACAAATGTTTGTTGCCCAGTGTGGTTGCTCACGCCTATAATCCCAGCACTTTGGGAGTCTGAGACGGGCGGACCACTGAGCCCAGGAGTTCAAGACCAGCCTGGTCAGCATGCAAAACCCTGTCTCTACTAAAAGTACAAAAATTAGCTGAGTGTGTTGGTACATGCCTGTAGTCCCTGCTACTCAGGAGGCTGAGGTGAAAGGATGGCTTAAGCCCAGGAAGTTGAGATTGCAGTGAGCCATGATCACACCATTGCAGCAACTTGGTCAACAGAGTGAGACTCGGTCTCAACAATTAATTAAAAATTTGTTCCAGGAATTTTTGAAATACGTTCCTTATTATACATTTTAAAATTTCTAACTGAAAACATGTACACATGGCATAGGGAAGTAAGATAATTTAAATGGTGGAAATGGTGATCATTAAAATGCTGTCATAAAAATACTTTATTATTATATTATTTTAATATGTGAATATATATGTGAATAAGAAGGATTTAATTAGTAAAGGGGTACTTATATGTGAGCTGATGTTAGACCTACACAAATGGATTAAAATTATTCTCCGAGCATTTGACATACTTCTGATTCACAGAGTGGATTTTGTTTAAGTTGCCAGGAACTGAAAATGTTGGCATAGAGCAGTCCTAATTGCCAGCTTGAGAATGGTCATGTCAGAAATGGGAAGCATAATTGCCATGTGGGTTCTCCCAATTAGAACTTTCTCACCGTATCTCAAGCACAGGTTGACATCTGTTATTACATTTCTGCAAGCAAAAAAAAAAAAGAAATCATTCAGAAGCTAAAGTATAATTGGCAGAAGCTTGAATCTAAAACAAGAAAAATCTGTAATTTACTTTCAGATAACTCATTTGTTTTTGCTGCTCACTAGAAAAATTGAGCTTTCTAGCCACATATTTGATCAAGCTTGTTTGATTACAGTATTTATAGATTCTAAGCTATCTACATTGATTTATTGCTGAGTCAGGATTTTGATTTGATGAAGAGGCTAAGGAGAGGTATCATTTTGTGAAACAAATTCACTTAGAAGAAAACATTTTTGTGATGGAGTAAAAGTATTCACAATCAAATCCTCATAGATATTCATTGACTTATAATAACTAATACCTACTGAATGTTCACTATGGTCTGAGCCGAATGCTGTGTTTCATCTGTATTCTGGTGTATTTCTTCTATAAAGTCCAAAAGATAGCTATTATTATTTGCACTTTAATATGTGAGAAAATCAAACAGGATCACAGCAATTAAAAAATTTGCCCAAAGTCACGCAGCTGGAAAGTATCTGAGCTACAGTTTGTGCTACTGTTCAGAAAAACAAAGAAATGTGAAATTCTTGGACCATTTAAATTACCTTCAATGTTATAAAGAACAAACAGATCGTTTTTCTTAGTGGCAAAGAGTGAGGGATTTGATCACAGCACAAATAACAGTAGAGATGTAGGCAGGCCTAACAGTGACATCCTCCTGACTACATTTAGTCAGGGATGTGCTGGAGAATAGTAAAAATTAACGTTGGGTGGAAAAGGGGCCCTGTTTTGGTGGGCATTGAAGCAAAAGAGTTTGGATTGAATATATTTTGCTGCTTCTCACACTATTCTACCAAAGTACCCCTAAGACATAAAAGCATGAACTCATATTTGTAGACTATGAGGACATATTAAATCATAACTTTCAGTTGCAAATGACAGAAACCCACTCAAATAAGCATGGGCAGAGTAGGGGAGATATGTATTGGCTCACGTAATTGGGAAGTCTAAGGGTACAGCTAGTTTTAGGCATAGTTGGATCCAGAATCTCAAAAGCTGTAATTAGGGCTGGCGTGCTCCCTCCCTTTCCTCTCCAACCCTTTCCAGGACAGTCTCTTACTACCGTCTACAGCCTTGTTCTCACACTCTACCAATTGAGCAACTCTAGCAGGAAATCTTTTCTGTTAATTGGGGCAAAAAAGTCTTAGAGGAAGATTTGGGGTCATATACCCACTTAGTAACCAGTCACAGTGGCCAAGAGATAGGCTGTGCTGGCTGGTCTGGGTCATGTTCTTAAGCTTGTAAATAGGAGGTGAGGTACTGGGTCAGCTCTGCTCAAACCGTATGGGATGCATTTCTCAACAGAAGGATCTTTATCAGAGGAAGGAGCAGGAAGGGTTTCTTGACAAATTAATGCCGTCCACGGAAGGATATCTAATCTAGTGCAAGTTAAAATGTCTTTGAAATAGTGGATTTTACCTTTGAAATTAATGTAAGTTTTGTCTGAGATGTCTGTTGTAATATTTTTTTAATGTTCCATGCTGTGGATTAAGTTCCCCTAGGATTTCCTTGGGGGACTCCTAGGGGTAAAATTTGAATTCAGGAGGTTTTACTGGGGCATGCTTTTGGGAACACCTGTAAGGGGTAAGGAAAGCAGGATTGAGCAGAGGGAAATGTTGAAATGTGATACAGATGCAGCAGAGGCCTCAGCCGATCCCACAGGGAGCTCAGCAGCTGGGAGTGGTTCTTCAGGAGGCCTGATCTGCGTACTTCCTCACAGACCAGTGACTGGATACAGGTTACTCTAGGGAGGATGTAACTTTGACAAAGCAGCTTCCTTTGGCCAAGGGCAGTTCCTGAGGAGGGTTAAGTAGTGAGCCTTTAGCAGACATCTCTAGCCGCTAGTGGAAGAGCACGCCGTTCCTAAAACAGGGCAGCTTACTGCAGCTTTCATTACATTAATTCCAGGAAAATGTGTTGTATTTGTCTGTTGTTTTATTAATATTTTGTTTTATTTTATTTTTTTGAGACAGGGTTTCTCTCTGTTGCCCAGGTGGGAGTGCAGTGGTGTGATCTTAGCTCACTTGTAGCCGCAACCTCCCAGGCTGAAGTGATTCTCCCACCTCAGCCTCCTGAGTAGCTGGGACTACAGGCAAGCACCACCATACCTGGCTAATTTTTTGGTTTTTTTGGAGAGACACGGTCTTACTATGTTGCCCAGGTTGGTCTTCACATCCTGGCCTCAGGCAGTCCTCCTGCCTCAGCTTCCCCAAATATTGGGATCATAGGTGTGAGTCACTGCACCTGGTCTGGAATTAAAACAAACAAACAACAACAAAAAAAAACCTCACACACACAAAAAACAGTATAGGCTTATAAAGATGAGTTTATTCATCATGATTTCAGCTTTTTTCATTTTTTTATGGTTTATAAACTCCTGGGTAAACAGTATATTGCTTCTGTGGGATCAGCCTTTGGGTGACAAGGGAGAATATGGCAGAAAGAACGTGTTTCCACGTGGGCATGCATCAGCCCCACCCTACATTCCATTATGTCTAAGGAAAGGAGGGTTGTTAGAAGGTTGATCCATTTATGCATACTTTCTCAGGCGCTAAGGTTTCAAACCAGCTTATTTGTTGCTGGTTGAATCTTGTTGACATGTTTAATACTATAATTACTTCTTTTCTTCTGTATAGTGTTAGAAATGCATTTCTTTTTCTTCTTTATTTTATTTTATCTATTTATTCATCCACCTATTGACTGAATGAGACACTTAAATGTAATGTGAGCCTGGGGTGAAGATTTATTTTCCTAAAATGCAGAGCATGTGTTTCTCTGTGGCAGAGAAGATACTTCTCCCCAAATTCCCTAGGGGATTCTGAATTTCAAGGAGAACGTAGATTTTTCTCTGAATATTACTCCCTCTTATTGAGCTTCCTCTTATTAAAGTTGACCTGGTAAGGGCTATTAAATAGGTTTAAGTATTTAAACATGCATGGTTGAAAGTATCTTAGTCTACCTAATGAAGAAATATTTAGTAAGCACCTATTCTATGCAAGGCACTATTTTGGAGATTTGTGAATCCCATCAGTGAACAAAATACAAAATACAAAAAAAAAATTCTTCTTTCCTAAAGTCTGAATCCATCAGGAGGTGGTAGACAGTAAACATATGAAATAAATACGTCATATAGACCACTAAAAGGTAGGAGGAGATATGAGAAAAGACGTAGGCTAGAGTAATTGCTAGTAGCTGGGGATGGGGCTTGGAATTTGGTCAAGATAGACCCCGCTGAGAAGGGGACGTTTGCGCAAGTGTGTAACAGATGTGAGGTGACTCAATCTGGGTATTGGAGATGTAAAGCATTCTAGGAAGAAGGTGGCAGCCAGTGTAAATACCCTAAGGCTGTAGTGGGAAGAAATAGTAGGAGATGAGGTAAGGTGTGACTCAAGCCTATAATCCGAGCACTTTGGGAGGCTGAGGCAGGGGGATCGCAAGCCGAGGAGTTTGACACCAGCCCAGGCAATATAGTGAATATCTGGCATAGGGGTGCATACCTGTAGTCTCAGTTACTTGGGATGCTAAGCTGGGAGGATTACTGGAGCCCCAGGAATTCGAGGCTGCAATGAGCTGTAATTGCATCAGTGCACTCCAGCCTGAACAACAGAGGAAGACCCTGTCTCTGAAAATAAATAAATTTTAAAAATTAATATTTCACACCAAGAATGGTGGCTCATGCCTGTTACCCAGCTCTTTGGGAGGCCGAGGCGGGCAGATCACCTGAGGTCAGGAGTTCGAGACTGGCCTGACCAGCATGGAGAAACCCCGTCTGCACTAAAAATACAAAATTAGCCAGGCGTGGTGGTGCATGTCTGGACTCCCAGCTACTCAGGAGGCTGAGGCAGGAGAATCGGTTGAACCGGGAGGTGGAGGTTGTAGTGAGCCGAGATTGCACCATTGCACACCAGCCTGGGCAACAAGAGCAAAACTCCATCTCAAATAAATAAATAAATAAATAAATAAATAAATCAAGTTAAGTATTCATTATTTTCATATCAAACAAGCTAGATTTCATACAGTGCATTTAAACAGTCTTGATCAATGTGGGGATTAGGGGGAAATTTTTTAAAAACTCAGTTTTAGTGCAGGCAGGCCCATAGCTCAGCAAAAAGTAAATATATTAGGGTTGAATTACTGTAAGTAGAATTAGTGTACCATAAACTTAGAATTAATATGTGAATATATTTTAGGAACCAAGATTTTCTTAAAGTTGCAAGTATTGAATTGGTGCGGTTTTGAGGCATTTTTATCAATTAAAATTTACTTATCAAATTACTTGATAAATACATATTGAACATCAGCAAGTGCCAGTGTGGCCTCTGAAGATGGGATTCTGCCTCATGAAGTCTAGAGGGAAGGCACTAATATGTGTAAAATTACAATGTTGATAAGAGCTATAGAGGTATAATGGTGCTATAAAATTTTAAAATAGGAGGATTTTGACGTACTCAGGGAGGAAGGGAAGTCTTCTCTGAAGAATCGGTGATTCTGTTGAGTCTGATATCTGAAGGAAGAATGAAAGTAGACAATGACAGAGACCAGCCGTGGGGTGAGGAGAGGAGAGCATCCGAGATCAGATTGCTTCAGAAGCCCAGGCAAAATATGATGGTGTTTAGAGTAAGGAATTTGTAGTAGAGATGAAAAGAAAGAGAGCTTACGTTAAAAAAAAAAAAAGTTGGGTTGGCAAGACCTGAGCAATCTCAATCCATCCTCCGTAAAATGGATCCTCAGGGTTCCATTTTAATTGGCCCTAGAGTTTACAAAGCAATAGATTCTATACTATCTCCTTCACTGACACTTGAATATATGTCTTATCTGAAGAGATGTGTTAGGAATTTTAATTTGAGAAGGTAAGTTAATGAAATTTTTATGCCTGTTTTATTTTAACCTGTAGAATCTTAAGAAGATTCAAGAAATGGAAAAGAGTGATGAATCTAGCACAGATTTGGAAGAGCTGAAAAACGCTGACTGGGTAAGAGCTGGAAATGCTTTCTGATCTGTTTACTGTCTAAGAAATAGTATAATTTTTTTTTTTTTTTGAGACAGGGTTTCATTCTGTTGCTCAGGCTGCAGTGCAATGGTGCAATCTCGGCTCACTGCAACCCCTGCCTCCCGGGTACTGCAGCCCCCACCTCCTGGATTCAAGTGATTCTCCTGCCTCAGCCTCCCAAGTAGCTGGGACTTCAGGCATGTGCCACCACGCCTGGCTAATTTTGTATTTTTAGAAGAGATGGGGTTTCACCATGTTGGCCAGGCTGGTCTCAAACTCCTGACCTCATGTGATCCTCCCACTTTGGCCTCCCAAAGTGCTGGGATTACAGGCATGAGCCACTGTGCCCAGCCTGTATAATGTTTTTTAAAATGCTAGTTATTGGCCAGGCATGGTAGCTCACACCTGTAATCCCAGCACTTGGGGAGGCCAAGGCAGGAAGATTGCTGGAGCTTAGGAATTCAAGACCAGCCTGAACAACATAGTGAGACCCTATCACTAAAATAGGAGGATTTTTATTATTATTAAAAATAGTAATAATAAAAAAATTAACCAGGCTGGTGTCATGTGCCTGTGGTCCCAGCTACTTGGGAGGCTGAGTTAGAAGGATCACTTGAGCCCAGGAGGTTGAGGCTGCGGTTAACTATGATCACACCACTGCACTCCAGCCTGGTCAACAGAGTGAGACCCTCTCAAAAAAAATTAAAAAAACACTCTTTATTAAGGACTGTAGTATGAATTGATATATAAATATGAATGCTTAGTCTTACATTTGAGGAAATATCTATTCCCCATTTTAAAAAGCTTTCTGGTTTTATTAAAACCACCCCCAGTGCCTCTGAGAATTTTAGTGTTTTAAAATATTAATATTTCTATTTATGTTAATACCTTAACACAGCGGTCTCCAACCTTTTTGGTACCAGAGACTGGTTTTGTGGAAGACAATTTCAAGGATTGGGGGTTGAGGGGTGGTTGCAGGATGAAACTGTTCCACCTCAGATCATCAGGCATTAGATTCTCAAAGGAGCAGACGACCTGGATCCCTCACGTGTGCAGTTCACAGTAGGGTTTGTGCTCCTTTGAGAATCTAATGCCACTACTGATCTTACAGGAGACAGAGCTCAGGCATAATGCTTGCTCATCCACCACTCGCTGTGCAGCTCAGTTCCTGACAGGCCACAGACCAGTACCAGTCAGTGGACTGGGGGTTGCAAACCCCTGCCTTAACATATTCTTGTGTATAAAGTTTAAGCTATGTTTTCAGGATTAAGTGTGAAGCTAACGGTGTTGTACATTTATTTATCCAATGAACAGTTATCTGGATGAGGACCCTGGGAATGCAGAATAAACAATATGGAGTCTCTCTCCCAATAACACTCAGTCCTAAACAGAAGACAGATTTGTAAAACAGATAATGTGGTTTATTCATGTGACACACTTTGAGTATCTACAGTTTTTCAGGCATAGTACTAAATCCTAGTGACTCCAAAAATCTCTGCTCTCATATAAAACTTAAGAGTTGGTAGGCATGACAGCCTTGGGGACAGAACAGTGAATGTTGCAGAGTGTGTTTGATTGTGGAAGTCCAAGGCCAGGCATGGTGGCTCACGCCTGTAATCTCAGCACTTTGGGAGGCTGAGGTGGGCGGATCACTTGAGGTCAGGAGTTCGAGACAAGCCTAGCCAACATGACCAGCCATGTCTACTAAAAAATACAAAAATTAGCCGGGCGTGGTGGTGCGCACCTGTAATCCCACCTACTTGTGAGGCTGAAACAGGAGAATAGCTTGAACTTGGAGGCGGAGGTTGAGGTGAGCTGAGATCATACCACTGCACTCCAGCCTGGGCGACAGAGGGAGACTCTGTCTCAAAAAAAAAAAAGATTGTTGAAGTCCAGGTATCAGGAGGAAAGCACATTTCAGGATTCTGACTTTTTAGGTTAAGAGTGCTAGATAAATCATGCCATTATTATATGAATGGGTTGCTTTTGACCTAATAGGTTTTGTTTGTCACATTATTTTCTAACTGTTTTATTGAGATACAGTAGATATACAGTAAGCTGCACATATGTAAAATGCATAACTTAATAAATTTTGACATATGTTTTGTACATATATATATATTCACCCAGGAAACCATCACTGCAATCAAAATAATGAGCCTATTTATCACACCCAACGTTTCCTCATACCTTTTTATAATCCTACCTCCTGCCTCCCTCCTCCCGTTTCCAGGCAGCTAGTCATGTGCTTTCTGTGACTATAGATTAGTTTGCACTTTCTAGAATTTTATATAAATGTAATCATATGGTATGTACTGTTTTGGGGGTTTATTTTTATTTTTTTAGATGGAGTCTCTCTCTGTCGCCCAGGCTGGAGTGCAGTGGCGTGATCTCGCCTCATTGCAACCTCCACCATTTGGGTTCAAACAATTCTCCTGCCTCAGCCTCCTGAGTAGCTGGGATTACAGGTGCATGCCACCACGCCCAGCTAATTTTTGTATTTTTAGTAGAGACGGGGTTTCACCATGTTGGTCAGGCTAGTGTTGTACTCCTGACCTCGTGGTCCGCCCACCTTGGCCTCCCAAAGTGCTGGGATTACAGGTTTGAGCCTCTGTGCCCAGCTGGTATGTACTGTTTTTGGTTTGGCTTCTTTCACTCTTCATAATTGTTTTGATATTTCATCCGTGTTGTCTGTATCCGTAGAGTATTGAGAAGTATTCCATTGTGTGGATATATCGCAGTTTATCTATTCATCTGTTGCTGGTCATTTGGGTTGTTTCTTGTTTGCAATATTCTTAATTTATTGATAGATATCTTCAATATATTTGGAACTTTCAAGACAAAAAAAATACTTGCCTACGTTGTCTTAAAAGCTGGTATTATTTGTCATTTTAGAATAAAATTGATTATTGATTTTCCTTTATGTAGAATACTTGGATAGTGTCGTTCTAGGTGTATATCATCTTGGCCAATAAATTTTAAATTGGTTTTCCAGTCGTTGAAACCAGATAAATAACTTCCAGTGTTCAAAAGTTAGCAAACAGCTAGTATAAACTTAAAGTAAAAATTTAATTTCTTACTGTAAGCCACCTTCATTTGAAAACAGTGTCATGCCTGACAAGAGAAGCACTAACTCCAGAGGGAGTTATATTTGCGTAGATCACCAACTTCCTCCTCATAAGACCACTAAGTGAATCACCTAGAAAGATTAGAATGAAAAGAGCAGAGTTGAGAGAGAATTAGAATGTCTTTAGTAGCAGATTCTAGTTTCAGAATCTTCCTAATGGGATAAGGGATAAATGATAATCTCCAGGAATGCATATGATGACAGTTGTCTGTTATTTTATATAATAACTGCGACTAATTTCTGAAAAGTAGTACATAAGATTTTTTAACTAAACAATTATACACACAAAACCGACTATATAACAAAGTATGGGCCAGGCATAGTGCCTCATGCTTGTAATCTCAGCACTTTGGGAGGCCAAGGTGGGTGAATCACTTGAGGTCAGGAGTTCAACACCAGCCTGGCCAACATGACGAAACCTGTGTCTACTGAAAATACAAAAAATTAGCTTGGTGTAGTGGCGGGCACCTGTAATCCCAGCTACTCAGGAGACTGAGGCAAGAGAATCCCTTGAACCCGGGAGGCATAAATTACAGTGAGCCAAGATCACACCATTGCACTCCAACATGGGGCGACAAGAGCAAGACTCCATCTCAAAACAAAAAACAAAAAGAACAAAGTGTGTTTGAATCCTTTTATAAATTATAGCAAAAGCTTCTAATGTGGGTAACTGTCCCCTGTCCCCTAATTTAAAGCCCGAAGGGAGACTTTTAAAAGATGAGACGATATTTGGACTGCATCTTAAAGGAATGAATAAGAGAAGTGTGGAAGTTGGGACAAAAGCATTCCCAAGAGAGAAATATGGATATTTTAGGGATATTATTTTAGAACATCTTTAATGGCAGAATCTAAGAATCTTTGTAAATATGAATATTTTAGGAGGTGTCTAATGGTACACCATAAGTACCTCAAATCCTTTTTGGAACAAGAGGATGGGAAATGGTATGCTTTTTATATTTTTTGGTAGCTTCTCATTGTCTAAACCCAACTTTTTTTTTTTTTAATTATGAATCGTTATTGAGGATGTTTTGAGAAATTTAATCAGTTATTTTACATAGAAGATTCTTATGAAATATTTCACTTGATTTTACAGTAAATAGATTAACTATTATGTCAATTTTTTTTTTTTTTTTTTGGATGGAATCTCACTCTGTCGTCAGGCTGGAGTGCAGTGGCGCGATCTCGGCTCACTACAACCTCCGCCTGCCAGGTTCAAGCGATTCTTCTGCCTTAGCCTTCTGTGTAGCTGGGACTACAGGCACATGCCACTACGCCTGGCTAATTTTTTGTATTTTTAGTAGAGACAGGGTTTCACCGTGTTAGCCAGGATGGTCTTAATCTCCTGACCTCGTGATCAGCCCGCCTCAGCCTCCCAAAGTGCTGGGATTATAGGTATGAGCCACTGCGCTCAGCCATGTCACTTGTTAATTTTAACAAGTTACAGGTTTTTAGCTAAATATTGTGATGGACTTCACTCAAGTAGAGACTTTGGCACATTATAGGCAGGAGAACAAAAGACTTAAAGTATAATAAGATAAATATAAATAGATTTTGTATTATTTTATGTTTTTTATTTTATTTATTTACTTATTTATTTGAGACAGAGTCTCACTCTGTTGCCCAGGCTGGAGTGCAGTGGTGCGATCTGGGCTCACTGCAACCTCTACTTCCTGGGTTCAGGCAATTCTCCTGCCTCAGCCTCCTGAGTGGCTGCGATTATAGGCACACACCACCACACCCAGCTAATTTTTGTACTTTTAGTAGAGACGGAGTTTCACCATATTGGTCAGGCCGGTCTCGAACTCCTGACCTCAGGTGATCCACCTGCCTTGGCCTCCTAAAGTGCTGGGATTACAGGTGTGACCCATTGCACCCAGCCTTTTTTAGTATTTTCTATGTACAGAGCACCATCCACTGATTCTGATATTCTCAACAAGTAATAAAAGTACCACTTCTTTTATTGATAAGGAAACTACGACTCAGAAGGGTGCAGCAACTTGCTCCATGTCAAATAGCTGGCAAGTGGCTGTCTGTCAGTCAGCTGTGGTCACAGTAATACTGTGTAACTAACCACTACAAAATCACAGCTGCATAAAGCAAAAGCACTTACTAGCTCATGGGTCTCCAGATCCTCTATGGTAGCTCCACTTTACAGGTATCTCATCTTTACCCTGGGACCACAGGCTAACCCAGGCTTGACATTCTCATGGCCACAATAGAAACACAAGGGACAAGCCCATTGTACATACCCTTTTGAATCCCTTGGTCTTATCACACCCACCACTGTTCCAGTGGCCAAGCAAATCATATAGCCAAACCCAAAGTCAGGGTGTGGGAAATGTAGTCTCCTTTAGTGAGCAGAGTCACATAACGGCATAGACGCAGGAAAGCATGAAGAACCTGAGCCCTTAATGAAGCCTACCACAGTGGTGGAGCTTAGGTTTAAAGCCATGTGCCTCGGCAGGTGGAGCCTGTGGATTCTCTACTTTCTTTCCACCCATCTTTTAGTAACCAAAATCTAATTTTTAAAATAGTTTTTGGTTGGTTTACTCGTTGTTTTGTAATCCAGGCTCTTCATTTATTCTGTATGACTAACTGTTTAGAAGAAACTAGTACTTTTATTCATTGATGTCTCTCTATCCTTGGTTCTTTCAGGCACGATTCTGGGTACAGGTGATGAGGGATTTGAGGAATGGGGTAAAACTCAAGAAGGTCCAAGAGCGGCAGTACAACCCTTTGCCCATTGAATATCAGCTCACCCCTTATGAGATGCTAATGGATGACATTCGCTGCAAAAGATACACCTTGCGAAAAGTGATGGTAAGTAACCAAACTGTCAGGCGGGGCATGGTGCCTCACTCCTGTAATCCCAGCATTTTGGGAGGTTGAGGTGGGTGGATCACCTGAGGTCAGGAGTCAAGACCAGCCTGACCAACATGGTGAATCCCTGTCTCTACCAAAAAATACAAAAATTAGTGGGGCGTGGTGGTGCACGCCTGTAGTTCCATCTACTAGGGAGGCTGAGGCAGGAGAATTGCTGGAACCCAGGAGGTGGAGGTTGCAGTGACCCAAGATTGAGCCACTGCACTCCAGCCTGGGCGACAGAGTGAGACCCTGTCTCAAAAAAGAAAAACAAAAAACTATTAATGGACTCAAATAGTTATTCATCCATAATTGCATTTGTTGAAAATAATTTTAATATTAAATTTTAAAAATTATTTATTTTTATACAAGTAATACTTGATCGTTGTAGAAAATTTGGAAAGCACATTAAGCTTAAAGAAGGAAAGTTACAAACATATAATTCCATAACCCAGACAGAAATTTTGTTAACATGTTGATCAATAACCTTTAGCCTTGTTTCTATGCACTTTATTTGGGCATACTGAGTTCATATAGAATGTTTTGTTTTATTACTGGTTGTTTTGCTTAACATATCGTGATTATTTTTTTCATGTCATTATATATTCAACATTATTTCTAAATGGCTGTCTCTTTTCTAGCTTATGGCTATTCTGGAGTTTATTAAATAAATGACCTTGTATCCCTTTATAAGCAACATATCTTGGGTATCCTTGTATGTAAATCTTTTTAAATGTCCACCATGAAATCCTTAAGTTCCTAGATGTGGAACATCTAGTTCATTAGCAAATTCTGACAGCTCTTCCTTTAAAACATACCCTGATTCTGACCACTTCCCTCCATCTCCACTTGAGAGATTTTCTTTTTTTTGAGACAGGGTCTTGCTCTGTCACCCAGGCTGAAGTGCAGTGGCACGATCACAGCTTCATTGTAGCCTCAACTTCCCAGGTTCCAGTGATCCTCCTACCTCAGCCTCCTGAGTAGCTGGGACCACAGGTGTGCGCCACCACGCCCAGCTAGTGTTTTTTGTATTTTTTGTAGAGACAGAGTTTCGCCATGTTGCCCAAGCTGGTCTCAAATTCCTGACTGAACTCAAGTGATCCACCTGCCTGCGCCTCCCAAAGTGCTGGGATTATAGGCATGAGCCATGGCACGTGGCCAAAATATCTTCTATTCCACGCCACCATCATCTCTCATCAGACTATGACAGTAACCTCTAAGTGGCCTTCCTGCTTTCACCCTTGCCCCTTTCAATCTGTTTTTCCCAAAAACCACCAAGTAGGCTTCTTAAGTAAAAAATGTGGTCATGTCAGTGCTCTGCTCAGAACCTTCCACTGGCTTTTCATCACACTTGGAAGAAATTCCATGTCCTTCCCGGGGCCGGCACAGCCCACACGGCTGGGTCCAGGTTACCTCTCAGGCTTCATCTTCTGCTGTGCTTCCCTGCAGGGTCCTTCTTGTTCGCCGCCCTGATCTCTGCCAGTGTCTCCGCAGTGCCTAGTGTGCTCCTGTAACAGAGCCTTTGCCTTGGATATTCCTTCTCTCAGGAAATCTCCTCTCCTATAGCCGCATAATTTGCCTCTTTACTTTTCAGGCCTGTGCTCAAGTTCTCCCTCATTAGAAAAGTCTTCTCCATCTCTTTACTCTCGTGTTTCACTAGCTGACATTGCCATATATTTCCAGATTTATTGTCTGTCTCCCTCACAAAGACAAGAACTTAGTTATTCTCACTGTTTATCCCCTTTGACAAGAACATGGGCCTGATATGCAACCAAATACTGAATACCTTGCTCAATAAATAGTTACGGGATGGATTAATGAATTCTGTCCACATTTTTGAGGAAATTTAATCAAAGTTATTTTATGCCAGAAGGTTCTTATGAAACATCACTTTGTTTTTTGTTTTTTATTTTTGAGACAGTCTCACTCTTTTTGCCCAGGCTGAAGTGCAGTGGCGTGACCTTGGCTCACTGCAACCTCCGCCTCCCAGGTTCAAGTGATTCTCGTGCCTCAGCCTCCCAAGTAGCTGGGATTACAGGCGCGTACAACCATGCCTGGCTAATTTTTGTATTTTTAGTAGAGACGGGACTTCACCATGTTGCCCAGGCTGGTCTCAAACTCCTGACCTTAGGTGATCTGCCAACCTCGGCCTCCCAAAGTGCTGGGATTATAGGCGTGAGCCACCATGCCCAGCCATGTAACTTGGTTTGATAGTTAAGTGGCTATTTGAGCTGCTCGTTAATTTTAATAAGCTAAACATTTCAACTAAATATCAAATCTGATTTACTTTACAGATGAGGAAACTGAAATTTAAAGATGCTCAGTAGTAACTTTCCAAGTTCAGACAGCTGGTTACAAGGCATAGCTGAGGCTCAGCCTCATTCTCTCTGACCCCAGTGCTCTGTGCTCTGTACATATTCCCCAGTTGCCCTCAGAAATACTGTGATGATGATTATTTATAACAGAAAGTTTTGCCCATTGCTTCACATCCTTATACAAATGGGTGTCCTTTGTGGCTGACCAATTTGACTGAAAGAAAATATTCTTTCATTTTTAACATCTACATTTATTTCATGCTTTTAAACATTTAAAAATCTATGCTAGCTGTTTGTATTTGTTAATTTTATTTTAATTTAAAAAATATTTGTTAAGGACTTTTTATGTGCTAGACCTTATTCTGACTCTGAAAGGACGTATTACAGTCTCTGTTCTCTCAAAGCTTCCAGTATTTTGGGAGCCACTGATAACCTGTAGGGAAGCAACTAAGTAGGGGGAAAAATACCCCAACATACACAAAGACCAGGAAACATGAGAACAGCAAAAACAACTTGCCATCATTAGAGGACAGAACAGAATGCAGGAAACTGGAAAGGTGAGAAGAAAAGATGACTCAGGACAGAACCCGTGCGGCCTTGGACCTGAAGTAGGGGAATCTGGCGGAATAACGACGGACAAGGCATAGCCAGAGAGAAGGCTGGAAAGACAGGGGAGGTGGAGGCGCAGCTGCAAAGACAGGTGGTGTTTCAGAGAGGTCGGATGAGCGCTGTGAAGTGGTTAACAGATTTAGCAACATAGAAATTGTTTGATCCGTTTATTAAAGGAAGAGAAACCACGTTTTATGGCAGTAGGTGAAGCAATGGTGACAGTGAGCAAACAGTATGAGTTTCGTTTTT
>NW_012102987.1:310725-332707 GCF_000951045.1 Mandrillus leucophaeus | reverse complement strand
AGTAGCTGGGATTACAGGCATGCACCACCACACCCAGCTAATTTTGTATTTTTAGTAGAGATGGGGTTTCTCCATGTTGGTCAGGCTGGTCTTGAACTCTCAACCTCAGGTGATCTGCCCTTCTTGGCCTCCCAAAGTGCTGGGATTACAGGCGTGAGCCACCATGCCCAGCGAGGTACTTTACTCCTTCTTATGGCTGTACAGATGTATCATATTTTGTTTATTCATGACCCAAATGGACATTTGGGTTCTTTCCAATTGGATTCTTTCATTTTCACTAGCATGAGTAGTGCTGCAGTGTATAGTAGTGTACACATTTTTGTTTGAATACCTGTTTTCTGTTATCTGGAGTACGTACCTGGGAATGGAGTGACTGGATCATATAGTAATTCTATGTTTGGCTTATTGAGAAGCTACCAAACTGTGTTCCACAGCAGTTGCACCAATTAATATTCCCACTAGCAATGTATGAGGGGCCCACTTTCTCCCATCCTTGCCAACACTTGCTATTGTTCATTTTGTTTTTAATTATGACTCCCCTAACAGTGTGATACGATATCTCATTGTGGTTTTGATTTGCATTTCCCTGATGACTTACAATGTCATACATGTTTTCATGTGCTTGTGGACCATTTGTATATCTTTGGAGAAATGTCTGTTCAGATTTTGAATTCATTTTTTAAAATTTTAATTTAGATTTGGGTGTGCATGTGCCTGTTTGTTACATAGGTATATTGCATGCTGGTGGAGATTGGGTTTCTAGCATACCCATCACCTAAGTAGTGAACATTGTACATGATAGGTAACTTTTCAACCCTGACCCCCCTCCCAACCTCCCCACTTTTGGAGTTCTCCAGTGTCTACTATTTCCATCTTTGCGTCCCTATGTACCCGTTATTAGCTTCCACTTATAAGTGAGAACATGCAGTATTTGGTTTTCTGTTTCTAAATTAGCTCACTTAGGATAATGGCCTTCAGCTCCATCCATGTTGCTGCAAGGGACATGATTTCATTCTTTTTATAAGGCTGTGTTGTACTCATTTTTTAATTGGATTGTTTGTATTTTTGCTGTTAAGTTGTAAGAGTTCTTTATATATTCTGGATAGTGGACCCCTGACAGATACATAATTTGCAAGTATAGAAAAACACCCATTCTGTAGACTGTCTTTTCACTCTCTTGATAGTATCCTTTGATGCACAAAAGGTTTTAATTTTGCTGAAATACAATTTATCTATTTTTCCTTCTGTTGCTTGTGATTTTGGTGTCATATCTAAGAATTCATTACCAAATTCAGTTCATGAAGATTTTCCCTTATGTTCTAACCTGAGACACTTATAAATAGTTTTAGCTCTTATATTTAGGTCTTTGATCAGTTTTTTTAGTTAATTTATATATATGGTGTGAGGTAAGGGTCAAACATTATTCTCCGTCAGAATTCCAATGACAATTTTTTTTTTTTGGCAGAAATGGAAAAATTGATTCTAAAATTCTTACAGAATCTCAAGGAATTCCAAATAATCAAAACAATCTTGAAAAAGAAAAAGTTGGTGGGCTTGCACATCCCCATTTTATAACTTACAACAAAGCTGTAGTAGTCAAAACAGTGTAGGATATAAAAACAGAATTCAGAGTACAAAAACAAACTCATACACCTATGTTCAATCCATTTACAACAAGGGTGCTGAGACCGTTAAATAGAGAAAGAATAGGTCTTTTCACCAATTGATATTGGGACAACTAGGTATCAACATACAAAGAAGAATGGCCCTAACCTCACACTTCTTGAAATTTCATTAAGGGACCAATATCAATCACTAAACTGTAAGTTGGTTTTGTAGATTATTAGCTGTGGTCTTATGCCATCATTAATGGTTCTGTTTCATTTAAGATAAAAATAAAAGGCCAGACACAATGACTCATGCCTGCAATCCAACACTTTGTGGGAGGCCAAGGTAGGAAGATTGCTTGAGCCCAGGAGTTTGAGAGTAGCCCGGGCAACTTAGCGAGACCCCATCTCCATATAAATAAATAAATAAATAAATAAATAAATAAATAAATAGGCAGGGTGCAGTTGCTCACACCAATAATCCCAACACTGGGAGGCCAAGTGCTGGGATCGCTTGAGCCTAAACATTCAAGGCCAGCCTAGGCAACATAGACCCCCATCTCTACAAATAATTAAAAACTAGCTGGGGATGGTGGTTCACACCTGTAGTCCCAGCTACTCAGGAGGCTGAGGTGGAGGGATCACTTGAACCTGGGAGGTCAAGACAGCTGTGATCACGCCACTGCACTCCAACCCGAGTGATAGAACAAGACCGTGTCACAAAAAAAGAAAATTATTTCAGAAACAAGATTGAGTACAGGGTAGACATTTTAAATTTTTCAAAGGAGATCATTTTATGTATTAGAATTTTTTTGTTGGGCCGGGCGCCCTGACGCACGCCTGAAATCCCAGCACTTTGGGAGGCTGAGGTGAGCAGATCACCTGAGGTCAGGACCAGCCTGGCCGACTTTGTGAAACCCTGTCTCTACTGAGTAAAATGCAAAAAAGCTTTTTATTTGTTTCAGGCATTGTTGCTCAAAAATAATACCAAGTTTCTATAACTGATCTTATTTACTTAAGCATCTACTATTTGTGTTCATCCAGGAATCATTTCTCATTTCACTTCAGAGAGCTTGTTTTCTTATAGGAAAATAATTTTACTGAGCCAGCAGCAGAATGGTTTTCACACAACCACTTCTCCTTATACAGGTTTAGCATCACAAACCTGAATATCTGAAGTGCTGCAGCAAACTTTCTGGGGGCCAGTATGATACTCAAAAGACATTCTCATTGGAACATTTCAGATTTTTTGATAAGTATAATGTAAATATTCAAAAATCTGAAACACTCTGGTCCCAAGCATTTGGATAAGGGAGCTTCCTCCACCCGTACTGACTTAGGTCCATAATGGCCTGCTGCCTCCCTCAGGAGCATTGTCCCACATCTGTAACTGGGACCCAGGATACAGCTTCTGACTACCGAGGAGACTACAGTTAATGTGCTTGTTTTGGGAATGGAACATATAGCCTTGGCCTCGGTTAATCCATTCTCATTCCTGCTCTTAGGATACAAAGAAAGCATGTGAAAATTAGCCAGAAAGATACGTGTTATTCAGGAGTAGACTAGTGAGTAATATAAAAGCCTGATTAAATTGTTTTATAAAATAAGGGTTTTTTTTTAATCTACATAATATGAGATCCACAAGTAGTGGGTGGTGCCATGTTAGGCCACTGGTTGTGCTTCTCGGTCACCCTCGTTAAACTAGCAGTCATATGCCTGGCTTGGCTCAAGCAGCAGCAGTTATTCCTGAAGCTTGCTCTGGGCCGTCTTGCCCTCATTCAGGGCTGGGGGAGAGGGAGGACCAGCACAGGGAGGAAGAGGAGAGTGGATGTTGAGTAGGCCCCAGCAGGCTTGCCACACACTCTGAACTCAGTGTGGTGGTCACGTCTGGGGAAGGCACTGGGCAGGGGAGTGACCATTGAGGTTCTATTTTGTTCAAACAAGACCAGGAAACAAATAGGACAAACTGGTCATGACTGTGCCTTCTAAGTGGTCAGAATGGGAATTTAAGTTGTTACTTCTTGTGGTTTTCTGGGTTTAAAAAAAAAAATTCTAAAAAAAATTGTTTTTAACACATTGCTTTAAAAAGAGAGGACATTCGAGTACAGTCAGAGTCAGACTGGTCCTCCACAGTAGCTCTTCTACTTAGAAGTTGTGTGGATGCAGGCAGATGTCCTCTGCTGTACACTTGAGTTTCGTTTACAAAGTGTGAATCTTATCCCTGGTTTTTTTCTATTACCTAGGTTTTTGTGGGGTTTTTTTTTTTGTTGTTGTTTGTTGTTTTTGTTTTTTTGAGACGGAGTCTCGCTCTGTTGCCTAGGCTAGAGCGCAATAGCGCAATCTCGGCTCACAGCAACCTCTTCCTCCTGGGTTCAAGCTATTCTCCTGCCTCAGCTTCCCAAGTAGCTGGGATTACAGGTGCCTGCTACCACGCCCAGCTAATTTTTGTATTTTTGGTAGAGACAAGGTTTCACCATGTTGGCCAGGCTGGTCTCAAACTCCCAACCTCAGGCGATCCACCTGCCTTGGCCTCCCAAAGTGCTGGGATTACAGGCATGAGCCACTGTGCCCGGCCTACCTACATTTTTTACAAGGAGGAAAATAAGAGGTAAAATTTGTTTTAATCATAAAATACTTAATAAGTTCAAGTATTATTTATTCCATTTACATTCATAATTTTAGAAACTTCTTGTTGAAATTTCCCAAAGTGATAGAATTAAGGTAAACTTGGATTTTCTTCAATTTCACAGTTTTTCCTCTGAATCACTCAGCCATTTACTCCCCACTTTATTGATTTGAAATGTATCCTTGGTAATTACACTTCACTAATTTTGTGGCATACTTGAGATAACAGCTATACCCAGAAATTCATGAGAGTCTTAGATAGTCATATGAATCTTCTACTTTTTGTCTCCTTTTAGGTGAATGGTGATATTCCCCCTCGGTTAAAAAAGAGTGCTCATGAAATCATCCTCGACTTCATCAGATCCAGACCTCCTTTAAATCCAGTATGTAATTCGACATAGTTCTCTAGATTGTAGATACCATAATGAATTACTCTACTCTAGGGTTGAGTCATCTCTAGAACTCAGCTTTCCTAGATGGTTTTTCCTCTGAGCGTTTTATTCTAAAGATGAAGCCCAGCTGTAAATTATATTCTTTTTGTTTTTGAGACAGTCTCACTGTGTCACCCAGGCAGAGTGGTCATGGTAGGATGGTAGGTCATGGTAGAGTAGAAAGACGTTGGACCATATGAACCTGGACTTGAACACTGGCTCCACAATTTAGCAGCCACAGGTCTCTGAGGGAGCTCATCAGCCTCCCAGGGCCTTTATTTTCTCAGTTATAAAATGAAGATAATAACAATCTAAGAAGGTTATGGTGGGTTACTAAAAAATGTTAGTTTTAAAAACAGTAAAGTGGGATGTTCACAGCACTTTGGGAGGTGGCTCACACCTGTAATCCCAGCACTTCGGAAGACCAGGATGGGAAGATTGCTTGGGTCCAGGAATTCAAAACCAGCCTGGGCAACATAGAGAGACCCTGTCTCTACAAAGAAATTAAAGGAAAAAAAAATTAGCTGTGTGCAGTGGCACACACCTGTTGTCCCAGCTACTCAGGAGGCTGAGGTAGAAGGATCACTTGAGCATAGGAGGTCAAGACCACAGTAAGCCATGATTGTGCCACTGCACTCCAGCCTGGGTAACAGAGCAAGACCCTGTCTCAAAAACAAAAAACACACAAAAAACAGCAGTAGTAATAGCCTGCACTGCAATTGATTACCTATCACGCCAGCGTATAGGGAACATAATTATAACTGCTTAAAATTAGTTGAGCAAGCCAGGCTCAGTGGCATATGCCTGGAATCCCAACCACTTGGGAGGCTGAGGCAGAAGGACCCCTTGAGCTTAGACATTCAAAGGTGTAGCCAGGCAGAGTGGCTCATGCCTGTAATCCCAGCACTTTGGGAGACTGAGGAGGGTGGATCACTTGAGATCAGGAGATCGAGACCAGTCTGACCAACATGGTGAAACCCCATCTCTACTAAAAATACAATAATTAGCTAGGCATGTTGGCACGCACCTGTAATGCCAGCTACTCGGGAGGCTGAGGCACGAGAATCGCTTGAACCCAGGAAGCAGAGGTTGCAGTGAGCTGAGATTGTACCACTGCACTCCAGCCTGGGCAATAGAGTGAGACCCCTTCTATAAGCATAAAATAGAATTTGAGCGGCCGGGCGCGGTGGCTCACGCCTGTAATCCCAGCACTTTGGGAGGCCGAGGCGGGTGAATCACAGGGTCAGGAGATTGAGACCATCCTGGCTAACACGGTGAAACCCCGTCTCTACTAAAAATACAAAAAATTAGCCGGGTGTGGTGGCGGCGCCTGTAGTCCCAGCTACTCGAGAGGCTAAGGCAGGAGCATGGCCTGAACCCGGGAGGCAGAGCTTGCGGTGAGCTGAGATTGCACCACAGCACTCCAGCCTGGGCAACAGAGCCAGACTCTGTCTCAAAACAATAAAAATAAATAAAAATAAAATAAAATTTGAGCATGTATAACCAAATCACTCTGATATCCAGTAAGCTCCCTATTGCTTTAGGAACCTTACTATTTAATGACTTGAAAGTAGTCTTTTATCAAGCAGTGTTTCAATCAATGAAATGTAGTTTATAATACTGTACTGTATGACTGGACTTCAGTAAAAATTACGTAATTACTCAAGTCTTTAGCCATTTTTCTTACTTTCAAGGTCTCAGCCAGAAAACTGAAACCAACTCCACCACGGCCGCGGAGCCTCCATGAGAGAATATTAGAAGAAATTAAAGCAGAAAGAAAACTGCGGCCTGTCTCACCAGAGGAGATTAGACGTAGCAGATTAGGTGAGTCCGCTGCTTCCTGTACTCTAGCTAGAGTCATCCCCTGGGAAAAGGATCTTTATACACCCAGTCCTATTAACGTAAAGAGTTCTCATTCCTTGTTCATTTGTCTGTATCTCACTCACTCGTTCTCACTCTCACTCTCTCACATACATACCCCCTCACACTTACTTGAAATTGATAGGGTGGGAAATCCTTCCCCCTCTCTAATATTGAACTATATGAGAACATCATGCCATAATTAAAAGAGCTCTGCCAGTCTCTAGACTGAGGTTTTAGCAAAGTTTCTTTACCTCTCTGAGCATCATTTTCTTCATTGGCAGAAGGGGGATAAAAATTCCTCTTAACCTACATTATGACTTTTATGTAAGAATTAAATAGGATTATGGTAAAAATACTTTATAAATTGTATTGCGTATACAAAGACAAGGTATTATATTTTAGAAATATAGATGACAGATATATAGTTTTACCTTATGTTTGTTTATTATGGGTTTAAAGATATGGTATTATGTCATGAAAGCATGTTATTACCTGATACCACTTATTTCTAAATTTCCTTTAGAGTTATTATTTTTTATTTTTTAGTATATACTATAAGCACATATTGATTTTGATTTATAGAAAGGCCGTATTATAAGATGTTTGTAAACATTTTTGTTTATACGACTGTCTTTCCGTTTGTAAGACTAAAAGTGCCCAAAGAATCCAGAGAAACTGCCTTTAGGAAAACAGTCTATAGTGATACTTTAACAGGAAAGGATCTGGTTCTGTGACTCCCACTCTGCTAGTTTTCTCCTCTGATCTCTTCTGCCTCTTTCAGACTCTTGGACTTTCAAGTTTCTATCCTGGGTTCTGTTCTCCCTGAGCAACCATACCCTCTTCCCTGGTTTTTGTTTCTGACTCCCTTCCAGCTCACAGTCTACATTGCAGGTCTCTAAAAATTCAGACTCATACGTCCAGCTGTCTGCTAGATCGAGCCTTCTCATATCCTACAAGCAAGACAAACCCAACATGTCCACAAGTGAACTCATCCTGTCTCTCCCCAAACCATCTCATTTTGTTTTCCCAATGTAGAAACCTTAACATAATCTTTGACTCTTACCTGATGGCCAACTCCTGTTGATTTTACTTTCTCTGGATCTTTTTAATCTTCTATCCTAGCCGAGGTTGTCATCTGTCGCAGCAGCCCTGACTCTCCTCTTGCTTCCAGTCTTGAACCCTTCCACCACTCCATATTGATTTTTCTTGTTTAATCCTGGCCCTTCTGTTTTGTGACCTTCGTGATGACAGGGCCCATGTCTGTCTTGTTCGTTGTTGTGTCCATAGTACAGCACTGGGCTGTACAGAGTACTCTCATGGGTTGAAATAATTAAATGTACTTTCTGGTGACAAAGCTTCAGAGTGGATCACTTGAGCCCAGGAGATCAAGGCTGTAGTGAGCTGTGATTGCACCACTCCACTCTAGCCTAGGTGATAGCAAGATTCCATGGAAAGAAAGAAAAACAAAAAAAATCAGTTGACTGTATATATGTGGGTTCATTCCTGGACTCTTTGTTCTGTTCCACTGTTGTTTGCCAGTACCATGCTGTTTTTTTTATTGTAATTTTATAATATATTGTAAGATCAGAAAGTGTGATGTCTCCGGCTTTGCTATTCTTTCTCAAGATTGGTTGGCTATTCATTGTCTTTTGTGGTTCCATAGGAATTTTAGGATTATCTTCTATTTCTGTAAAAAATACCATTAGGATTTTCATGGGGATTCTGTTGGATCTGTATATAGCTTTGGGCAGTATTCACATGTTAACAGTAAGTCTTTCAATTCATGAACATTATTCTTCCATTTATTTCTGTCTTGTACTTTTTGTGTATAAATCTTTTACCTCCTTAATTAAATTTACTCCTAGATATTTTATTCTTTTTGGTGGTGATGTCAATGGGATTGTTTTTCTAATCTCCTTGATAGTTTGTTAGAGATAGAAAACTCCATAAATTTTTTTTTCAATACACTATCTATAAGATCATGTCATCTGCAAACAGGGATACTTTTATTACTTTCTTTCCAGTTGGATGCCTTTTATTTCTTTTTTTGCCTAATTGCTCTGGCTAGAACTACCAGTACTATGTTGAATATAGAAGTGGTCATCTTTGCCTTGTTCCTGATTTTAGAGGAAAAGCTCTCAGTTTTCCCGTGTGGAGTGTGATGTTAGCTGTCAGCTTTCCATATGTGACCTTTATTATGTTAAGGTAATTTCCTTCTGTTGCTAATTTGTTGAGTGTTTTTATTATGAAAAGGTGTTGAATTTTGTCACATGCTTTCTCTGCATTCGAAATGATCATGTGATTTTTATTCTTTATTCTATTATGGTGGTATATCGTGTTAATTGATTTTCAGGTCTTAAGCTATCCTTGCATCCCAGGGATAAATCCCACTTGGTCATGATGTATGATCCTTTTATTGTGCTGATGGATTCAGTTGGCTAGTATTTTCTTCAGAATTTTGAATCTATATTCATTAAGGATTTTAGCCTGTACTTTTGGGGGTTTTGGCCCGTAAAACAAAATTAGAAGTGTTCTCTCGGCTGGGCGCGGTGGCCCAAGCCTGTAATCCCAGCACTTTGGGAGGCCGAGACAGGCGGATCATGAGGTCAAGAGATCGAGACCATCCTGGCTAACATGGTGAAACCCCGTCTCTACTAAAAAATAAAAAAAAACTAGCCGGGCGAGGTGGCGGGCGCCTGTAGTCCCAGCTACTCAGGAGGCTGAGGGAGGAGAATGGCGTAAACCCGGGAGGCGGAGCTTGCAGTGAACTGAGATCCGGCCACTGCACTCCAGCCTGGGCGACAGAGCAAAACTCCGTCTCAAAAAAAAAAAAAAAAAAAAAGTGTTCTCTCGTCTTCAGTGTTTTGAAAGAGCTTGAGAGGGATTGGCATTAATTCTTCATTCAGTATTTGGTAGAATTCACCAGTGAATCCTTCTGGTCCCTAGGCCTTTGCTGGGGAGCTTTTTGATGAGTGATTTCATCTCTCATAGCAAGCCTTTGTCACATACATATTCTTCAGTTTCACTTTTAAAAATTATATTTAGTTGCTAATGGAAACCCTACTTTAGAATAATTAAATATCATTTTTATGTTAAGTATGTCTTTATTTTAACCCTGACAGTTGGTATTTCACAACAACCAGAATTGAGCTGTTATAGAAAGATACTGTTCTGTGAGAGTGTTACTTCTAGAATTCTGAGTTCAAATTGATATTAAACCCTAATTGTAAAGTAAGGGATTTTGGTCATTTTTTCCTACAGAGCTACATTGGTTCTTACTATACAGTTTTGCTTTGGGGAATTCAGTTATGATAATATCGGCAGAATTAACTTGAAGAAAAGTTTCCCTAAATATTTGTATCACTTTTCCCCTACATGTAATTGCAAGTAGGAGCTCACTGCAGCAATGGCAAAAATGTCTGAATGTTTAAAGAAGAAAATGTTACCCATAATTACAACAGCCAGAGGCATCCACTGTGAATTTACTTGTGCATTACAAAATGAGGATGAAAACTGTATATACAGTACTCTGTTCTCTGCATCTAATGTTTTATTTGGCATGACCATCTTCCTATGTCATTAAATATGACTCCAAATATGATTTTATAAGGTTGTGATCTCCTAACAGATAGCTACTTGGGTTTTATTTACCTATTTTCCTGATTTGCTGGCTTTTTCCATTTTTTCCTAGTAAGTCTGAAATTACTATTCTTATACATCAGTCTTTGTTCATGTCTCTGATTATTTTCTTTCTTCTAAACATCTTAATTGACATGATCCTCAATTTTTATTCTCTTTTTGGTATAGAGATTGGAAAATATATAAATGTCATCTCCCAAGAAATAATTGCATCCCCTTCTTAACACAGTAGTCAACCTTATTTCAAAAGAGATATTCATGTGCTACAGAAAAAAAGAGCAGAATAAGAAGATACTAGAGAAGATGGAAGAGTGCTGTGGCAATATGTAATATTTTATTTGCTTTACATAATTAGGAAAATCTAGAGTAGGTAATATAGGAGTTTAGAAGTACAGGTTTTTGAATGGTGAGTGGAAGTTTTTTTTTTTCTTTTTAGAATACTTTTGTGAGATAAGTTCAAGAAAGATTATTTTTGTCAACACAAAATCGCTAACCAATCTCCTGTGAGATAACCAAAACACAGTAAAATGCCTTTTAAAACATACATCCTAACTTACACATTAGGATAAAGATATTCAGTGAGGCATTGCTTTGGCTTCAGCAGTTTTGGAGAATATGGGCAGTCCTGGTAGATTTCGTGTTTGGAATGGAAAACAAAGACTATGCTTTGTTGGAGAGGAAGGGAAGAATGACCAATGGGCATCTGAAGTCCTGTGCTTCAGTGTCCGATGTGGTGGTTCCTGAACAATCCTAGGAAGGCTGAGGAGCCTGGGTCACAGGAAAGATGTTCTCTCTTTGATGCATTCTTCTAAAGGTACCGGTAAGAGCTTTGGACTACAGCAGTGAAAATAGATAATCTTCACTGTCCTGAATCATCACATCTCTGCAATAACCTTTTTAACAGCTTTATTGAGCTATATGGCATTTATATACCATAAAATTCACTCATTTAAAGTATACAATTTAGTGGTTATTATATGCAATAAATTTTAAAAGTAGGGTGCTTCAACAGGAAATACATAATAATTTCATTTTTAAGAAATGATGGGCTGGGCACAGTGGCTCACGCCTGTAATCCCAGCACTTTGGGAGGCCAAGGTGGGTGGATCATGAGGTCAGAGTTCGAGACCATCCTGGCCAACATGATGAAAAACCCCATCTCCACTAAAACAACAGTTAGCTGGGCCTAGTGGCAGGCACCTGTAATCCCAGCTACTGAGGAGACTGAGGCAGGAGAATCGCTTGAAGGCTGTAGTGAGCTGAGACTGCACCACTGCAGTCCCTGCACTCCAGCCTGGCAATAGAGTGAGACTCTGTCTCAAAAAAAAAGAAAGAGAATTACAGTAGTCTTCTTTTATCTGAGGGGGAGATATATTCCAAGACCCCGAGTAGATGCTTGAAACCATGGATAGTACCAAACTCTATATATGCTATGTTTTTTCCTTTACATGCATACCTGTGAAAAAGTTTATTTTATAAAATAGGCTCAGTAAGAGATTCACAATTACTAATAATAAAATAGAAAAAGTAATATTCAGGAAACGTGCAATTTAAAACTTATGAATTGGCCGGGCATGATGGCTTACGCCTGTAATTGCAACATTTTGGGAGGCCGAGGCATGTAGATCAGCTGAGATCAGGAGTTCGAGACCAGCCTGGCCAATATGGAAAAACCCTGTCTCTACCAAAAATACAAAAATTAGCCGGGCATGGTGGTGGGCGCCTGTAATCCCAGCTACTCAGGAGGCTGAGGCGCAAGAATCGCTTGAACCTGGGAGGCGGAGGTTGCGGTGAGCTGAGATCACACCACTGCCCTCCAGCCTGGGCAACAGAGCGAGACTCCATTTCAAAATAAATAAATAAATCTTATGAATTATTTCTGGGATTTTTCATGTAATATTTTTGGATCATGAGTAACAGAAACCATGGAAAGTGAAACTACGATAAGGAAGGACTGCTATTTTCAGTTTTTACTGTGTGTCAAGCACTATTCTAAGCACCCTTTTTACATGAAGTTATTTAATCTTTATAACAATTCTGTAAGATAGGATTATTCTCATTTTACAGATGAAGTAACTACAGCACAGAGAGGTTAAGTAACTTGCCTGGGGTCACACTGCCAGTAAGTGGCAGAGCTGAGGTTCAAACTCGGGCAGTCTGACCGTCCTTCAACTACTAGGTTATACGGTCTACAGTAGGTAGTTTATTGACACATAGTGGTGATGCTGCTGAGGTAGCTGAACTGAGAATTTTTTATAAACTGTTTCGCCTTTATTCCGAGAGCCAAATTTTCATCCTGACATAAATTATTAAAGGATAGATTTACTCTGAAATTTTAAAGATGTTATATGTTCCCCAAAATCATGTTTTAAAACGTGACTTTTAAAAAAATCTGTATTTAAGTCAGAAATCCTATTCTGTGATTATTTAAAATGTTTGTATTTTTATCATGCTTTCATTTTTAACTTGTTTTTAAAAAAGTTACTTTTTCCTTTTATTGTTCCTCCATTTCAAGTCTTAGTGATGTAATTGAAACTAAGACTCTTGCATGGTTTTAATGTATTTGAGATTTTCATTCACTAGCTTCTGCCTTAGAGTCTGACATGTAGCCACTGAGGGTCTTCATTAATCCGTTCCCTTTTTTGTCCTCCTTGTATATTCCTAACAGCTGAATTATTTTCTTTTTATTGTTTGTTTTCTTTTTTTCAGCAATGCGGCCACTTAGCATGTCTCACAGTTTTGACTTGTCAGGTAAAAAAAACAAAAACGCTTTTACACCTGACGTGGCTTTTGTGGTTTCTGTGAAATACATTTCATTCATCTGCTTGTTCAAACATGTTAAAAAAGAAAATGGAAAGGCTTCTTCTAAGCCGTGGTCAGTAAAATGAAACATTCTGCTTATTTGAAAGCAATATACGTAAAAAAGATACAAGACTACAGTAAATCTGTTTTCTCCCAAGCAGTTTTGGAAGAACCATCACACCATACTCATGGTTCTAGAAAATGGTGCCCATCTTATGGTGGCTGTCACTGCCCAGGCTCTTCTAGAGCAATGAGGTTAAAGCCTACAGCAGACCTTTGCCCTAAGAGAATAGAAAAAAACTTTGTAGAAACAAAATTCTGATGCATCTACTTCCTGTTCTCTAAAGCATTCAGTTATTTAAGTAACTAAACTTAAAATGGTTATCTACTTCAGATGACAGCACCTCAGTTGATGGGCAAGAACTGTCTTTTGTATGTTTGTGCTCAGTGGATAAAACCTAATCACGAATGACTTTGAATCATGATTACGAGTATAAAAATACAGGCCAGGCACGGTGGCTCACACCTGTAATCCCAGCACTTTGGGAGGCCGAGGTGGGCAGATCATGAGGTCAGGAGATCGAGACCATCCTGGCTAACATGGTAAAACCCCGTCTCAACTAAAAATACAAAAAAATTAGCCGGGCGTGGTGGCATGCACCTGTAGTCCCAGCTACTTGGGAGGCTGAGGCAGGAGAATTGCTTGAAGCTGGGAAGCGGAGGTTGCAGTGAGCCAAGATCGTACCACTGAACTCCAGCCTGGGCAACAGAGTGAGACTCAGTCTCCAAAAAAAAATAAAAGAGTATAAAAATACAAGAACATTGTAATGGCTTTGGTTGTAATATATAATTACGTGCCTCAGATTTGTAGTGCAAGTTTAGACCTTTCTGTTAAACAGAGATTAATAGTGAAATGACTAAATTTGGTCTATATATGAGTGAATTTTCTTTTATTTATTTATTTATTTATTTTAGGAAATAGAGACAGGGTTTCACCATGTTGCCCAGGCTGCCCTTGAACTCCTGGGCTTAAGCAGTTCACCAACTGGCCTCCCAAAGTGCTAGGAATACAGGTGTAAGCCACCTCACCCAGCCAGTTGAATTTTCAAAGCCAACTTAATCCCAGTAAAATATTTTGCAAGTTAGAGTTTTTAATTTTGGAAGCTACTGTTTTAAGTATAAAATGAGATGAGATGTTGGCACAAATATTTTCTTTCAGGATTTTCTGTTAAATGCCGTTGAATGCCTCAAGATACAAAGAATTGTTGGCATACCTTACTTACAAATTCATGTTTAAAGAGTTCTAGTATATTCTGTATATGAATATTTATTGAGTATCTTCCAGCTACAAAGCTAGTTTCCAACTGTTTTTAAATCTTCTGCTTATTTGTGTAGGTATCAGACGTGACTATAATATTTTACAATCACTCAGTTACTATTTTTGGCTGACCACAGAAGAGCTTTTCCTTTTTTCTTTATTCACTTGGAATTTTTATTTTTTCAGCCATTTGCAAAGTGACCTTGTAAAAAAATTGATCTGGAAAATAAATGCAGAAAAATAGTAATGCATATGTCAATACTAATCCCCAAAAGTTGGCAATATACATTACAGACACTCTATCTTTTTTGAATATCTACAAAAGATGCTTCTATTAGTTGGACCACAATAAGGAAGGGAGTGGTTGGCTGCCTAAACACATTGGCCATTGGCTAATCTAAATTAGGCACACAGTGCTGATTTTGACAGTATGCATGCTCACACACCTCGTGTATAGGTATGTTGTGTGTTCTGTGTTCTTGCAGCCTAGACGATGGGTTCTGTTTGGAAAGAAAACTCTTGGTACTTAAATTTCTTAGTGTAAAAGGGTAGCAGAGAATTTTTATTTGGTTTCACTGCTTATCATTTGCTGTAATTTATTTCATGTCTTCGTGTACTTTGTGACTTCCTAATGCTTCATTCTTGATTTCTTGTGCTGCTTTTATGTTTTTCATTGTTGCATTTTAACTATTAATTAAAATTGCCCGAATTATAAATAGAAAAGATTGATTCATTCTTCTAACTTAAATGCAAAGATTGGAGTGCATTTTCTGAGTTAGAAAATGAACAAACTAGTGAGAAACATTGTAAACATATAGTGTAGATGATAACCCTGAACTTAAGTACAAGATAATGAAGTATATTCTACTGCTTAAGTATATCTTAGAAATATTAATTATTAGTGAAAATCTTTATTCAGCATCACTTATGGTAAGTATAACTTGTTTTTCCTATACAGATATTAAGTATATAATCTATATGTCAGTCACATTTCCTCACACTAATAAGGCAATAGACACATATTTAATATCATGGGTATGCATTTTAGGTTCTAAACCTAAGGTATGTGATTTCTAAAGCCATATCTAAATATTTCACCTCTTAAATATTTTGTTTACATATAAATATCACCAGTTTTTTTTAAGAAATGCCATCTTATGTATAAGAAATACAAAGCCTATCCAAGTGTTTTGCTTTTCTCATGTGATACATTAAAGTAAAAATGGTAATTTATTCATTTAAACAGAAAAATATAAGTAATCAAACTTCTTAAAAATACATTTTCTGGGCACAGTGGCTCACATCTATAATCCCAGCACTTTGGGAGGGTAAGGTGGAGGTTTGCTTAAGCCCAGGAGTTTAAAATAAGACCAGCCTGGGCAATATGGCAAAACCCTGTCTCTACACACACACAAAAAAAAAATACTAAAAAATTAGCTAGGCGTGGTGGCGCACACCTGTAGTCCCAGCTACTTGGGAGGCTGAGGTGGGAGGATTGCCTGAGCCCAAGAGGTCAAGGCTGCAGCGAGCCATGATTGCACCACTGTACTCCAACCTGGGCAACAGAATGAGACCATGTCTAAAAAAAAAAGTTCAATTAAGTCTTTTGCAGATCTGTGTTGTGAGATAAAATCATTCAGTATTTAGATCATCTTGAAACCTGGCTGTTACATAACCCATTTTTTATTTATTCAGTTTTTCTCAAAGCTTTGAATTTAATACAGATGTTTTCTTTCACTACTGTCAGTCAATTAGCTAAAATGACAGTTATCCATCTCATAGCACAGGATTCAGGCAATCAGAGAGCTGTTGGACAATTTCTCAAATCCCCTGCATTGAGAATGGACTGAACTCAGGGCAGCCACTGTCATTTGACAGCATTCCCTAAACTTCAGTTCATATACCATCTTTATAATTTTCTGCCAGCCTTGAGTGTCACCAGTACTATTAAAATTTTTAATGCGCCATAAACAACTTTAAGCATCTCTTAAGCAATAAAATCATGGATCTTAGAATACAGTATGTTTTTCTGTAGCAAAAAAATAGAGTATTTTTTTTTTCCAGCACATTAAACTAAATATGGGCTGGGTGCGGTGGCTCACGCCTGTAATCGCAGCACTTTGGGAGGCTGAGGCGGGAGGATCACGAGGTCAAGAGATTGAGACCATCCTGGCCAACATGGTGAAATCCTGACTCTACTAAAAATACAAAACAGTTAGCTGGGCGTGGTGGCACGTGCCTGTAGTCCCAGCTACTTGGGAGGCCGAGGCAGGAGAATCGCTTGAACCCAGGAGGCGGAAGTTACAGTGAGCCAAGATCGCGCCACTGCACTCCAGCCTGGTGACAGAGTAAGACTGTCTCAAATAAATAAGTAAATAAATAAATAACTGCCAAAACTATTTGAGTGTTCCTCTGTGCAATGGTATGCATGCAGTGCAATTCTTAGGGAAACTCTGACTTTGTTGATTGGAAATGTGGGGCCAGCGTGGAAAGCTGGTTGTGTTTCTCTTATTATAACTCCATTTGTAATAATTAGAAAGTGACCTGCTGCCAGGTCAACGGTGGGAGCCTCTGTGAGTACGTGGCTAGGAAAGGTAGAAGGTGTGTGCGTTTGAAATACTTGTGCTTTCTCTTAGAAAATTCCTACAAAATGTCAACAATTCTATTTCTCATTATATCTCCTTTTAGAAGATTCCTATAAAATATCAACAATTCTATTTCTCTTATCTCCTTATTGAAATATTTATTTTAAGATTTTTACATTTATAATTTGTATAAAACCTTGCTGCTTTTTTCCTTTTGTCCCTTTCAGCACTCCCCACCACCATCACCAATTCTTTATTTGTTCTAGCTATGTAATGCCTGGGAAGGTAACAATAAAATAAACGCATGTGTTGTCAAGTTCTCGATTAAAAATTTTATGTAAAAATTAATAGACAGCTGTTCTTCCTTCTTTCCTTTCCCCCTCCCTTCTCTTTCCCTTTTTTCTTTTTCTTTTCCTTCCATTATTTCTAGCTTGTTCAAATCCTTCAAAAATAAGCAGAAATCATAAATATTAAATAGGATATATATCATTTGTAATAAGAAATAATTTCCATGGTTCTTATAAATAATGTCAGGGAAAGCTGCACTAGAACACACTTGTATACCACATGTGTCCTGGAGCTCTACCTCTCATCCTTAAGGTGTGTAAATATTACTTGCTTGGGGGGAAATATCCTACTATAAACAGCACATTCTTGGAGGGGGGGGTTGTTCTTTTTTTTGAGACACAGTCTCGCTTTGATTCTTCTGCCTCAGCCTCTTGAGTAGCTGGGATTACAGGCGTCCACCACCACTCCCAGCTGATTTTTGTATTTTTAGTGGAGATGGGCTTTCACCATGTTGGTCAGGCTGGCCTCAAACTCCTGACCTCAATTGATCCCCCTGCCTCAGCCTCCCAAAGTGGTGGGATTACAGGCGTGAGCCACCACGCCGGGCCACATTCTTGTGTTTACAGTAACCTCGTTTACAGTGCTTTCCCCTCTAAAAGAGCATCAGTCAGTCTTTTTCACTTTAGTACTTAACATGCCCCTTGCCCCATTTACGGCAGCCTCATAGACTGTCCGCATGCAAAGAGCAGTTGAGTGTGCTGGTCTATACATTGCATCATGCAGTAACTGCTCTTTTTCACTTCTAAATACACTGATTTTATAGTTACTAAATTTAGCCCATTTTTAACTCTTCATTTGAAATACTGAAGAAAAGTAGTTCCATTTGCCTTCAAGGATTCCAGGCTATGGTACCAAAAAGCAGGCCATCAGAGTCAGTACTGACAAAGACTCACAGATCATGGCATGACACCATGGTGCCACTCTGGCCGAATCCATCTGAGCCTTAGTTTATTTATTCACCAATAGAGATCAAAATCAGTAGGAATAATTGCTAACATTTATTGTTCACTGCCTGTACTAGGCACAGAATTTTATATGCAATTATTAACCTGTTTAATGCTCACAATAAGCCCGCCTCTGTTAGTATCCTCATTTTACAGACGAAAGGAGAGCAGATAGCAGTAGAGACCCAAACCATCCCCATCACACCACACTGTAGACTGCTTCATTGTCTGTCATTTGTCGTATTGCCTTCTCATCCAAATTTGAGCTCTTAGTAATATAAATCAGACACATCAGAGGAAATGTATCCCAGACTTTTTGTGTTCACATTAAATATGTTTATATGAATATAGATTATTAGCCATTTTGATTCTTAAACCAAAACATTTTCAGATCTTACAGCCATGTGTCTGGTAAGGCTTTGTGTGTGTCCTTTCTTCATCCATATATCACTAGATCCTTAGAGGCTGTGAAGTAAACTAGCTTCTCTTAGCCCGTTTCTTCATCTGGAAAATAAACAGGTTGGAGTCAGTTATCAGTTTTAACTCTAAATTCTCATCTACACGTATGAATATGTAATTATTCATTTTAAAGTTTCCTTTAATTGAATTTGACAGTCAATATCCAACCAGAAAAAGTTTTCTATACATAGGCAAGGTGTTACTGAGTCAAGCCTCTGTGTTTTTGTGTGAAATGCTGTGTTACCTGGTATGCTTTCAACACAGATAACCTGTCTTGGCTCAAGAAAAGGTAAGCTTTTGCTTTTTTACCAGATGTAACTACCCCTGAATCTACAAAGAATCTTATGGAGTCATCTATGGTGAATGGAGGTTTGACATCACAAACAAAAGAAAACGGGTTAAGTACTGCACAGCAGGTGCCTGCACAGCGGAAGAAGCTCCTCAAAGCCCCAACTCTGGCCGAACTGGACAGCTCTGAGTCTGAGGTAAGGCCCCAGTTCACACAGCTTGACTCCAAGATGAGGGTGCTTAATGCTCTCTGACCCAGTTTACTGATTATCTGGCTTCATTTGTTGCTTAATCTCTTCCCATTTTTCAACCAATAAAGCTAGGATTAAAATTAATTGGATTTGCAGGAAATTAAATAGTAGATTACTTTCTGTTATTAGTAAAGACCAATATAGTGGCTGTAATTTATAGAATACTAAAATTTTTGTCGGGCATGTTGGCTCACATCTATAATCCCAGCACTTTGGTAGGCCAAGGCAGGAGTATCACTGAGCCCAGGAGTTTGAGACCAGCCTGGGCAACATAGCAAGACCCTGTCTCTATAAAAAATTTTAAAATTAGCCATGTGCAGTAGCGCATACCTCTGGTCCCAGCTAGTTGGGAGGCTAAGGCAGGAGGATTCTCTGAGCCCAGGAGTTCGAGTCTGAGGTGAGCTGTGATTGCGCCACTGCATTCCAACCTGGGCAACAGAGTGAGACTCTGTCTCAAAAAACAAAAAAAGAGAAAGAAAAAAATATATATATATACACACACACACATATATACAGTCTTAAATTATAAGTGGGGTTAAAACAAGTCAACAGTTTTGCAACTTACGTTACCTTAATATCTTCCCGTTTGTTTGGGGAACAAAAAAATAAAGTTAAGAAAAACATTTTGCATAGATTCTTCTCCCTCTAAAATCCACACACTCATACTTAGGACTGTTCTTTTTGTGATCATAATACCAACAGATAAAACTCCAAAAAAGAAAATTCTAATAGTATTCTCCAGATTTCATCTTACACCTACTGCCCTTTGTGGAGGGGGAAAGATCTCATATCCTTCCTGATGTCAACATTCACCTATATGCTAATGCTTCCCACACCCATCTCAAGCCCCCATCTGCAATATCAGTATTGTATACATCATTGCCTGCTGGGTTTCCACTGCCCCTTCCTCAAAATCAACTTAGGTAAAATGACATTCTCTTCTTCCCTCCCTTCTCCCTCACCCACTTGCCAAATCACACACACCCTAGCTACATATGCATGCACACGCACACACACATACACACCCTAGCTACACATGTACACACACACACCCTAGCTACACACTCACATACATACGCATCCTAGCTTCACACCCACAGCCTAGCTACGCACGCACATGCACACACACACCCTAGCTTCATACACACCTCCCCTAGCTGCACATGCGTGCATGCACACACACACCCTAGCTACGCACACCCCCCAGCTTCACACAAACCCTAGCTACACACATGCACATACGCACACCTGCGTGCATGCACACACACCCCCAGTTTCTCATCTTCTGCTTGCTGTCCTAGTTGCTGGCTCCACCCAAGGTAGAATCTGAGGAATTATTCTTTAATTCTCCTCTCATTGGTCTCCACCCCATTCTAAGCAATACCAATAATAATTTTGCTACTAAAGGTTTTTCAAATATTAATAATAAGAAATATTTGTATTACCAATGTCAGTTGGTCTCTCTGTCTCTCACTGTCTCTTCAGTCTATCTGACTTTTCTTCTTGGCTCCCCAAATTCCATCTTGCACTCACTGCTCTTTGTAACTCCTGCTTAAAACCTTCGGAAGGCTCCCTGGCGCGTAGAGAATAAAATTTGCATCCCCTGATCACACGCCTGCAGACACCTATGGCCTAATGTCACACCTTCCCTGCCTCTGGTTTATGCCTCAGCCACGCGCAGCCGTTGACTCTTGCTGCACAGCCCATCGGTGCTCAGCGTGGTGCTTAGCCGTGTCTGCGATCTCCCCTCATGTCCTTGTCAGAGTCAGCACGGCCTCGCTTTGTCTTAGGAAGTCTCCCGGATACCGCTAGCCTGCCAGGACCCCTTCTTTGTGATTCTATCATAACCCATTCATCCCTCTGTTTCGCTGGAACACTTAACACCCTGTCATGTAATTATTCACTTATTTCTCTGTCCCACCAGAGTACATGTTCCCTCAGAGGAGGAACCATGATAAATTTACTTTATATGTCCAGTTTCTAACACCCAGTAGACACTCAGATATTTAGATAAATTCATACTGACCTGTAAGAACAGCGATTTACATTTTAAAAGCATCTAGCTCAGATATGTAGACAGAGCTCCAGTTCGGGAGCCACTCCCTCCCACACGTGGCTATTTAAATTTAAGTTATATCAAAATTAAATAAATGAAGAACTCAGTTTCTCAGTCATAGCACTCAAAGGCCCGGGAACCTCTGTGACCATGGCTACACAGATCACAGTCCCCTCACAGAGAGTTTGGTTGGGTGGCACCAATCTGCAGCTGCCAGGAACCACCTTCCTGCACCCCGCAGGCCTACTTGTAACTCCTTTTCTAGTCCTCTTCCATCACCTTATGAGGCAAGACCACACAGCAAGGCATGATCAGATAAATCTGCAGCCTCTGTAACCTTCTTTGTGGTCTTCTTTTTGAAGATAAAGTGGTAATGCCCCAAATCCACATCTTGAGATGATTTGCTGGGCACGCTATGCTTAATCAAAGAGAGGCCATTTTCATCAGTTAGATTATGAAGCAAGCAATACATTGCCGAAAAGAGAAATGTGAGATCTGGATTCCAGCTACCTCTGACTTTTGTCACTAGCTACTGGTTTAAACCTGGATGAATCATAGTTCTTAAGTCGTGGTGATAGAAATCTCAAAGATTTATGGAACAGAGTGAATGATCTTAGACAAGGGTATGGAAATAAGCATATTCCTCCCTTCCTCTTCAATCTAAAATTGATATTTTTAAGTATAAGAAAAGAACAAAGGTATTAAATGTGGGAATGCCTTATGTTCTTTTTTAAATATATATATAATTCCTTTTTGATATATATTA
>NW_012102987.1:305775-310280 GCF_000951045.1 Mandrillus leucophaeus | reverse complement strand
TTTAACAGTGGTAGATGAATTGTGTTTATTCTAAAACACTCTGTTAACATTAGCTGATTTCAGATCATCAGCTGGTTAAAGCCAGCTCAGAAGAAGGTCTATTTTAAAGCCATTTAATGAACTGACATTTATATAGACATGAATGAACACCTGGAAACTCAAACTGTGTTTCCTTCCAGTGTGAATTAGTAAAGAACAGATCTCCGTGTCGCACCTGCCCTGGGCCCGCTCAGGGTGTATGGACTGGGTGCTGGAATGGACACTTGGCCTTGTCAGCCACCAGTGTATTCTCCCTCTGATGAGAGGAGCTGATTCTGTGATCTCTAGGTCTCTTCCAGTTCCAAAACTTGGTAGCTCCAGAAGCGTGAAACTGGAAAAGATGTTGAGGAATTCTATCTATTCCTAAACCAAGATTTACTTACCTCTGGTCATATTTGCTGTCTTACAAATGGCCACAAATACAGAGACTGTTAAATACATCCCATATCACATTACAGGGTTTTTTTCGTTCGCATCTTATAGTAATTTTTTGTTCTCTACTTTTTAGTGCATTTTGAAACTCTTCTCCTATTCTTTTCACCAACTTCTTTTTTTTTTCCAGTACCACTCCTTTTTTTCCAGTCAAATATTTATTGAATGCCTTCAGTAAGTACTAAAAGTAGAGACAGAAATATGATGGTCTTTGCCCTCCTGTTGTTTATAATTTAAATAGAATATAAAAAACATACCTGAGAATCATTCCAAGTGCTGAGTGAGCACAGTGTCTTCCAGACACTGTCTTAGGCTGTGTACAGTGTGACTGGACACTACAGAAGTCCAGAGGCTGCGGAGGTCAGTTCAGTCAGTGAGTAAACACCACAGGGGCTGAAAAGGCTGGAGAAGCCACATGGAAGAGTAGTAGGACTTAGGTTTTAGAATGAGTATAAAAGACGGCAGAGGGCTTTCCATTTTGTTGTGGGATGTGAACCGGGCTGTGCCACAGCATGTTGATGTGTTTCTCCCGTGCCTTCCCAAGAGCAGAGATGCAGTCTTACTCAAACCTCTGCTCCTTACTGCATGTCTGGCATCTGGTGACTCTGCTGACTTGTCTAGTGAATTCCTGGCTGACGCTGCACCATGAGCAAAGAGCAAGTGAAGACTCAGGGCTGTAGAAGACAGTAGAGAACAAATAAAGGGCAGTCTCAAAAAAGGTTGACTTTATTCTTTTTTTCTTGCCTCTCAGTTGTGTCAGCTGTTTCCCCATTTTCCCTCTCCTCAAATTTAATGACTGGCTTCCAAACATGGTTTTTTGGGGTTTTTTTTTGAGATGGAGCCTCACTCCATTGCCAAGGCTGGAATGCAGTAGAGTGACCTCAGCTCACTGCAACCTCCGCCTCCTGGGTTCAAGCAATTGTCCTGCTTCAGCCTCCTGAATAGCTGGGATTACAGGGGCCCACCACCACACTCAGCTAATTTTTGTATTATTAGTAGAGACAGGATTTCACCATGTTGGCCAGACTGGTCTCGAAATTCTGACCTCAAGTGATCTGCCCACCTCGGCCTCCCAAAGTGCTGGGATTACAAGCGTGAGCCTCCGCACCTGGGCCCAAACATGTTTTTAAGTGCCAAAACTTTTTCTTCACACCAGACTTACACAGAAGTACAGTGTCAATCAGCTAGAAATGGAGATGGAGACCAGAGCCTTCCCACCCACCACCTCCCATCCTTCTTATCCTTCAGGGCCTCCTGAAGGCCTCATAGAGCAATGTGAAATTTCTTTTCCAAGAGGGAGTGGCCCACTACTGAGTTAGTACTCAGCTGGTACTGAACTCACCAGTGGAGTCCACCTGCCTCTGCTGACCCTTGTATGAGCCTCTTTGCCCACCCTCTGTAATGAAATCCACAAAACAATTGAAGGAGATACCAGAATTTCCCCGTGAGGAGGAAGCAGTGACACTTCCAACTGCAAACTGAACACTTTATTCACCCCAATATAGGAAATGCTGTCATGTGTATGTAAATTTCACCTGTTAACTTATCAGGACTCATTCTAGCAACGTTTTTTTGTTTGTTTGTTTGTTTTACATTGTAATAAATGCTTTGTAGCCACCAAAATACCTACTATATGGTAAACTCTGTATATATGTGATCTTATTTAATCTCCCTTTCCATAGAGACTCCATATTCTTTTAAGAGGTGCCTTCCACCATTCCAGGATATGACCTGTGCTCCCCTGCAGAGTTTTCATTTGATGACATTGTCCACCAGAAATTTCTTACCACCCATTGCTGTCTTTGGGGTTTAACTTAAATGTAGGTCCAAATTATCACACAGAACAGTCTACTGTTTAAGTAACCATGATTTAGTTCTGAATTGTTTTGTAATCAGCTAATATATTATTGTAGATCAAATACTCATGAAATTAGAATGATGCTAATTATTTACATTATCAATTACAAACTCAACTGTTTTATATAAAAAGAAAAAGCTCCTTAATTATTTTAAGAACAAAGACACAGACTTGCTTTTTAATTAACAAAATATGAGCAATTTCCATTTGATTGACTGTCCTTTTCCAACATGATGCCCAGTAGCTGTGTGGTGTTCCACAGGAATAACCGCTGTATGTTACTTACTCAGTCCTCTAGTTTTTAACATGTAGGCTGTTTCCAGATTTCTACCATTATAAAGAGCAACACTATTGTGAACATTGTGTTTTCGCTTTCATTTTCCAGTTTTCTACCATTATAAAGAGCAACACTGTTGTGAACATTATGTTTTCGCTTTCATTTTCAAGTTTTCTACCATTATTAAGAGCAATACTATGTAAACATTATTACTTTTTTGCTTTCGTTTCTGTCTCGATTTTTTTTGGCCAGAACTGACATTTTCTGAGTGAAAGAATGCACATTTGTATAGCTTTTGATACATATTGCTAAGTGCCTTAAAGAAAGCTGTAAGAGCCAGGTGGGTGGCTCACAGCTGTAATCCCAGCACTCTGGGAGGCCAAGCCAGTCAGATAGCTCGAGATCAGGAGTTTGAGACCAGCCTGAGCAACATAGCAAGACCCTCATCTCTACAAAAAAAAATTGGCTGAGCGTGGTGGCTCACACCTATAATCCCAGTACTTTGGGAGGCTGAGGTGAGTGGATCACTTGAGTTCAGGAGTTTGAAACCAGCCTGGCCAACATGGCAAAACCCCATCTCTACTAAAAATACAAAAAATAGCCAGGCTTTGTGGTGCATGCCTGTAATCCCAGCTACTCGGGAGGCTGAGGCAGGAGAATTGCTTGAACCTGGGAGGTGGATGTTGCAGTGAGCCGAGATCACACCACTGCACTGCAGCCTGAGCGACGGAGTGAGACTTCATTTGGTGCACACCTGTAGTCCCAGCTACTGGAAGGCTGAGGCAGGAGGATCACTTGAGCCCAGGAGTTCAAGGCTGTGATGAGCTATAATCATTGCCACTGCACTCCAGCCTGGGTGACAGAGCAAGTTCCTTGGGAAAAAAAAAAAAAGACCAACCACAGTGGCTCACAGCTGTAATCCCAGCACTTTAGGAGGCTGAGGCAGGCGGATCACTTGAGCCCAGGAGTTCAGGACCAGCCTGGGCGACACGGCAAAACCCGTTTTTACTAAAAATACAAGAACTTAGTCTGGCATGGTAACACATCCCTGTAATCGCAGCTAGTTGCAAGGCTGAGGTGGGAGGATCACCTAAGCCCAGGAGGTCAAGGCTGCAGTGAGCTGTGATTGTACCACTGCACTCCAGCCTGGGTGGTGGAGTAAGACCCTGTCTCAGGAAAAAAAAACACTGGGCATGGTGTCGCTATAATAGTTATTTTGTATTGAGCTAACACTGTGTTAGACTTTCATTGTTGCTGGGGTTTTTGTTGTTTGTGTGTTAGAGACAGGGGTCTTGAACTCCCAATCTCAAGCATTCCTCTTGCCTCGGCCTCCCAAAGTGCTGGGATTACAGGCATGAGCCACCATGCCCAGCCTATGTTAGACTTTAGATATAAATCAGTTTGTCTTCACAAAGACCATAGATAGCAGCTATGATCCTTGTATAAAAGATAAGAAAACTGGCCGTGCGTGATGACTCACACCCAAAATCCCAGCACTTTGGGAGGCCAAGGCAGGTATGTCACTTGAGGTCAGGAGTTCAAGACCAGCCTAGCCGACATGGCAAAACCCCATCTCTATTAAAAAGACAAAAATTAGCCCAGTGTGGTGGTGTACACCTGTAATTCCAGCTACTCAGGAGGCTGAGGCATGGGAATAACTTGAACTCCAGAGGCGGAGGTTGCAATGAGCCAAGATTATGTCATTGCACTCCAGCAGGGGTGACAGAGCAAGACTCTGTCTCCAAAAAAAAAAAAGAAGATCATGCCTGTAATCCCAGCACTTTGGGAGGCCGAGGTGGGTGGATCACGAGGTCAGGAGTTCAAGACCAGTCTGACCAACATGGTGAAATGCCATCTCTACCAAATAAAAATACAAAAATTAGCCAGGCGTGATGGCAC
>NW_012102987.1:300401-305625 GCF_000951045.1 Mandrillus leucophaeus | reverse complement strand
AAAAAAAAAAAAAAAAATATATATATATATATATAGACACTAAGTAGAAATTACAAGTAAATGTTTATCTCACATAGTATTTAGTAAATATTTCAGAAATAAATATACTTCATTTGTGTTTAGTCTAAAACAAGTCAGGATCTCTTCTCTCTGGTAATAGGAATTTTACTTTTATTTGGCACAATGTAGACATTTTTCTTTTTCTTTTTCTTTTCTTTTTCTGGGACAGAGTCTTGCTCTGTCACCCAGGCTGGAGTGTAGTGGCGCGATCTCAGCTTACTACAACCTCTGCCTCCCCAGGTCAAGCGATTCTCCTGCCTCAGCCTCCCAGGTAGCTGGTACTACAGGCACACGCCACCACGCCCAGCTCATTTTTGTATTTTTAGTAGAGATGAGGTTTCACGATGCTGGCCAGGCTGATCTCGAACTCCTGACCTTGTGATCTGCCCATCTCGGCCTCCCGAAGTGCTGGGATTACAGGTGTGAGCCACCATACCTGGCCCACAATGTAGACATTTTTCTAGACTCATATGACATTTCATGAGATGTTTATTTTTTTCATCCATTCATTCAACAAACACTCATTACTTACTAAGTGATGGGTTTGGTACTGGACATACATCAGTGAACAAGACAGACCCAGCATCTGCTCCTATGGGGCTCGCAATGTATTACTTTTATAAATGTATTAAATGTTTCCCTAATAATATTAACCACTGTTTTATTATGTGCCAGGTAATGTGGTAAGCATTTTGAATGCATTACCTCATTTAATCTTTCCAGTAACCCTATGGAAAAAGTGATATTAAATACCCTCTTTCACAGTGATGAAACTAAGATAAGAAACATGCTCCGGCCAGGTGCACCGGCTCACACCTGTTACCCCAGCACTTTGAGAGGCTGAGGTGGGGGGATCGCTTGAGCTCAAGACCAGCTGGGCAACATAGGAAGACCCCATCTCTACAAAAAATTTAAAAATTAGCTGGGTGTGGAAGTGCACACCTGTGATCCTGGATACTGGAGTCTGAGGTGGGAGGATCACTTGGGCCCAGAAGGTGGGAGCTGCAGTGAGCCAACATCACACCACTGCCCTGCACCAGAGCAACAGAGTGAGACCCTGTCTCCAAAAAACAGAAAGAAGCATGCTCAGTTTCACATCACTCTAATCAGGGCAGAGCCAAGGCACAAACCCAGACCTGTCTTGTTTTAAAACCCCTTCTAGTTTGTCTTCTGCTTGCCTTGAACCTTTAACATAATTTGGTGCCTCATGTTAAAATAACTGTTTAATAAGAAAATGTTATTAAGTAGCATGAGAGCACAAATGTCTAAGAAATCAATTTCTCCGCCTGTATTTTGCTCAGGAAGAAACCCTGCGCAAGTCGACCAGCAGCAGCAGCGTGTCTCCCTCTTTCCCTGAAGAGCCAGTCCTGGAGGCCGTGTCCACAAGGAAGAGTGAGTAGTTGTGGTGCTAAGAACTGTAGTCGAATATCTTACTACAAAACACACTTGACCTGGAGCAAAGATCCCAGAGTGTCCTATGATCATCTGGGGTAGAAAGAACTAACCCAGGCATTTCACTGATCGGGAGATGAAATACTTATTTTCCAAGTGTGGCATCACACCAGACCTCGGGGACTTACGACAGAGCAGGCACGTTTGTGTTTATGAACAGTAGTCATGGGAAATAGTATAAATCAGTTGTGTGTGTAGTGTTCTGTTATGTTTTGTTTTAGATAGATTACCTCCTTGGCTAAATTTAAACCGGAAGCCGAAAACAACCATATTTATTATCACTCCACCTACCACCCACACACACCCATCTCCAAAAACCTGTGTGGATAGTGAAAACACCTTTGTAACTCTTTAGGAGATAGATTCTGAACACAGATATCTAAAGTTAAGGGATTTCTAAAGGCTTTTAATAATCCTTTTCATTTATAAGAACATTATGAAGTATTATATATTGGCTTGATTTCTCATACATAAAAATTCTTTAAGTAGTGTTTTTATTATTTACACAGATTATATCAAAAACAGTGGGTGCTGACTAGTTATCCACAATTGGTATTTGGCCAGACCCATTAAATATTGTAGGGACCCAATTGAATCACATAATGGATTTCTGTATCTTTTCTTGACTGTGGAAATTATATCTGTGTTTTCCTTTAGTGGTTTCTCTTGGTGGGACAGTCTAAATAGATGGATCATATGTAACTTTGTATTGACTCTCACTCTTCACACCCACTACATTGAAGCAGCTCTACTTTGTAGACAGAGTAGGAAGAAGCACTAAATAAAACTCTGGCACCATAATTTATTTCTAATGTTCTCCTTATGTTTTCAAAATGTGAATCCAGAACCATTCAGACACTAAAGCATTCTCTTTTTAAACACTATCTTAAAATATTACTAGACAGAGAAGGACAATGGTACAGTATTAACATCAAAGCTGAAGCTTCCTTTTTCTGTTTAAATACGGTTTAATTTAAACCTAAGGACAAAATGTCTTGGTAAACATGTAGAAAGAAGGGTTTTCCTTGTTTTATCTTTAAAGAGGAGAATGTAAAAAAAGGGTACACTTGAGAATTTTGGTATGACTTGGGAATCTTTCTGGCCACACCTAATATTTTTCCTTTTTTCTTGCTATTTCTGTAGCAAGTTTACTTTGCAAAGATTCTTCTGTAACAGCCCTCAGAGTCTGCTCCTAAGGATTACCATTACCATCTTAAAATATCTATCCAATGAAATAAATAACTCATCTTTGAATACAGTGTTTGTCACAAATGTCAAAGGGCTTTGTGTTAGAAAATTCACATTAAGTTTTATTTCATTTGGTTAAATCTTTAGAGCCTCCCAAATTCCTACCCATATCATCAACACCCCAGCCAGAGAGACGGCAGCCGCCCCAGAGACGACATTCCATTGAAAAGGAAACGCCTACTAACGTGAGGCAGTTCCTGCCGCCTTCCAGGCAGAGTTCCCGCTCTCTTGTAAGTACAGGAAAGACTTCGTAGTAACTTAGGGATCAGCTAGAAGACCTAGAAGAATCCTTAGCTTTCTTACGAAGATGATGAGAAAAAAACTTGCAAAAGTTAGAATGAACTTTGTATAATTTAATAGCTAAAGAAAACAAAAGAGCCAGGCATGGTGGTTCATGCCTATAATCCTAACACTTTGGGAGGCCAAGGTGGCAGGATTGCTTGACTCCAGGAGCTCGAGACCAGCCTAAGCAACATTGTGAGATCCCGTCTCTGCAAAAAAAATAATAATAATTTGTGGTAGTGCACACCTGTGGTCCCAGCTGCCTGAGAGGATGAGGTGAGAGGATCACTTGTGCCCAGGAGGTTAAGGCTGTAGAGATCATCTACTCTCGTTGAGGCAGAAGTATAAAGCGAGGGAGAATTTTGATCCCTTAAGAACTACTGTACATTGTTTTCTAGTATGTTTTGTGACATTTGGGGCCAGTGGGGTTATTTTGGTTGAACTGGCTAACAGTTTTTGCTGTTTTCCAGACACTTGCAGGCTCTTGTAGTGGGTGCTTATTTCTCAGCACGGTGGGCAGCACACAGGGTCTGCCAGGAGGAATTAAGAGATCTCCCGGCCAGTGGAGGTCTCCAGAGACTCTTCTGTAGCCCCACTTGGCTTCTGAAGTCTTTGTAGGCAAGATGCACAGCTGTAATTAATATTCTACCCACAGTCAAATATCTAATGTGTTTTCAAATAGTAATGAAGGAAAAATAATAGAATATATTGAATACGTAAGTCCATTTTTTTAAGGCTGTGACGAATTATTAGAGTTTCAATGAAAATAGTAACAGATGGGAGATAATGTGGTTATTGTGAAGACGAGGATTTTGAACAGAGCTTAGAAGGTGAATATTTGGTCATTCATCTCTATTCCAAAACAGTACAGTTAAAGAACTAATGATTTTATGGCCATTCCTGATAGGATTCTTCTAGCTCCGGAATAATCACTAAAACAAGCTATTTGATTAAATATAGCCTTGTCAGTGATTTACCAACAGGAAAACAGAAAGATTCAAACTAAAAAAATCTAAAGACTTGTTTTCATGTGAATAAGTTGTTGCTTTTACCAAAATATACAGCTATTATCACAACTTTAAAATACGTAAGAGGGGCCAGGCGCAGTGGCTCACACCTGTAATCACAGCACTTTGGGAGGCCGAGGGAGGAGAATCGCCTGAGGCCAGAAGTTTGAGACCAGCCTGGGCAACTTAAGAAACCCCTGTCTCTAAAAATTTTTAATTAAAAACTTAGTTAGATGTGGTGGCACATGCCCGTAATCCCAGCTACTCAGGATGCTGCAGGGGGAGGATCCCTTGAGCCTAGGAGTTTGATGCCACAGTGAACTAAGAGTGTGCCCACTCCAGCGTAGGTGACAGATATGTGTCTATGTGTGTATATTTGTGTGTGCGTGTATATATGCGTATACACACACACACACACACACACACATATATATAGGTAAGAGGGAACTTGTGGGTTTTTTTCATAAGTCTAATTGTTAGGGTATTCTCTTCTTCACTCAGCTTTTCCTAGAAGTCAGTCTGTCATTCAGCTGGTAACTGGCCTTTATGTGATCATACAGTGTCATTATTGAGGTTAGACTTCAAGTTTAAAATTATCAATGTAAAGGAACTATCAGATAGCTATAAAGTAGTTTCAGCTTATAACAGAAGTTATGCTAAGACCTTCAGCTGACACCAAAGGCCAATGAACGTGTCTGTTTCCTGCTAAAGCAGAGCTCTTAGTGTGTGCTCGGTCAGGCTGTGCACTGTTTTTTTGTGGAGCAGGAAGGAGAGCACGATAAACTAGCTTGCAATCGCTGAGGAAAGTCTCAGCGAGCAGGCAGTGGGAGAGCCCCTCTGGTCAGCACTCAACAGTGGTCAGATTGAGGGCAGGGAGCAGAGTCCACGCAGGCCTCTGAGCACCAGCGGAGACAAAACGAAATGATCTTTCTTGCTAATAGCTTATCTTGGGAAATCCATAAAATCATACCTTGTAGTAACGCCCTGTAGCTTGGTAAGTATTGTTTTTATAAGTGTAATTAATTTTAAAATGTAGCTGCATTTTAGAAAACAAAGAATCATTTTGTATTTGTAACTCCTTAACTGAAAATGGCAGGAATGTTTTTATTGTTGATAATTTTTTTTTTTTTTTTTTTGAGATGGAGTTTTGCTCTTGTTGCCCAGACTAGAGTGCA
>NW_012102987.1:274158-300351 GCF_000951045.1 Mandrillus leucophaeus | reverse complement strand
TTTTTTGAGATGGAGTTTTGCTCTTGTTGCCCAGACTAGAGTGCAATGGCGCGATCTCGGCTCAGCACAACCTCCACCTCCCGGGTTCAAGCCATTCTCCTGCCTCAGCCTCCTGAGTAGTTGGGATTACAGGCATGTGCCACCACACCCAGCTAATTTTGTGTTTTTAGCAGAGACGGGGGTTCTCCATGTTGGTCAGGCTGATCTCTAACTTGTGACCTCAGGTGATCCACCCACCTCGGCCTCCCAAAGTGCTGGGATTACAGGCGTGAGCCACTGCGCCTGGCTGATAATTTTTATTTTTATTGTATCTCCCTCCCTTTTCTTGTGATGTTTAAAATGTATTTTTTTTTTCATCATTTGGTCAAATAACTGAGGGTAAGTACCCATCCAAGGCAGGCGCAAGTGGCTGCCTGGCACATGTCCCCATGCTTTCTTGGGCACAGTAACGAGTTGCCTCTGTCCTTTGTCACAACAACCCCCATTGAGGAAACTCAGTGTGTTCACAGGACCCTAAATTAGATAAAAATCCTTGCTGTGTGAACGCTGAGATTCTCCAGGAGGGACTTCGTGGTTTCATCACTGATTTATACGTGTGGTTGCAGATGTTGGCACGGACCGTACCATCCTCATGGTGTTTTTTGTTCTGTTTTCCTTTTGTGAGCTGTAATCACTATGTGTAGGTCACTTGTGTTCAGCATTATTTTCTCCTTTTCTTTTCCCCCTGCCATTTTCTTTTTCCTTTATCTGTTGTTCAGGTTCCTAGGATAACCAGTGTATGGCCAAGGACGCCTTTTCGACCACTTTTTTCTACCATACAAACAGCTTCTCTGCTCAGCTCTCATCCTTTTGAAGCAGCCATGTTTGGGGTAGCAGGGGCTATGTATTATCTGTGTGAGAGAGCTTTTACCAGCAGGTGGAAATCCTCAAAGGTTGGCCTCTTTCTGCTGGGTCTGGGATTATTTCATTCTCTGTATCTCTGATGGTGACACCTCAACTGTTGCACTCTCTGAGAATTAACCGCTTAGATAGCACTTTGCTTCCAATCATTGATTCTACTCTTGTGCAGGATGCACCGATCATGCCGTGGTCTCAGTTGAGAGGGAAATACCTAGGAAAGGACAACAAACTCAAAATGCAGCATCTGATGAGAGGGACCTGTGGGTATTTGTCTCCTCGGGTGACCTAATCGTATAGCAGAGTCAGTGCTGCCACCTTTCTCCATGTGCAGCAGGCACTCTGAGCCCGTGGGGTGCATTCCTTCTAGGGCCTCCCCCGACCATCAGAAGAGTATTTGCTCACTCATTCCATGGGCAGAGCAGCCTCCTGCCAGGCCAGGTAGCCACGGTGGATTCCGCCCACCCACAGACACCTGCACAACCAGGGCATGGGCTCAGGAAACCTGTGTGCTCCCAGCACCTGTCATGAAGCTGTGTTTTGACAAGCAGGGTGTGCATTACTTCTCTGCAGAGAGAAATTTCAAGTTTCCTTTTTATTGATGTAGCTACTCTAAATAATTCTGCATTATATTACTGTTTTTTGAGGTTTTTTTACACAGAATAATGTATCATTACTTGAACTTTCACATTTCTAAGTGAAATAAAAAGCTCTAGGACCATATTGAAGCCTCTTCTGCCACCAGGCAGCAGGTGCTCAGGGCAGCCTTTGTGCCACAGTAGGCAGGCCCCGGCTCTCCAAAGCCCTGGATTTACTAACCTTGTCCTTGACAGATGACCCTGCAGCTGGTTTCTTTGTTATTCTTTCTTAGTCATCTTGATATGGAAAGGAGACTCAGTGTAAATAAGACATAACACATTCCTTGCTCTGATCTTTGTCATGAAATGCAAGAAAAACCTCTGTCCTTTTTCCCGTTTTAGATGTGCCCTTGGGCAGCATGTGGTCAGGTGCCAAGGTGGGTTTTTAACTCCTGTCACTGCTGCCTCTACTGAAGACCTGCTGGCATTTGATTATCAGTTCTCCCCAAACAGAGATATCTCAACACTAAGGCCATATACCACTTAGGCAGAGAAAGGATTCACTTTCAGTTTTGTTTGTTTGTTTGTTTTTGGGTTTTTTTGAGACCGAGTCTCGCTCTGTCGCCCAGGCTGGAGTGCAGTGGCATGATCTCGGCTCACTGCAAGCTCTGCCTCCTGGATTCACACCATTCTCCTGCCTCGACCTCCCGAGTATCTGGGACTACAGACACCTGTCACTATGCCTGGCTAATTTCTTTTTGTATTTTTAGTAGAGACGGGATTTCACCATGTTAGCCAGGATGGTCTCGATCTCCTGACCTTGTGATCTGCCCACCTCAGCCTTGCAAGGTGCTGGGATTACAGGCGTGAGCCACCGCGCCTGGCCTTCACTTTGAGTTTTATAGTTGATTAAGAAGAGTAAACTTAACAGTTGCTGTTTTTATTTAAATTTGCCTCTCTTTGGTTTATTAAAAACTCAAAAAGCAACCGTTATTTTTGGTAATTTTCAAATACTGGTTAATTTATGAAGTTTTTACTAATTATGAACACTGTATAAAAGATGACTACTTGGCTGGGCGCGGTGACTCATCCCTGTAATCCCAGCACTTTGGGAGGCCGAGGCGGGCGGATCATGAGGTCAAGAGGTCGAGACCACGGTGAAACCCCATCTCTTACTAAAGATAAAAGAATTAGCAGGGCATGGTGGCGGGCGCCTGTAGTCCCAGCTACTCGGGAGGCTGAGGCAGGGGAATAGCGTGAACCCGGGAGGCGGAGCTTGCAGTGAGCCGAGATCGCACCACCGCACTCCAGCCTGGGGGACAGAGCGAGACTCCATCTCGAAAAGAAAGAAAAAAAATGAGTATTCCCATTTCTCTCTGTGGCACAATAACCGAATTTTTACATTATGCTGCCTAATCTCCGTGCTGCCTAATGACCCTTTTTGAATGGTAAAATATAGCCAGAATAATCATCAAAAAACCTCGACAATTTTAGTGACATGCATAGAAGTGAGTTTAAAGTCTTAGAGCACATTGTTATCTTCGTTAACGCTCTCTAAGATTTAGCTTCCCTTTCCTGCATCTGGGAGTCCCGCTGACACATGGGCAAGCGAGAGAACTAGAATTGTGCTAGTGCGGTTCTTCCCCTGGCCACATCTGGCCACTCACATGGGCCAAACACTTGCTATGGGAGCCACAGGCAGTGCCGTGGTGGGGAAGGGCTCCTGCTCTCGCCGGGGCCTTAAGTGCCCCCCACACTCCAGAGTGCTAATAGCTCTGCAAGGTCTGTGGAAGTTTAATTTGGCTTTGGAGATGTCAAATTAATATGTTTGTAAACTGAAAAAAATAAAACTATTTTAGTAACTATTTATCATTTTCTTTTATGTTGCATTAAAGTGTTGTTGTCCTTGGAAAGGCTCCAAGATTAAAACATTAGCATTTGACCAGATGGAAATTATTTCACTAAAGGGTAGTCTGCTTGAAATTTTTTATAAAAGAGTAAGAAAACAAACAAAAATCTACTATTTTTAAATTATATCTCATGATGGCCAGGCGCAGTTGCTCACGCCTGTGATCCCAGCACTTTGGGAGACTGAGGCTGGTGGATCACTTGAGGACAGGAGCTCGAGACCAGCCTGGCCAACATGGCCAGGTATGGTGGTACACACCTGTAATCCCAGCTACTCAGGAGGCTGAGGCACGAGAATCACCTGAACCCGGGAGGCAGACGTTGCGGTGAGCCAAGATCATGCCACTGTACTCCAGCCTGGGTGACAGAGCGAGACCTTGTCTCAAAACAAAGCAGAAACAATTATATCCCATGAAGTACTGGATTTTCATGTGGGTCAGTGAGTTGAAAGTATGCTTTACTAAGCCCTTTTGTGACTCCAGACTGAAGAGAGGGAGGTGCAAGCTGCCTAGTTGGTTGTGCCGTGCTAGCGTATCCCTACAAATGCAAAAAATCACCATCTGGCTGAAGGGTTTCCAGCCCAGTCATCCATGTTATAAAGTCAGTTAAGTTGGTACCATTCGCTGCCTTCCTAACACACACAATAACAAATCTGGCTATCTGGTTATTTGCTACATAATAAATCTAGTAGTGTTTACCTGGTTATGTGCTAGATTCGCACATTATTTTGTTGCAGCATAGCCATTTTGTCATATAGTTAGCCATCAGAAGGTACACCCTACTCATACTCATACTCATCACCGATGAATAAAAATAATAGCAAAACTTCTGAAACACATTAAAAGCTGAGAAGTGCCATCATTTGGATGTATTCAGCCAACACTACTTACTTAGTGCACAGTTTTAATGGCCTAACCCTCAAAAATTCAGTTTATTGTTCCCACTTAACACTACTCTTTTTCTGAGAGTGGAGCAAAACAGAGTAGGTATCAGGCTGATTTAATTCTGTCATCTCTGAAAGTAGTTCCTGTTGAAAGAGAAAACTGTGATCGTTGATTTTTTAAATGAATATTTTAGGTACCTTAGAGCAAATGATATAATCTTTCTGAATAAACTCACCCCCCTGTTCTCTTATACTAATAAGCTCCTTATCTTAAAAATTCAATTGCAGGATTTTTCTGAAAGCATTTTTAAGCAAATGTAATCTTCCTTAAGTTTGCTTGAACAGAGATGGTTTTGTATTGATTTTTAGTAAGAAGCAGTAGTTCTTCAGACTACTTTTTTAAGCAAAATGCTAATGTTTGACAAGTTTGTAACCTAGATTGAGTTTTGTTTTTCTCTGATTGAAAGACAGAACTGATTGTTAAAACTCCATAAACTGACTGCATTCATGGTCATGTGCTTTCTCACTGGCGTGTTGGATTCCAGACTGCCTGTGAGCGGTGCTGTGTGTGTGTGGGAGTGAATTATAATGTGTTTGTGCTGAGAACATTCAGTTTCAGTGTCACTGCACCACAATGGCCCCTTGCAGCCTGGCAGGGTCCGAATGCACAAGACTGTTCTGTCTTTCTCTGAGATCCACCAATCAAGTGCGGGGCCGGCTGGGGAGCGGATGGGTGTGAGGCTCTTATTCAGTGAGATCAGTTACATCAACATCTTCCGCAGCTGCTTGTAGGGAAACCATTACCACAAGACCGCCAACATAAATATTTATTACGAAATTCTTTTACATTCCTCTAGTCTTTCCAGCGCTGACTCTACATTTAGCAGTTGTTGAAAGTAACAACAAATCTAGAGAACTGTGGTGCAGCCTGCAGAGACTGCCTTTTGGGTATAAACGCTCCGGTAGTTTCGTGTTCCAGTTCCGCTCCTACCATTAGGATTTGTAAAGGTGTGCTGATGTAACTGATCACTAAATAATGCTTGTCAGTAAAAATTACTAACCACCTTCTTTTGGCTATTCTGGGTACCACAAACGAGTTTTAAAAACAGGGCCAGGCTGGGCGTGGTGGCTCACCCCTGTAACCCCAGCACTTTTGGGAGGCCGAAGTGGGCAGATCACTTGAGCCCAGGAGTTCAAGACCAGCCTGGGCAACATGGTGAATCCCCATCTCTGCAGAAAATACAAAAAATTAGCTGGGCATGGTGGCGTGCACCTGTAGTCCCAGATACTTGGGAGGCTGAGGTGGGAGGATCACTTGAGCCCAGGAAGTCAAGACTGCAGTGACCCATGATCGCGCCACTGCCCTCCAGCCTGGGTGACAAAAGAAGGACCAGTGTAGACTTGTTTTTTATCTACTGGTATACAATGTACAACACAACACTAAGTAATGTGTTTTTCATAAGCATAGAAGAAAACTGACCACAAAATTGGTTTAGAATAAAATTTTTTTTCAGTATTTCAAGCCCTGCTTAACAGAATAGAGTTACTTGAGTCAAAATACCTGAGGAAATGTGAGGAACTTTCATTTATTGGACATTTCAGTAGATCACTTGGTCCCCGCATGTTTTTCTGCCATCTTTAGTCTTAGTGTAATTAGAAATGATGTGGTCCCCAGAGGGAGCCAGCTCTGTCCCAGTGGTCATCGGGAAACCTCTTTTCTTCTCTGAAGCTACTAATCAGGTGTCTGATCTGAAGGGAAATTTTGCACTTCCAGAACAGGGGGTAGGAATCTCTTATTCATGTGACATTTTGAATTTCAGGAGGAATTCTGCTACCCAGTGGAATGCCTCGCTCTTACTGTGGAAGAAGTGATGCATATTCGCCAGGTCCTGGTGAAGGCAGAGCTGGAAAAATACCAACAGTATAAAGACATCTACACCGCCTTGAAAAAAGGAAAGGTAGTGCTGCTTAAGGCTGATTGATCAGAAGAGTAGAATGGCCAGTCCCATGCATGGTCTCCTGGGAGAGTTATCTGCTAGCCAGGTGGCACAGACTTTGAGGGGATTTGGGATGTGTGATGTTCATATCCTAGTAGACGGTACCTGTGCTGCCTCATTCACAAGAGGGGGCATTTTCGTTTCTCCCTTAGAAATAAAAACTGGAAGGTTTTCAAGCAACCATAACAAATAACAATATGTCTTCATAAAACTATGTTTGAAATAAAAACTGGAAGGTTTTCAAGCAACCATAACAAATAACAATATGTCTTCATAAAACTATGTGTGTGGCCAGGCACGGTGGCTCACGCCTGTAATCCCAGCACTTTGGGAGGCCGAGGTGGGCAGATCATGAGGTCAGGAGATGAAGACCATCCTGGCCAACATGGTGAAACCCCGTCTCTACTAAAAATACAAAAATTAGCTGGGCGTGGTGGTGCATGCCTGTAGTCCCAGCTACTCGGGAGACTGAGGCAGGAGAATCACTTGAACCCAGGAGGTGGAGGTTGCAGTGAGCCAAGACACCACTGCACTCCAGCCTGACGACATAGTGAGACTCCGTCTCAAAAAAAAAAGCCATGTGAGCATTTAGTCATTATGCTTTTAAAGGATCTGTAAAGAAAATGTATCTGAGAAGGCCGGGCGCGGTGGCTCACGCCTGTAATCCTAGCACTTTGGGAGGCCGAGACGGGCGGATCATGAGATCAGGAGATCGAGAGACCATCCTGGCTAACATGGTGAAACCCCATCTCTACTAAAAATACAAAAAAACTAGCCGGCCGAGGTGGCAGCGCCTGTAGTCCCAGCTACTCGGGAGGCTGAGGCAGGAGAATGGGAGTGGAGTATGGCTTGGATGGCAGCCGCATCTGTTATCCCAAATAAAACCCGGGAGGCGGAGCTTGCAGTGAGCCAAGATCGCGCCACTGCACTCCATCCTGGGCAAAACAGCAAGACTCTGTCTCAAAAAAAAGAAAGAAAATGTATCTGAGAATCAGAGGAGGGTTTCAGAACCTTCTGCAGATTCCTTCCATGATGAGGAGACACTTAAGAGCTGTGGCCTTTTATTATCTTTTGAAATAGAATTCTAATTAAATAGAGCCACATTGTCAGCATCACAGAGCCAGCTGTTTTAAACGGCATTTCTGAATTCTCTTCCTCCTCTTGTCTGTTCAGCTTCCCCCATAATAGAGATGTAAATCATATTCAGACATGGATATTAGGAAATTTGCTGTTGGCAATGTTTCTTTTTTCCTCTTAAATTTGTATTTTTTAGCTCTGCTTTTGTTGCCGAACCAGGAGGTTTTCCTTCTTCACTTGGTCTTATACCTGTCAGTTCTGTAAGAGGTAAGGTATTTTGTAACTGATGAAAAGATAAATGTAACAGTCGTAAGAGAAATACCAATTACCTTCCTTATGTCACCGTCTTTCTACACAGGAGTAAAGTTAGAAATGACTCATTCTGCGACGTTACATTGCACTGTCCTTGTAGATTAGGAATACTGATTTCTTCAAGAGAGTGAGCCAAATGTTTATTTGATATTGAACCTAGAAATGTTTCTCTGTATGTTACTTCTTTTACGTAACTAAGATCATTCTAATAATCTGTCATGTTTGAACAGAAAAAAATAAGATGTGATTATCATATGATCCCTGGATAGACAAATAAGAAAATTCCAAACAGATGTAAGTTGATCCTTTATAGGAGACAGTGTAAGAGTTAAGTTCTGTAGATTATCTTTTTGGCAATTCGTAGTGTGTCAATGTGTTACTTTCTAATAGAAGGGAGAGTTTTACAGTTTATTGTAGAAACTTACAACTGTACTGCCTTAAGCTTCTCTAACTCCCAGCTGTATCCCCTGTATCACACCAAGTAACATTTGTGATTTTGTGTACAGGCCGGTGTGCTCACAGTGTTGCAAAAAGGTAAGCTAAGCTTGGTCCATTTATACTTGTGCTGGTTTTAGTGACCTCCTGTTTAACAGTACTGCTCATTGTCAGTTTTATTTGGGATAACAGATGCGGCTGCCATCCAAGCCATACTCCACTCTTCCTATCTTTTCACTGGGACCTTCTGCTCTGCAAAGAGGTGAAAGTATGAGGTCAGAAAAACCCTCCACTGCCCATCATCGGCCACTTCGGAGCATTGCCAGGTGAGCAAGGGGCCTGGGTTGTCAAATCATCCTTTGCAAAAGAAGAGTTCTACTCTTGAGGACTGGGGTGGGGTGTTCGGGTTTTGGCTCAAGGGGTTTTTGTTGGTTGGTTGGTTGGTTTTAATACAGTTTTACACACAAATCTCCAAAACTTCCCCAAAGGTAACTTTTCAAGGAATAATGGCTAGCTACTTGAAAGATACTTTCATCAGAGTTTATGTTTTTTTCTACTTTAGAAAAAACTATTTTACTGTGTCCTATAAGAGTCTTTAAAACTGACCTTGTTTTCAATGGAGTTGGAAATCGGAATGTAATAGTCTTATCCTTCTTTCCTCTTTGTCTAGTTTTGAAAGGAATCTGTTTAAATCCTGTTTACAATGTTCTGCCATAGCTTTGACTGACTTTACTATTATTCTAAAGGCAGAAATAAAGCTTTATGCCAAAAGCTGATAATTTAAAAGAAAAAACATCACCTGAGTATCAGTCCCTTTGCATTTAGTGCAGGGTAAGTTTAGTGTTGGGCCTTAAGAAAGATGGAAGGAGGTAGGCCAGCTCGAGCCTCAAGCTGGCAGGGCCGAGAGGCTGGGCTTTGATGCACCAACCACATGTCATGGCTCTGTGGACAGCAAGGCGAGGAAGCTGTGAGCCCAGCATGAACCTTGTGCCTGAAAGGTCTGCCTCTGTGCTTGGGCTCCCTCCTCTGAGACCTCTGGGTGCGAACTGTCAGTGAACTCAAGGCAGTGCACATAACAGCTGCTGCAGTTTTCCATACTTACTCTGAACCACTATAGACTACCTGTTTATATCCTGTTTGGTTTAGTTAAAATAGTAAATAAGGCTGGGCTCGGTGGCCCACTCCTGTAATCCCAGCACTTTGGGAGGCCGAGGCGGGCGGATCACGAGGTCAGGAGATTGAGACCTTCCTGGTTAACACGGTGAAACCCCGTCTCTACTAAAACTACAAAAAACTAGCCGGGCGCGGTGGCGGCGCCTGTGGTCCCAGCTCCTCGGGAGGCTGAGGCAGGAGAATGGCGGGAACCCGGGAGGCGGAGCTTGCAGTGAGCCAAGATGGCGCCGCTCACTCCAGCCTGGGCGACAGAGCGAGACTCCATCTCAAAAAAAAAAAAAAAAATAGTAAATAAGTAGACAATTCCTGGTTATCTCAGACATTCCTGGAAACATTTATTATGATGTTGGTCTGGTTAACTCCATCTCCTTGGAATCCCAATAAATAATTGCCCAAATACAGAGAATTGTTGGGGAGGGAGAGGCTTGTTTGATAAATACATAAATGATGAGAAAACTGGTCAAAAGATAGTTTTTTAGGATGTGTCATGGGATTCAGATAAATTTATTTAAATTTCCTATTGTCTGATCTGCCATCTACGTTAGCTAATGTTCACTGGGAATCAGGTGAATACCCTATTTTCCAAGAATTCTAGAAGGGTGGTTAAGAGTTTTTAGTTTTTTTGGCCAGGCGTGGTGGCTCACACCTGTAATCCCAGCATTTTGGGAAGCCGAGGTGGGCGGATTACCTGAGGTCGGGAGTTTGAGACCAGCCTGACCAACATGGAGAAACCCCGTCTCTACTAAAAATACAAAATTAGCCGGGTGTGGTGGCACATGCCTGTAATCCCAGCTACTTGGGAGGCTGAGGCAGGAGAATCGCTTGAACCTGGGAGGCAGAGGTTGCAGTGAGCCGAGATCACGCCATTGCACTCCAGCCTGGGCAACAAGAGCGAAACTCCGTCTCAGGGGGAAAAAAAAAAAAAAAAGTTTTTAGTTTATTTTGGTTTTTTTTTCCATATAAACAGTTTCTTTATTCATCTTCCTCCTCCTCCTCTCCTTCTTCCTTTTCATCATCTTCATCTTCCTCTTCCTCTTCCACCCTTTTCTGGGCAACTTTAGCAGGACCCTTTTCTCCATCAAACTTTCCTTTCGAATTATAGTCAGAAATATCCTTCTCACACTTTTCCTTCAGCTTTGCCACCTTAGTGGTGTAAGGCTCCTTTTCACTGTCATTTAAGTTATTCCACGTCTCACCCAGCTTTTTTGCCACGTCTCCAATAGAGATGCCAGAGTTTATGAATTTGATCTTGGGGTGGAATTCTGAACAGAGCAGGAAGAATCCAGATGGTGGCCTTCTCAGGGCATTAGGATCCTTCTTCTTGCCTCCCTTAGCTGGTCCATAGTCCTTCATTTCTCAATGGTACTGTACTTTATCCACCTTTGCCATTTCATCAAATTTAGACATCTCTTTCCAGACATTGTCTTCCACCTTTCAGAGCACTTGGAAAATTCTGCAAAATTGACAGAGCCCTCTGGGCTTCTCTTATGTTCTCTGCACATCTGCACAAAGAAGGCATAAGCAGACATCTTGCCCTTTGGTTTCTTGGGGTCACCTTTAGCCATCCTGACTGTATTGTTCGATAGTCTGGGCAGCGCCCTTTTTTTTTTTTTTTTTTTTGATAAGGAGTCTCGCTCTGTCGCCCAGGCTGGAGTGCAATGGCGCAATCTCGGCTGACTGCAAGCCCTGCCTCCTGGGTTCACACCATACTCCTGCCTCAGCCTCCTGTGTAGCTGAGACTACAGGCATCCGCCACCTCGCCTGGCAAATTGTTTTTTGTATATTTAGTAGAGACGGGGTTTCACCATGTTAGCCAGGATGGTCTCGATCTCCTGACCTTGTGATCTGCCCACCTCGGCCTTCCAAGGTGCTGGGATTACAGACATAAGCCACCGTACCCGGCCTGGGCAGCGCCTATCTTATAAGACATGTTTCCTGCTTTCTTTCATTTTTCTGTCTTTTTTTTTTTTTTTTCCTTGAGACAGTTTCGCTTTTGTCACCCTGGCTGGAGTGCAGTGGTGCCATCTCAGCTCACTACAACCTCCACCTCCCAGGTTCAAGCGATTCTCCTGCCTCAGCCTCCCGAGTAGTGGGGATTACGGGGCCTGCCACCATGCCCAGCTAATTTTTTTTTTTTTTTTTAGTAGAGACTGGGTTTCGCCGTGTTAGCCAGGCTGGCCTCGAACTCCTGACCTCAGGTAACACCCACTTCCCAAAGTGCTGGGATTACAGGCGTGAGCCACCGCACCTGGCCTTCTACTTTCTTTTCTAAGTAATATTTTTTAGCCTTGTCTCCAATAAGAAATTTTTTTAGAAGGACATATGATTAAATCACTCATCCATTCCATGATGTTTTGACAACAAATTTACTTTTTATTTCACATACTTTCTTCTTATTGCAGTAGACCTATAAGTAACGATGCTGGGCTTCTGTTTGGTTTTCTGTTGTTTTTACCCCAGGTTCTCCTCAAAATCTAAGTCTATGGACAAATCAGATGAAGAACTCCAGTTTCCCAAAGAGTTGATGGAGGACTGGAGCACCATGGAGGTGTGTGTGGACTGCAAGAAGTTCATTTCGGAAATCATCAGTTCAAGCCGGCGCAGTCTGGTTTTGGCCAACAAACGGGCCCGATTGAAAAGGAAAACGCAGTCTTTCTACATGTCCCCGCCAGGCCCCTCGGAGTACTGCCCTTCAGAGAGGACGATCAGTGAGATCTGAGCCTCGTGCCTTTCAGCTGCTTTTGTGCTTAGAGTCAGCGTCCGTGTGCGAGAACACTGAGCCGGGCTGGCTCTCCTTTCTGTGGTTTTATTTAATGGGCTTGAATTTGCATTAGATCAGATTTTTGCTGCATCACATTGTTCCACAGACTGAATGCTGTGTTCATATCAATTGATGAAACGTGACAGGTCCGCCAATTGCTCGTTTGCACTGAGAGAGGACAACAGTTTGAAACTTACTTTTGTGTCTGTGTGGCTTTGGGAGCCAGTAACTACTTCCTTAGTTCAGTTCTTTACTGTTCCTCGAATAATCTCCTGACTAAGGCAGAAAAATCAAAAGCTTCTCCTGTGAGAATCAGTCTAGCAGAGACGCCGATGTCAGCACAGCCCTAAGCAGTAAGTCATATTGGCATTTCCACGTGACCGTGTTTCTATCCCGTGTACAGAGAGATCCAGAGCCCTACGCACCAGGACCTGGGGGCTCGCCGCACAGAACCTAGAAGCACCTGCTGACACTCTCCAACTGATTTTTAAAGTATTGTTGCTTGGAGATGAAAATTACATAAGGGACTTTATGCCTGCATTCTAGTGCAAAACATCTGAAGAGCTGTACACCCACAAGGGTGCCTATTTCCCCTGAGTGGCCGTGTTGTCCCAGTGCCCTGGATCAGTGTCTCCTGAGTGGATGACAGGTCTTCATTCTCTCTCTTGAATGTATTATGGTTACTAATAGTTTTATAATGGAGGTCTAAGAATTGAAGTTTTGTGGGAGTTTCCGGACAAAGGAAGGCTAAAAGTTTGTCAAGAAGTTGTGCATATTTTGGTTACCTATGAGAAGGGTTGTGACCGCGTACAGTGGCAGCTGTTGGCCGCGCTGCAGAAATGAGCTGGAGCTCATGCGTTTTCAGCTACATTTTTCATCACTTTATAGTACATCCATCTTGAGTAAATTAAGCCACAATTTGGTACCTAGGGTCTCAAAAACTGAAATTTATTTTTATAAATGAATTTTAAAAGAAAAAATATCTACTTCTTTTAAAGTTAGAAGAAAATTAACCTGCCAACAGGCAACATTTTTGGGTGCTTTCTGCACTAGTTTTCCTTGTAAATGATTTGAGTGAGTAGGTTGGGTTTCTGACGAAAGTAGACTGGAGGGTAGCACTGTATGCCTCAAACGTCTCAGTGTGTTTGACTCATACCATGAGCTATACTTTACTATTCTGGTATGCTTACAAATGACCAACCAATCAAATTGCCATTAAAGTTTGGCAAATCTGTTAATGCATATGCACAGTAATTTCCGGAAAGCCATAGGACATGTCTGCAGTCAGCACCATGACAGCACCGTGTCATGAAAGGCATGGCGGCTGCATTTCATACCACATCAAATACAGTAACATTTCTCTACTAAATTAACAGCAATACCTCAAAACTGCTCCGGTAGTAGTTTTTAATGGGTTGAAATTTACAGTTTAGTAAATGGCTTAAAATTACTTATACTTATGAAATAAACTTTACCAGTTGACTAAAATAATGCATGTTAACAGTTGGTCTGTATTTGCATGTAAAAGTGGGCCACCAGAGAACCCTTATTGATTACTTAATTTAAGTGTTTAAATTATTTTAAAGACTCCTGTTTAAGAGCTTTAAGAATTGTACTGGGCGAATCTCATTTATAAAACTTCCTAAGAGCCTATCTGAACTCTAGACTCCAGACAGTTAGGTGGGAGTAGAAATCTACCCCCTTTGATGACCCCAGGCTTGAGTTTTTAAAATGACTACCCAGAAGGGCACAAGGGGGAGGAAGTGGTATTTGTATATGTATATAAATATGCACCTAGGAGAATGTGCTTTTTAAAATAATGACTACTGTTTTTATTAAAACATAAGAAACTACACCCCCAAAATAAGACTTTCATTCACATTCACAAAGCAAACATCCAGTAAATGTCTTTCACTTCACTTTATGATACTGTATGGGATGATTTGGGCATTACGATCACCTCTTACCACAGCATAGAACATCCATTCTTCAACAGCATTAACGGAGTTTGCCAAGTGCATTAAAGAGGTCACGGGGAGGGTACGTTCATATGAAACAATCTGCAGAAACTGGCGTAAGAAAGGGCACATGGCACAAAGTTGTAGAAATCAAATTACTATCATTTTTTGTTGCCAAAACAAAGTCTTACATTTAACCCCCCTTTGTACCACCCCCCTCAACACTTCACCTAAGCTAGATAATTTCCATAGGGTAATTCACTAAGAGCTTGTGGAGCTTGGTTTTAAAATCCTTGGCCTAGTCTGACTTTAGGCATAGCTTCCAGTTCTTCCTTCCTTGTCCTGGTTTCTTGTTCAGCTTTTACTTCGAATCCAACAACAAAACAGATGTCTGGCTGGTCTCAGAGCATGTGTGCATTTCTGAACCATCATCCCTGCTCTCCTCTCAGCTCCCTCCAGGCCTGAGCACCGGTTCCTTTTGTCCTGTACGTCATAAAGTCACACTAGTGGGAAACCTGTGCTTCCCTCTCCATGGCTTAACTCCCTGTCAGTGTCGGAGTGTATAAGAATGCTTGTAAATATTGTAATATACTTATTAATATTTGAAAGACATTCATTCAGTGGACAGTGGGAATTAACTCTCCCAAGGCAAATGAAAAGAAATGATCAACATGTACATTGATTTAACAATCTTACTAGATTTTAATTCTTAAGTATTTCAAATGAAACCAGAAGGTGGTTATGTAGGAGGCTTAAAATGATCTTATGTCTAAAGAGATTCTGTTATTAGCACCATGAACTCATACTATGAAATTTTTAAGCCTTTTATTTTTCTAACTATATTAATATAGGACTGGATTTGGGGCATCATATAGGAAACACAAAAGTTGTTGCTGTTTGCTAAAGCAATATAGCAGAAAATTTCGTACATGCAAAACTGCTGAAGGACTGCAGAGAAATGTGTACTACTGACGGGGCTTTTACTAGGCTTCCTGCGTGTGTAAAAGTCGAGGTATTGCTGGCATTCAGGGTGACATGATGGTACTAAATGTTTTCCATTAAAGTCTTCTATTTTAAAATTTAGGGAAAAATAAAATGGCTTTCCATCATACGTTCTGTGTTGAGTTCCTATCGTAAGACGGTGATGTCTTTTGTTAACTGTCAGAAATCATCTCGATTGGGAATGCAGGGTACTTTTATCAGCAGCCTGTGAAGAAACACAGTCTAGGCCAGGCGTGGTAGCTCAGTAATCCCAGCACTTTGGGAGGCCAAGGCAGACGGATCATCTGAGGTCAGGAGTTCAAGCGATTCTTGTGCCTCAGCCTCTCGAGTAGCTGGGATTACAGGTGCCTGCCACCACACCCAGCTAATTTTTGTATTTTTGTACATGGTGGCCTACATAGTGAAACCCCATCTCTACTAAAAATACAGAAATTAGCCGGGCATGGTGGTGTGCTCCTGTAATCCCGGCTACTGGGGAGGCTAAGGCATGAGAATCGCTTGAACCCGGCAGGTGGAGGTTGCAGTGAGCTGAGATCGTGCCACTGTATTCCAGCCCCCTGGGCGACAGAGCAAGACTCCCCCTCAAAAAAAAAAAAAGTCTACGAGGACCGCAATGGAAAAATTAACCACCACAGTGACAAGCCACCACAAGTGACAAGCAGCCATGAGTTAGGAGAGTATGTAAAGAGTACATAACATTTTATTATGTGTCACAAATATGGAGACAAATCCTGTGGGAGATGGATGAAGCTTTGACAGCTTCCTGGAGGCATAATTGATAAAGCAGAAAAGCCCGCACAATAAGCAGTAAGTCATGTTGGCATTCCCACGTGACCGTGTTTCTATCCCGTGTAAAGAGACATCCAGAGCCCTACGCACCAGGACCTGGGGGCTCACCGCACAGAACCTAGAAGCACCTGCTGACACTCTCCAACTGATTTTTAAATTATTGTTGCTTGGAAATAAAAATTACATTAAGGGACTTTATGCCTGCATTCTAGTACAGAACATCTGAAGAGCTGTACACCCACAAGGGTGACTATTTCCCCAGCCACGCCCAGGCGTGTCCCACCCCATCATGTGTGGCTTCGTGGCGCTTCACAGGTGCTGCATTTTTACAGGTTGTGGCAGCCCTGCAGCAGGTAAGTCAGTCGGCAGCGTTTTTCCAACAGCTTGTGCGCACTTTGTGTCTCTGCATCACATTTTGGTAACTCTCACAACATTTCAAGCTTTTTCATTATTACTGTATCTTTTATGGTGATCTGTGGTCTTTGACGTCACTATTGTAATTGTTTTGGGGAGCCATGAACTGGGCCTATATAAGATGGCAAACTTAATCGATAAATGTTGTGTGTGTTCTGACCGTTCCCCCATCTCTCTCCCTCTCCTCGGACTCCCCATTCCCTGAGAAACAATATTGAAATGAGGCCAATAACCCTACAGTACAGTGGCTTCTAAGTGTTAAGTGAAAGAAAGAGTTGAGTCTCTCATTTTAAATCTGAAGCTAGAAATGATTATGCTTAGTGAGGCAGGCATTCAAAGCTGAGATGGGCCCAAAGCTAGGCCTCTTGTACCAAACAGCCAAGCTGTGAATGCAAAGAGAAAGTTACTGAAGGAAATTAACAAGTGCTACTCCAGTGAACACTAATGATAAGAAAGCAAGCTGTGTGTGGTGCATGCCTGTAGTCCCGGCTCCTCAGGAGGCTGATGCAGGAGGATCGCTTGAGCCCCAGGAGTTTGAGGCCGCAATGAGCTATGATCACACCACTGGATTCTGTTCTGGGTGAGAGTGAGACTCCATCTCTTTAAAAAAAAAAAAAATGATAAGAAAGCAAAACAGCCTTATTTCCTGATACGGAGAATGTTTGAGTGGTCTGGATAAAGAACCACATTTTGAGAACATTTGGGTGGTCTGGATAAAGACTAGCCACATTTCCTTAAGCCAAATCTAATCCAAAGCAAGGCCCTAGCTCACTTCAATTCTTTGAAGGCTGAGAGAGGTAAGGAGGCTGCAGAAGAAAATCTGAAAGCTGACAGAGGTTGTTGGTTCATGAAGTTTAAGGAAAGAAGCCATCTCCGTAACATAAAGTACAAGGCAAAGCAGTAACTGCTGATGGAGAAGCTGCAGCAAGTTCTTCAGAAGATCTAGCTATGATCTTGAAGAACGTGGCTACGCTACACATTTGCAATGCAGATGAAACAGAAGATGCCACGTAGGACTTTCACAGCTAGAGAACAGTCAATGCCTGGCTTCCCGGACATACTTGTTAGGGACTAATGCAGCTGGTGACCTTAAGTAGAAGCCAGTGCTCATTTACCATTTGGAAAATCCTAAGGCCCTTGAATCTGAAGCTAAATCCACTCTGCCTGTACCCTGCCAGTGCCCTGCCAATGACTAACAAAGCCTCGACAGATGACAGCAGATCTGTTTACAGCAAGGTTTACTGAATGTTTTAAGCCTACTGTTGAGACCTACTGCTCAGAAAGAAAAGATTGCTTTCAAAATATTACTGCTCATTGACAAATGCACGTGGTCACCCAAGAGTTCTGATGGAGATGTACGGGGAGATTGTTGTTTTCATGCCTGCTAACACAACATCCATTCTGTAGCCCATAGATCAAGAAGTAATTTTTACTTTTATTTAAGAAATACACTTCATAAGGCTTTAGCTGTCACAGGCAAAGCATATTGAAAACCCTCAGGAAAGGATTCACCATTCTAGATGCCATTAAAAACATTGGCGATTCATGGAAGGAGGCCAAAATGCAACATTAACAGGAGTTTGGAAGAAGTTCATTCCAAGACTCCAGTAGAGGAAGTAACTGCAGACGGGGTGGAAGTAGCAAGTGAGCTAGAATTAGACATGTAGCCTGAGGATGTGACTGAATTACTGCAGTCTCATGAGAAAACGTAAATTACTGAGGCATTGGTTCTTGTGAACGAGCAATGTGGTTTTTTAAGAGGAAATTGCTGGTGAAGATGCTGTGAACATTGTTGAAACGATCAAAGATTTAGAGTAGTGCATACTTAGTTGATAAAGCAAGCAGCATGGTTTGAGAAGACTGACTCAGATCTTGGAAGTCATTCTACTGTGGGTAACCTGTTATCAAACACCATTGCATGCTACAGAGAAATTTTTCATGAAAGGAAAATGCAGTTGACGCCGAAAACTTCACTGTTTTGTAAAATGTGTCCCTCAACAGACACACTCCTAAAATACGAGCAGAGGAAGGTTCTTGTGTTAACTAAGAATGCGTGGTTTACCTTCTAAATATCTTACACATTACATAATGTTGAGTTTTATATTAATCCATTTACATAAGCTCTTCCCTCAGTTGCCAGACATTTTTAGGAGCCCCTTCCTCTGAAGTTACTCTGTGATACGTGTATGTCAAGATACTTGTGTGTATGTGTCCAACTCATAATCCACATGTCCAGTGACTAAGTCCAAGTCATAATCTTTGACTCCTGCTTCCTGTATTGAAGATACACAAAGAATTTGGATACTATAAGTGGGAAAAGCTTTGGGTAACACATATTTAACTTTTTTCTCACCAGCTCCAGTTGAGGAAAAGATGTACAGTTGTAAATCACAGTCTACAGTTTCATGAAGAAAACTACCTTTAGGAAAGGACTTGATTACACACGTGAGTTATTTAAAGACTCCTTGGCCAGGCATGGTGGCGCATGCTCGTAATCCCAGCATTTTAGAGGCCAAGGCGAGTGGATCAGGAGTTTGAGACCAGCCTGCCCAACATGGTGAAACCCCATCTCTACTAAAAATACAAAAAGTTAGCCTGGCGTGGGGGTGGGCGCCTGTAATTCCAGTTACGCAGGAGGCTGAGGCAGGAGAACCGCTTGAACCTGGGAGGCAGAGGTTGCAGTGAGCTGAGATTATGCCACTGCACTCCAGCCTGGGCAACAAGAGAGAAACCCAGTCTCAAATAAATAAAGACGCCTGATATAGCTGCAGAATGTGCATGTGCTCACACCATGCACACGCACACACACATTCATTATAGCTTATAACAAAGGGTATGGTACTTCCCTCCTGTTAGCCAAAGGCATGTGAATGTGAAACCTTTCCCTTTGCCCACCCAAAAAAGTTTAAGAGCTAAGACCTGCTTAATATAAAACCCAGCCGGGCACGGTGGCTCATGCCTAGAATCTCAGCACTTTGGGAGGCCAAGGTGAGAGAACTGCTTGAGTCCAAGAGTTCAAAACCAGCCTTGGCAACATGGCGAGACCCCCATCTCAAAAAAAAAAAGCCTCTGCCGACACGAATCAAAGGTTCAGATGCAGGCTGGGCGTGGTGCCTCACGCCTGTAATCCCAGCACTCTGGGAGACTGAGGCGGGCAGATCACTTGAGGTCAGGAGTTCAAGACCAACCTGGCCAACATGACGAAACCCCATCTCTACTAAAAATACAAAAATTAGCTGGGCATGGTGGCGCGCACCTGTAGTCCTAACTACTCAGGAAGCTAAGGCAGGAGAATCACTTGAACCTGGGAGGCAGAGGTTGCTGTGAGCCGAGATTGCGCCACTGTACTCCAGCCTGGGTGGAAAAAAAAACTTCAGATGTAGTTACCTGGAGGACTGAATTTTTACTATTCCAGCTCATCCTGTTAACATACACGTGGTGTCTAATATGTTAGCCATTGCTGTGCAGGGCACTGCAGCTGTGCTCCTGATACTGGTGGCTGCCTCGGAGCCCATCTGATGGAAACAGTGACAGCAAGCATTCCAGAACTGACAGGACAGCGCTCCGGAAATGTGGGGCATCTGGAAGCTTATGTCCTCAGGGCTTGAGAGCGGAAGAAACATCTGCATGTTTGACACAGCCTAGTGTTCAGGTTTCTTCTGGCACCAAGAGGGTCAGACACTGTGAGTCCCGTGCTGGGAATGGTTGCAGCTGCTGCACTGAGGCAGGTTGTCTGTGAATTGAGGGGATGTGGCTCCCTTGACGCTTGCTCGTCTTGTACGCATTCTTCTTTGCTTTGGGGCTCCCTTCTGACTACAGCAATCATCTGTTGTCCCTGATCTGCCTCCATCCCTAACCCCCTTCCCGAGGGTGACAGCAGAGAACGTCACATCCCAATTTCTCCCAGCAGCAAGAGTTTGTGGGAGAGTAGAAAGACAACGATGAGGATTTCTGCAGCTCTAACCTGAACCTCAGGCTCCTGAACAGACACTGTGTGGAACCTCCAGGGAAGCGTGTGGAAGAGAAGGGAGGGAGAGCCCACGTCCGCACAGGAGAGCCTTCCGAGCAATGCAGCTTCTACAGAAAAACAGTCAGTCCTTTTTTTTTTTTTTTTTTTTTTGAGACGGAGTTTCGCTCTTTTGTTGCCCAGGCTGGAGTACAATGGCACAATCTCGGCTCACTGCAACTTCCGGCCCCCTGGGTTCAAATGATTCTCCAGCCTCAGCCTCCTGAGTAGCTGGGGACTACGGGCACCTGCCACCACGCCCAGCTAATTTTGCATAAAGAGATGGGGTTTCTCATGTTGGTCAGGCTGGTCTCAAACTCCTGACCTCAGGTGATTCGCCCGCCTCAGCCTCCCAAAGTGCTGGGAATACAGGTTTGAGCCACCATGCCCGCCCAGTCACTTCTTTTTCTAAGAGACAGGGTCTCACTCTCACTAAGGCTGGAGTGCAGTGGTGCCGTGGTGCAAAGCTGCTCACTGAAGCCTTGAGCTCCTGGGCTCAAGTGATCCTCCCACATCAGCCTCCTAAGCAGCTGGGACTACAAGTACGTGCCACCACGCCTGGCTAACTTTAAAAAAAAAAAAAAAAAAATGAAGCGACATGGGTCTCCCTTTGTTGCCCAGGCTGGTCTGGAACTCCTGAGCTCAAGCGATCCGCCCACTTCGGCCTCCCAAAGTGCTGGAATTACAGGTGTGAGCCATCATGCCCGGCCACTTTCTGTGTCTGTTTTTTGGTGGGTTTTTTTTTTGTTTTTGTTTTTGTTTTGAGACGGAGTCTCGCTCTGTCACCCAGGCCGGAGTGCAGTGGCACAATCTGGGTTTACTGCACCCTCCACCTCCCAGGTTCAAGCGATTCTCCTGCTTCAGCCTTCTGAGTAGCTGCGACTACAGGCACCTACCACCAATGCCCAGCTAATTTTTGTATTTTTACTAGAGATGGGGTTTTGCCATACTGGCCAGGCTGGTCTTGAACTCCTGAGCTCAAGTGATCTGCCCGCCTCGGCCTCCCAAAGTGCTGGGATTACAGGCATAAGCTACTGTGCCAGGCCTTAAAGTGATAAAACTTTCATCTAAGACATCCCAAAGGGAAAAGAAGCCTAAAAATTCAGCTTGCCTACCAAGGGGAACATGAGGTGAGATAAGAAGCCACTAGGGGGTCATCCACCACAATCTCAAGGTTGCCGCAGAAGGCAGATGCACAGAATGTCGGCTTGGACCAGGGGCTCTGGGTGTGACTGGTTGGACACTGCTCTAGGTGCAGCAGCTGCAGTATGGATGCCTCTCTACTCCAAAGTAGTACTCAACTAGCAAAAAGGCTTTTTCAGGATCCAGAACCTTTTGTCCTGATGACTGAAAAAAACTAGTCTGTAATTAGCAAAATAGATTATTTCTCAGCAATACCTAGTTTTCAAGTACCTGGAATGGTTCTAACTCAACTGTGCTCCAGCATGGCAACAAACAGCTACCTAACACTGGGACAGCTCCTGAGCATTTATGAATTTGTCTCTTCGATGTTAAAGCAAGGGTGTGCTGGGCGCAGTGGCTCACGCCTATAATCCCAGCACTTTGGGAGGCCGAGGAGGGCAGATCGCCTAAGGTTAGGAGTTCGAGACCAGCCTGACCAACATGGAGAAACCGTCTCTACTAAAAATAGAAAATTAGCCAGGCGTGGTGGTACATGCCTGTGATCCCAGCTTCTGGGGAGGCTGAGGCAGGAGAATCGCTTGAACCCAGGAGGCAGAGGTTATGGTGAGCTGAGATCGCACCATTGTACTCCAGCCTGGGCAACAAGAGTGAAACTCCGTCTCAAAAAAAAATAAAAAAATGACATAAAGCAAGAGTGTTAGACTAGGTGTTCTCTAAGGTCACTTTCAACTAGGAGAGAGATTCAGGATACTGTGTGAAACAACCAGTACTACATAGGCATCAACAAGTAAAAACACTTGAAGCCTGAGCCAGTGTGACTTGAGAAGCAGCGTTTAATCCAAGCCAGCCCTTCACTAAAGTGAAGTGTGAAGTGACTGAATATTATGAATATTACATGAAAGCAAGAAAAGTGCAAAATGTGCTGCACTTCCTCGAAACTGGAGGCAAAGGCAAATTCAGTTTTACTATTTGCTATAAAGAACCTGGCTCCCCATCTCTCAAAATTAAAAAGAAAAACCTCAGAAAGATGAGTTGACTATTTTAAAAAGGGACACAGCCCCTTATTTCAGCTGTTTGGTGTTAGTACCAGTGGTTCACCTCTGGATCCTGTTGGAGGGAAAGACCTTATCTGCCTTGGCCATAGCAGGCACCTGGCGTTTTTGTTCCCACAGCATAGCGTGCGCTTCCTATTGGAGATGTAAAGAGAAGCCAGTGACTGTCGGGTGCGCGCACACAGCAGGCTCAACACTAGTTGCGCTAAAAGGAAACACAAGGAAAGACAACTATTGTTCTCCAGCTTGATCAAGGATAGCGAGCACCGCTGCAGGGAGTCCCTGAGGTATGCACCTCCCATGTAACTAAATGAGATCCCAGCAGGGAGACTTCTCTCTCTGGCCCTCAGTGCCAAAGGCTCCATCCCTGCCTGAACTCCTCACTCAATTTGATCTCTATGGCGGCCAGCTTTTATTCAGAGCTGATTAAGACACATGGCCACCCTTTGGCAGGAATCGCCCACAATCTCTCAGCTGACAGGCTGTCTCAGCTCTGTTCAAATGTGTCTAGGACAAAGCAGAGCTGATTCTCCACAAAGAGAATCTTTGAATAGGTCAAAGAGTTGGGAGCTGTGCCCTCATGTCACTTCCTCCCATTGCTGACTCGCTGGAGCTGCCCATGGGGCTCTGGAGATTACACCTGCTCCCCGTGCCAAGTGGCTCCCTCACGTCACCTCTTCCTGCGCACTCCTCCCTGCAACACATCCCACTACTTACGCCTTCTGCATTTTATTTTTTCCGTTGTACCACCTAACGTTCTACTACATTGTTCCATGAACACAGGCATCTTTGTCAGATTGCTTCACTTGCCGTATCCCCAGCTTCTGAAAATAATTCCTGGCATGTAACAGGTGCTTAATAACTGTGGAGGGAATTACTGACTGAATGAGCAGGCTTACTACAGACATGAGAATAAGTGATAAATATAAAGATGGAACCATCAAGATGTCTTCAACTGACATGGTGTGTTAACTGTGCAGTTCAACAGATAAATGCAACATACAGCCCTGTGCCTTTAAGTCAGGAGTACAATTCTAAGTCAACAAATTACTGCAGCCCTAAAACAGCTCATTAGAATAGAGAAGGCCAAGTCAGCAGCTCATGCTGTGAGCATGGTTGACTTGTGCCAGTCTGGGCTTTCTACGTCCCGCTTGAAAACGCCATCTGTCACACATTCCTCTTGGCTCTACCCACCACTAGAACCCAAGTCGGGTGACCTGCACAGCCCTGCCTCCCGACCTGGCTTTTCCCATTAGCAAACTGATGTGCAGAAGAACAGGGATCCTGAAGACCTGTCATCAAAGTTGCTTTATGAATGCAGAGGGATTTATTAGTACAGAGCTTGTACTCATTAATTTTTTACTACTTGCCTCTTTTGAGTGTGGTAGTTAACTCTTAAGAGTAATCATACGGCTGGGCGCGGTGGCTCACGCCTGTAATCCCAGCACTTTGGGAGGCTGAGGCGGGCGCATCACAAGGTCAGGAGATCGAGACTGCCCTGGCCAACATGGTGAAACCCCATTTCTACTAAAAATACAAAAAATAACTGGGCATGGTGGCAGGTGCCTATAATCCCAGCTACTCGGGAGGCTGAGGCAGGAGAATCGTTTGAACACGGGAGGCCGAAGTTGCAGTGAGCTGAGATCGCGACACTGGACTCCAGCCTGGGCGACAAGGCAAGACGCCGTCTCAAAAAAATAAAAATAAAATAAAATAAATAAAATGCTCAACATCACTATCATCAGAGAAATGCACATTAAAACTGCAATGAGATGCCATCTCAAGGTAGTCAAAATGACTATCATTGAAAAGTCAAGGCCGGGTGTGGTGGCTCACACATGTAATCCCAGCACTTTGGGAGGCCAAGGCGGGCAGATCATGAGGTCAGGAGTTCAAGGCTAGCCTGACCAACATGGAGAAACCCTGTCTCTACTAAAAAAAAAAATACAAAAAAATTAGCCAGGTGTGGTGGTGCATGCCTGTAATCCCAGCTACTCAGGAGGCTGAGGCAGGAGAATAGCTTGAACCCAGGAGGTGGAGGTTCTGGTGAGCCGAGATTGTGCCATTGCACTCCAGCCTGGGCAACAAGAGTGAAACTCCGTCTCAAAAAAAAAAAAAAAAAAAAGTCAAAAAAATTAGATATTGACAAGGATGTGGAGAAAAGGGAATGCTTATATACTGTGGGTTGGAATGCAAATTACTACAACCTCTGTGGAAAATAGTATGGAGTTTTCTGGTTTCTTTTGTTTTAGCTTTTTTGAGACAGGGTCTCACTGTCTTGCCCAGGCTGGAGTGCAGTGGTTTGATCATGGCTCACGACAGCCTCTAATTCAGCTTCCTGAGTAGCTGGGACTACAGGCACACATCACCATACAATGCAGAAGGTATAAGTAGTGGGATGTGTTGCAGGGAGGAGTGGGAAGGAAGGGGTGATGTGAGGGAGCCACTTGGCAGGGGGAGCAGGCGTGCTCTGCAGAGCCCCACGGGCAGCACCAGTGAGTCAGCAATGGGAGGAAGTGACACGAGGGCACAACTGTCTCTCCGGCTAATTTCTGATGCAGCAATCCCACTTCTGGGTATCTACACAAAGGAAAATAAATCATAAAAATACCTGCAATTTTGTTTATTGCAGCACTATTCACAATGGCAGAGACATAATCAACTTGAATGTACATCAGTGGACGAATGGCTAAAGAACACGTGGTATATGCCCATTGGAAGACTCCGAGGGTGAGAGGGAGGTGAGAGGTGAGAAATAACTTAAATAACTTAATGTGTAATGTACACTATTTGGGTGATGGGTACACTAAAAGCCCAAACTCCACTACGTGACAGATCCATGTATCAAAACTGCATTTGGCCAGGATCACGCCTATAATCCCAACACTTTGGGAGGCCAAGGCCAGGCAGATCACTTGAGGTCAGGAGTTCTAGACCAGCCTGGCCAACATGGTGAAACTCCATCTCTACTAAAAATACAAAAATTAGCCTGGCATGGTGGCGGACACCCGTAATCCCAGCTACTTGGGAGACTGAGGCAGGAGAATTGCTTGAACCTGGGAGGTAGAGGTTGCAGTGAGCCAAGATCATGCCACTGCCCTCCAGCCTGGATGACAGAGTGAGACTCCATCTCAAAACAAGACAAAACAAAACCAAAAAACTGCGTTTGTACCCCTTAAATTTAAACAAAAATGAGTGTTAAAGTTTGATTAACGATTTTATACCAGTTAGGCTGAAATAAATATTAAACTTTCAAATGTGTCATGTTATTTGGCAAATAAGGAAAAATATGAAAATAAACTTTATGATGTTATTCTATGCTTATGTTACTATTAATACATAGTTTTAGAAACTTTGCTTTTCAGTAGCTGACCACTGCCGGTTTTCCAGGGCTTACTGTACAGCAAGCATCCTGCTCAGCATCCCATTCTCTCCTCCCACACTCACCTTTCACACAGTTGCTATTAACGGCCTTTCACAGATGCAAAACTTGGGAATAATAAGGTGGTCATTTGCTTAAGGTGAAACCACTAGCCCAGCATCAAGCTGACGCTGCAGCTGCCCTCTAGCCGCCTTCGGGCAGCTCTGACTCCAGGCGGCCAAAGTCCTTAGAGAAGACCCAGGACCGTGAGGGCAAAGCAGGACATCGGCCCTGGCACGGAAGAACTTTGAGCCCAGGCTGGTCAAATACATATGCGAATAGTTTAAAAAAAATAGTTGAAGGCAACATAAATCTCTAGGAATTGATGGTGATGGTGGGCGGGCGCCGGCCAGGGACAGCTCCGCAGAGCTGAGGCTGGGCTCGGAG